>NC_091463.1:24803446-25403758 GCF_027789765.1 Dendropsophus ebraccatus
TCCTTCGTTTTTTGTTTTTTTTTAGTTTTCCATTGTATTAAAGCTTATAAATTATATACTTATACATTGTAGAATGCTCTGAAGTGGTAACCTATATTTGTAATATGTTAACTAAGGTCCATAGAAGTGTTAGTTTAATACTGTTATTCTAATAATTTACAGTACAGTAGAAAAGTGTTAGCAGGTGAATAGTTCTTTATTCAGGAATAGATTTTTTGTAAGTATTTCTTATCGTAGCTGCCCAGAATTATGAAAGTGTATAAAATAGGAACTGGTGTAAACTGTTACAGCTCTATATACATCTGTCATCTCTCTGTACTCTGTACTGTACTCCTGCATGTAATGATAAGGAAGACACTTCTAAGAAATGATTGGTAAAGAACAAGATATTTTTAGGTTAGTTTCAGGGCTAGTGGCCAGAATGAAAATTGCAAGATTTTAGGATTATTTAACAGTATACAAACCTGGGTCCCCGCTCAGACCAGAAAGCGGCAGGCGACCCGGGGACCAGAAGAGCCATATATGGCCACCAGTGCTGGAGCGGGGGAGGTAAGATTATTTCTTTTATTCTCCCCCTCCCCAGCACTTGCTAAAAAAATATAGATTTGCTCGGACTTGCTCATATATTTTTGATAGCAACAACTCTATTTTGTTTCACTGAGAGCAGTAAAACTTTTATAACAATATATCACCTCGGTTTGTCTGTCAATCTCCATAGAGGGGTAGCTCTCTCTTTCTCTCTCTCTCTCTCTCTCTCTCTCTCTCTCGCTCTTGTGTTCCCTTGTTTTTTTCCAAGAGTGTAAATTAGAAATACTCTTATAATCTCTGTGTCTAAAAAAACAGCTATTCACCTGGTATATGGCTGGATAGTATCCTAAAAAAGCTAAGGAGAGGAAATCAGATTTCATATAATATGGCAGTCTGCTTATGTCTATTCCGATCATTGTATTGGCTTCTTACACTCATTGTCCAGTCTACGCGCACTAACAAAGATAGGGTGGGTTAAGGATACAGAATTGAGTGACAGACTTTTCTCCCACCCCCATCCCCTTTAGACTATTCTGGAAAGAAAAACATGTTCAAATTCCAGACAAACTAAGAGAAAGCCAAATCTGCGCTTTAAGGAAGCCAATTATACTGTAAGATCATTTTGTATTATTGTAGTTTTTGTCAGCTAAGAAAAACTACACCTGTAAGAGAGATGACTTTCGCATAGTAAAAATGATGTCAGTGCCATAGTTCTGGGAAGTTTATCTGTTATTCTTCATTCATCAACTATCTATCATTTTAAGATAGCACAGCTTTTCATGGTAGACAATGGATTCCTGAATAATAACCTGTAGATGATATCTGAAGATGTTTTTGTTGGAATACCATTTTAATGTCTAGTACCTCCACCAGGTCAAGGTTGGTTTTTAGCTCTATAAAAAAAAAGTGTTGCTTCCTTTTCTCATATATAGAAGTATCATATTGTTGGGGAAGTTTGCAAATTTCCACATTGACTAAGATCTTTATGCCCTATTAGGATGTAGAGGTCATTATAGGACATCAAGTTTAGGACATAAAGGAGAAGTTCAGACGTTTTTAATAATGGTCAGCCAGCAAGGGTAGAGGGGAATGTAGCAACCAGTTCTTAATTACCTCTCCCTGTGCCCACGTTTGGCCGCATGACTGGCTCCAGGACTCTCATCAGAAGGCATTCCCCCCCCAAGTATTGGGAAAATGTCCGTCCTTAATGATGGATTGTATGCTCAGTCCATCAGTGACGGGAGTGGTGTCCCGCAGTAGTTACGGACTGGCTAAGCTGCCAGTCCATCAGCCGGGTCGTGACATTGACTCAGAAGAGATCCCAGGTTCTGGTGGGGATCCTGGGGCGGCAATCCAGTGCTGGACAGGAACGGGGACAGGTGAGTTATGATAGATTAGTATGGTCCTCCCCTCCCCTTCTTGGGAGCGCCGAACTTAAAAAAACAAAAGGAAAAATAGTTAGGGAAAAATCTTGCCAGTCCTGGCTTTTCCATCTATAGTGGTTAGAGAAGCCCAAAGATCAGCTGATGAAACCACTTCTACCAGTGATACCTTTTTTGAATTATTTGCCCCACACCACTTCCTACCATTATACAGGGAGCATGATGATAACTTGTAGATAGCACCCCAACAAGGCAGCGGAATACTCTTCCCACTGTGCTATAGCATGAAACATGAATGCATGTCTCTTGGATGTCTTCTATTTACCAGAGACAAAAGATGGGAACCCAAAGGAGAACAATAATGGAAGATAAAAGCTATAGCTCTGAGGTATATAAAAGTCTAACATGAAAACATTTCAAACTCTTATATATTGTATGAGGAACATTGGAAGGAACTGTATAATAGAGTCAATTGGGAAGTAGAGGCCTCTGAAAATCTACCATTGTCATGGCCCCTACATATTGTTATCTAAAGATTTTACCATAAAGCACGGATTGTGAAAGATTTTCAATATATGACTGGATTACCCTTATCCAAATTGCTACACGTGTACGGTATAGATGTGGGCACATAGTTACTAAGTAAAGATTGCAGCTGTGCCTGACAGCATTCCCTGACAGGGATTTGGCACACCAAATATTGGACCAGGGACTAGGGATACCAACCCCATCTGAAGAACTTCAAAACCCAGAGATGCAAGTCTAGGTCACTGCTTGAGCAAATATTTAGAAGAAGGGTCCCACCTCAGCCGCTGACTGGCTAAGCGGGGCTGACACATCACAAGCCAGGTCCCTGCTCAGACCAGGAAGTTGCCGGAAGACCAGGAACAAGAGCAGGGGACAGCGGACCCCTGGGCTGGATCTGGGGCGGTAGGTGCATGTTGTTATGTTCAGTCACCTCCTCCCCGACTCTTGGAAAAAAATAAAAAATGACTGACACCGGACTTCTCTGTTAACCTTTCTGTCAAAGCAAAAGGAACCATAACTAACACAAGTTACTTATGGTACACAAGTCTGGCTGATAATTTGCATCTCACATCAAGGGCACCCCAACCAACACCAGTCAGCGAATATACACATAGTCCCCAGTTGTAGGTAGTATCCCCAGTAGCTATGTCCCACCCAGTAGATTGAGCCCCAATAGCCAGCCCATCCCCACATAGTTAACAGACCAGCACCCCCCCCCCCCCATGGTAGTAATCCCAAAATACAGGCACCCCTTTTGTAGTATTCATAGGTATTATATTTAGTAGTCAAAACATAAAGTCATTATATTTAGTAGCCAGGTCTCCCTGTATGTAGTATCCCTAGTAGCCAGCTCCCCCTGTAGGTGGTATCCCCAGTAGCCAGCTCCCCCTGTACGTAGCATTACCAGTATCCAGGTACCCCTGGAGGTAGCATTACCAGTAGCCAGGCCCCCGTGTAGGTAGTATCCCCAGTAGCCAGGTCCCCCTGTAGGTAGCATTACCAGTAGTCAGGTCCCCCTGTAGGTAGTATCCCCAGTAGCAGCTTAAAAGTAAAAAAAAAAACTTGCTTGGGCAAAGGAAATTGTAAGTGTGCCCTCTTCATCACTAGTGATGAGCAAATACTGTTCGATCGAATAGATATTCGATCGAATAGTAAGGTATTCGATCTATCGAATATTATCGAATAGTTCGCCAAATATTCAATAAATATTCGATAAGAGTTCAAATCCCCCAGATTCCAGTTTTTACCTCCAAGTAGTCGAATAGATGTTTTTCAATAATCGAATACTTGTTCCCCTTGACTTTAATGGGATCGAATATTCGATCAAATATTCAAATATTCGGAAGATATTCGTACGAATATCGAATATTCGAATATTTCACTATTCGCTCATCACTATATCATCACTGTGCTAGCCTAAAGAGAATAAAAGGGCTGGTGGAAGAACGCCAGCCACCATAACCACTATGAACCAGACTGGAGCCAGACCATGACAACTAAGAACTTCAATCATCCCCAGACAAACCCAAACAGTTTGGCAAGTCCGCTCAACACCACTCCTGGACTTCCATACCACATAGATGATATATTTAAAACGAAATAGACAAGAGCATGTAGATAATTATTCCTATAAACATATTCTTATAAACCCATATTGGTTACCCTTATAGCCAGGTATGTTTTTTAAATGACTATTTCTGCACATTATTGATAGCATTCATCACTACAATTGTACCATGCATTAGTAAATTATTTCCTCCACCATTTTATAGCATAGAATGTACATTACTTAGTGATATCCCGGACTATAATGAAATTGCTGATATAAATATATGTGATATACTATTGCAGACATTTGCTTTCTTAGCTCAGAATTATATTTATGCTGATCTAGTATTATTTATAGTTATGCATTTCATCATGTGACATAAATCCTTAGCGGGAATAAAGTTATATTGTGAAGTGTAATAGTTGAAAGGTAAAATCTGCGGGAGCTGAGGTTTGTATCCATTTTAGCATTATATGTAACATTTATTCTTTTAGCCTTTTTTCATCGGAAGCCTGACTTGCAATAGAAAAGTACGTTTTGGATCCAAGAGTACTCTGGTAGACTCTTACATTGCTTACGACATCGCCTTAAAAATATTGTGCCTGTTGGCAGGTCCATATACTGTGCCAAAAATCTGGGAGAGGAGCAGCACATGAAGGACATTCTGTCTTTATATCTGGATGTTCTGTAATCGGAGGGAAGTAAAATCTATAGAATGCCGTATACATCATTTTGAAGTATGTCCAATTTTATTACTCATGAACTTACATGACATATAATACCCCGGGCTTTCTAAACTAGTTTCCCAATATCCTTTTCAACACACGGTATGTTCCATATAGTAAAGAAAAAAGAACGCTTAGCAGGGAATGCTGTTTCTGCAACTCCCATTTACTTCTATAGGAGTTATGGGGTTTTCCATTTGGTAAGTGCTACAGTATGCTATTTTCAAAACTCCCATTTACTTGCAAGGGAGTTAGTATACAATGAACAACTATTTACTTTTTCGATTCCACAGTTATGAACAATGTTGAAACTCAATTGCTTAAATGCAGCTTGTGGAGAAAACCAGTTACTGGAAATTCCATTTTACATGCAGTTAGTTGCCATTCTGCCATGTTATCTGTAACTTAAAGTGGTATACCCCCCCCCCCCCCCCAAAAAAAAAACAAAAAAAAAAAAACATTTTTGCATTAACAAATAGCCCACCCATAGATTTATATCTTTCTAAAATCAACCAAGTATTGCTTGTGCACCGTTTAGCAGCTTTCTATAGGGACACTCCTTCCCCTCTGGATGCATAAAATCATCTAAATGGAATCCTTTCCATCTCACCCCTTTCTCCTGGCTCTTACCTTCCGTGTCCTCCCTCTCTGCTGTGGGCTGGGCTGTAAGTGCTAACCCTGCCCCCGGACCAATGTAGAGCAGTTATGCTATTTGTGGGCCAGGTAACGCCTGGTAACCTGCTCCACTGCAGTGACAGAGGACAGTTATTTCATGTCTCTGATAGGAAAAGGGACAGAGGAAGGACCGCCCAGACTGCCTGGCTGTCTTCTCATACTCTGTCCTCTATGTCCCTGCACAAGCACAGGAGGCATTCCTGTTCTCACCTCACCCCCACAGCCTTATAAATCACCCCTGCTGTCCTGTCACATTCTGCTCCCGCTGTCTTTTCACATTGTGATCCTGCTGTCCTGTCACATTCTGCTCCTGCTGTCCTGTCACAATCTTTTCTGCTGTCCCTTCACACTCTTGCCCGCTGTCTACACACTCCGGCACGCAGGAGGCATTCCCATTCTCATTTCACCCCAACAGCCCGCTGACGTAGCACACTCTCCCCTGCTGTCCTGTCAGCAGTAGTGGATTATAATAGGTCATTTTTGGGTAGCCCGGGGCCCTGAGCTCCTGGGGGGCCCATGGTCACCCAAAAAGACTTATATTTTTAGTGGTGTATTGTCTCCTGGCTACAGTTCTGCCATGATTAGCAAAAAAATTGCTGCTTTTTTACCTCAATTTTGCACAGATCAAGGCATCATGACATTATCTATCCTGTACTATGAACACCACGCTAGTGCCGCCATTGTTACAGTGTTGGGGGGGCAGGCTTGGTGAACAGCCCGGGGCTTATGGTAAAGTTAATCCTCCCCTGCCTGTAAGCCCCACTCCTCGTTATTTCACACTCTCCACCGCTGTCTACACACTCTGGCACCCCAGGCCCTCTATGTCTGCAACAGTACATGAGGCTTGCACCATCTGTAAAATAGTCCCTCTTGGAGATAAAGTTCATAACTATGAACAGAGGCACCTAGGAGCATGGGACAGGTATGGGGCTGAAACCCAATGATCTCTAGATTGAAGCTAGAAAAGTGAATGTCTGTGAACCTCTCGCCCATGCTTGCTTGTTAATCAGACTTTCAATGGAGTCTATCTTCTATAGTGAGTTGGATTAAGTGTACTGCTGGGAAGAGAAGCACACTGAGTTGGCCTTACCCTCAAAGCGGTCAAAGTGAATTTTTGCCTGTATTAGTCAGAGGTAGTGATATTTACCCATGAAGGTCTAGGTGAAGGATATCTTTATTGCTTGTCATGGGGAAAGGAAACTCTGTTGTGACCTTTTCCTGCGGTGCTAATCCCACAGTCACATCATTTCCAGTAGGTTAGCCATAACTTTAGGTCAATAGTTCCACTCTGTATTATGTGGTACCCCAACACGGGTGTTGCTTATGGTTACACCCTTCGCAAAAGTCTGTACTCTAACTAAACTGTGATGATGAAGCAGTACCTAAGTTTCGCCACAAGATGTCACTATTTTATGTAACAGTACTTATGTTTTACACAGCTGTAGGTAACCAAAGGCTGATTGTGTATTGTGATCTGTGCACTAATGAGGACCTTCCTTACTTCTATGCTTCTCTTCTCCACCACTCACAGGGATTGTTGCATTACCTGTAGGAAGTTGTTACGTGGGAACAGGAAGCACATGCCCACACTAGTCAGTTTTAGCCACATTTCTGAACAGAGAGGAAGCAAGACAAGTTGGTCCCTATTGTGGTGCATCTGGGCCCTGGCTTTGCCAGGTCCCCACTCCAGAGCTACACTCAGCAAGTTCTTAGTCTAGTGGTTGAGCAGAGCAGACATATATGGGAGACTTCCGTCACCAGTTTCTTGAAAGCAGCACTTCTACACACTATGCAGTGTTAAGCTATTCTAGGCAGAGGACAAGGCAGAGAAACCCTCAACCCGCACCAGTCTAAAAAGCAGGACAGTATCCTGATAACAAGAGGAACTGATCCATATAGAGCAAAGTTGCTAGAAGCCTATGTACTCTATCTCGCAGTGCGGGTGTCACCAGGGAACTTTGGCCACTCTGCTCATCCCAGTTAACAGGATCTGGGGCTTGTGTCACCCGGGCACAAACACGGGCACAAGTAAAAGTCTACTCTCAAGTCTACAGTATTCTACTTCTTCTTCTTCCAGAGTTCCGGCAAAGCACACTTCTACCCTGGGTTGGGACTCTGATACATTCCTCCCCTCTACTCTGAACCTGCAGTACAAACTCCTCCCCGCTGTTCTAAACTCTCAACACCAACTCCTCTCAACTACTCGCTACGCTTCCGCTCTGAAGGTCCTCAGTACAGTTCCTGTCTGGTCTAGTCTACAGTCCACTATTAACTGCTGTATAAAGTATACTCTCAGTAAAGAAGATTTATTTATGCTTACGGGACTCAGTGATTCTTGCTCAAGCACTTACACAGTAGATGCCACATCCTTGGGTCATATCCTCTTTTTGTGGGTGGCGGTACCAATAGTCTGGGTGGGTCACAACTCTACTCCGGACCACCATTTGCCCAAGGGACCCCCTCACAGCCCGACAGGTCACCAACCACGGGAAAGGTTATAGCTAGCCTCCCTAAACAAAAAGTAGGTGTGCCACCATACCTGTGTGCCCAACCGGAATCAGAGTCACAACAGTTTAACATCTGGCTAAGCTATATTCTGACCGACCACCACAGTGGCATCACACATTTCCATCTAGCAAGTGACCGGTCGAACATACACCACAATTTGGCCTCTAGGTCAAATATAAAGTGAGAATGGGATGATGGTGCTGAATGGTAGTTATAGAAACTGTGTGAAAAGAGGTTAGTGGTGGACATTTGCTATTGAGTTTTATCAATACTTTCTAGAGATGGGCGTTCTGCAGGTTTGCTAAACTTGCAAAGTTTGGATTTGTGTGAACTGTACCTTAAAGTATCACTGTCGCTTCACAAAACTTTTGACATGTCACAGAGACATGTCAAAGGTTTTGCTCGGTTCAGGTCTGAGTGTTTAGACCCGTATTGATCGGGAGATAGAGCCGGAAGAAGATATCGCTAAGCGCGGTCCTCTCCCGGCTGAATGTCATGTGATCAGTCGGACTTATCAGTTGGGCTCCATAGAGTGTCTGAACACTTAGACCCGGACTGATCCAAACTTTTGATATGTCTCTGTGACATATCAAAAGTTTTGTGAAGCACTTTAAATGAACCATACTAAAACAGCAAAATTATTGCAGGTATTTAGTGCTCTGTTTTAGTGTAGTTCAGCAAATCCGCTCAATACTTACATGTTTGTGCTCCCCCGCTTCCGTCTCCACTTTCTGAGTGAGATGAGAATAAGAGCCTGCTCACCCAATCATTGGCTGCAGCATTGTTCTGTCTCAGTCAGTGATTGGCTGAGCAGGCTAGAGATGGCTGCAATCACCGGGACACACCCATAGGAGGACACTGGGGGAGCGCGGACAGGTGAGCATATGCTTTTTTAAAATTGTATCTCTCTATATATTTATATTCTTTGCGACCACCATTTTTTCCAATCTCGTTATGGGCTTAGAAAAAAGTTAGGTTTGATAATCAACCAAACTTTTTGCAAAGTTCATAACAGATTTCAGTTCATGAAGTTGGGTTCGCGTATATCTACTAATCTCCAATCACAAACAGGGCAGCTATCTGTCTAACATTTTAGTAACCGAAATGAAACTCTCTCGTCCCAGTCAAAAACATGTCAAGTATCTCGTGTTTGTTATGTTGTTTTGCAGCAATGGGGACACAGAACTTTACACAACAGCTGTTGGAGAACCTCTTTTTCTAGGGAAACGGAGAACATCAGGTTCTGATATCAGATTATGAAGTTCACACAAATATTATTTACAGATATGCCAATAAATTCTGTTGATGTACAATATACTAAACCTTCATTTCATATAATTAGAATACTAGCCATTGTTTTTCCTGCCATTATTCTATTATGTGAGGAACTAACCAATAATACATGTATTTAGACAATGTAAGAAGAAAACAATGAATCTGTTTAAACATGTGGAGACATGTACACAATGTCATTATTCCCTTATGTCTGATGAGGTCACACCTCTCTATTAAAACAGCTGGAAGAAAAATAACCTTGCTCTTGAGAGGCTTATGTGTCACCCAGAACTTGGCAGCGGGGGAAAGTGCCATGGATTGTGGACTAAACACAGCAGCTTTTTCTTCCTTTAAGATGTGGGTTGGGAATGAATATACTTTGTTTTAGACTATTTTACAAGAATGATTTCCGACAGTCACTGCCAGAGGGCTGCTATAAACTCATTTGGCTTCCACACTCCCCTGAAAGCAATGTTTACGAAAATAAACATTTTCACAAAGAAGCTGGGAAAAGCCAAAGTGAGCACAGCCCAAGAGAGCGTACTTCTATTACGACCCTACTGTGAGAGCCACCCTTTCACTGCTGATGGACATGGACGTTTATTGGAAATATTTGGGGTAAAATTTGACTGAATTTTAAGAAATTAAAATAGTGATAAAAAAAAAAATCACAACCTGTTTTTGTTTACTTTATCGCATACACCAGTCCCACATTTGGATGACAGTTATCTTTTCCGTCCTCCCCATGTGAATGACCATTTGGCATTGATGAACATTCCTGTGTATAATGGACAGCAAATGTGGACCTCAACTGCTTTGGGTCATACCAGGGAGCGAAGTCTAAGTGCCCTCTAAGTGTCCACCCTAGGCGGAAGCTGGACCTTTGTGGCTAGAGGAAACCAACGCTCCACAAGCATGGTCTCAGTGGGAGCCGCAGCTTGCCCCCAAGGACCAGACAGGGGAACGGGGTGAGTATATACGGTCAGCTGGCTGGGCCATCAGTAGAAAAGTCAGCGCAATAACAGGGACAAGACAGAAATTGTACTTAAACAAGTGAAGGGTCAGAGCAGGTGGCTTCAAGACAGGTCAGGCAATCTGAGGTCGGCAATGGGGGAGCAAGGCGGTACAGATGAGGGTCAGGCAAAAATCATAAGCCAGAGAACAGGGAGAAGTCATTATATATACAGTTATTCAGCAGGAAGAGCAGATTAATATCTTTGCCACAGGTGCTGGAATGAATCAACGTTTAGGCAGGGAGTGGCAGGTGAAGCTAGTATAAATAGGTGCAGGTGGCTCCGGAGTGGCTGACAGTAGCAGGTGGAGACAAGCTGCTTCTATACATCCACAGTAGTTGATCGCATGTGCACCCTAGTGGTCAGAGGCGTAATTTCAATAGAAGGAGGGAGAAGACTCTAGAAGACATGAGCAAGCCCAGGATAAACATGGACTACCGCAGGGAAGAAGACTGAACTGCTGCTGCTGGTGAGTCTTGTCAAGCCACATATAAAGACGCTCATAGTGCGGCAGCCACATATAAACCCCCCCAGCACCCCCACCCCAACTTAAAGCACTTCACTCTCATATATTGCATATGACCACATTCATTACACTTCAAAATGATTATAGACTTCCTAAACAAATACAAACCTATAGACCTCCTAAACAAATGCAAACCTATAGACCTCCTAAACAAATACAAACCTATAGACCTCCTAAACAAATGCAAACCTATAGACCTCCTAAACAAATGCAAACCTATAGACCTCCTAAACAAATGCAAACCTATAGACCTTCTAAACAAATACAAACCTATAGACCTCCTAAACAAATGCAAACCTATAGACCTCCTAAACAAATGCAAACCTATAGACCTTCTAAACAAATACAAACCTATAGACCTCCTAAACAAATACAAACCTATAGACCTCCTAAACAAATACAAACTCCGTAAATAAACACAGACTCAGACTTTATGTCAGACACCATTTACTATTCATTAGAAGTGGTGGGATGGCCAGGGCAGTAGCCCCGCCCCCAGTGCACCAAACCACCTAATTAGCATAACAACTAAACTACAAAGTATACAGAAATAGTGTAAGAAACTTATCTTCATCCTTAGCGCCCTGTGCGCTATAAAGACTTCCCTTTAGCAAGTTATATAATAGACAGAGATGTTGCCACTCCACATAAACAGCACACACAATAGCTTATCCTGAAAAGTTTTGCTGAAAGGTCAGTGACCAGTAAAATTACTGAATTCCAGGAACATTTCATACACTCTTCAAAAGAAAGAGACCAGCAAACTTGAAATCCATGAAATTCATTTTAGAGAAAAGTTTTGATAAACAAAGATTATAAAACCAAATTGTCGAAGTAGCCGGGACCTCATGTCATGCCCCAGAGATTGTCTAGATTTCCACCCTTATATGTGACGGATGAAAATGTAATTACACAGCTGGAAATCTTAATGGTATAGACTATTCATTTATGGAAGGGCTTTAGAAGTCATATGGACTGTTCTTGACTGTAACTAAATGTCAGGTATGTGGACTCGGTTCAAGAGGAGCGTATGAAGAAGAATGAATTCCAAGTTGTAAACACAGTTTCACATCACGTCTGTTAAATATCTGTAATACAGACTGAAGGGTGGATTCACTATGGGTTCCAGCTAAGGTCAATCTAATGATGTCTGTAGCAAATCATGGAAATTGCACAGTGTCCAGAGTGTAAGCGCTAGGGCTTGTTTCTTCAAAACACGTAAGTAGATTTTAGTACGATAGTCTTTACATACCGTATAGGGAATCCCCAGAGAAAATAAGTTATTGGAAATTGTTTCAGCCATAGAAATAGATTTGACAATAACATAATGAGTTTTGTCAAAATGCCACAGCAGGGGAGAAAAAAAAAACTGTCTAGGAGATAAGGGTGTTCCAGGCCGTGATTACCTGATTCCAGTACCGATATATAGAAAAGCAAAAAATACTGTCACACATTGACATTAACTTGACTCCAATCAGTGACAGGACCTCCCTAGATATTTGGGCTGGATTAGCACAGGTGTAACAGGATAAAAACACCACAATCTTACAAAAACGGCTTGAAACTTATAAGGGGGCACTTATTTTTTATGTACTCGTAGTAAAGCCCCAGAGGCGCATGACTATTAGTAAAGCCAGTGTTAGGACTTCGGTACGGAACAACCGCTCGGGACGGTTGCTAGGGGCATGCCGGTGGTGTCCATAGCAGCCAGACTGCTTCTTGTTTTCTGCTCTGCTATTCCTTGATGTAGCACTGGCCAGGGTGTTACTTCCCTGGCCCATTAGCATAAGGTGTTGGTGATCACAGTGATTTTGATTGACAGCTGACTCTACCAGTCAGCTGTCGGTAACTGGGCCGGGCTGGGACTCCTAGTTCCACAAATACCTGCACTTGTATCAGGTCCAGTGCCTGTGAAAGAGCCTAATAACCCTAGTGTATCTTAAGCTAGCATTCCTCTAACCTGTTTATCCTGTTTTCCTGACCTCTGGCTTTTGGACCTTGACTATTCTTTTTGGACTCTGATTTCGTATGTGAGTATACCGAACATTGCTGACTTGGACTGCTGACGACCCTTTATTGTGTGTATTCGTCTTGTTTTGAGTGCCTCACTTTACCACAGGTGAGGGAATGCCGCCAAGTTGTCCGCTGCCGCCTAGGGCAGAATGTGGCACACAGGTAGGGACAGCTTGGGCAGGTGTCAGCAGCAGGGACTGCACTGTCTATTTGTCTTCCCAGTCCCCGTCCTAACAGCCAGTGAGTCCTGTGCCTGTTGTGGACCTGCTCCAGAGCCTGTTTACATTTCTGCCATGGTTGACACCAGTTTTCAGACATAAACCAAGACAACTTAGGTGCAGAAGGGGGCCATGCCTCCTCCCTGCCTTGACGAGCCTCCCCCCCACCTATCAGTCAAGTAGGGTGTCATGATCGTGCCTGAAAAGGCATCAGTGCCACCCTCTGCGGTGAAGATCCGACCGCTGCGCCAAAGATTGCGCTTTTGGCATTAAGTCGCTGCCTGGTTTTGTTATGTTCTCTGCTTGTCTTTTGTTATCCAGTCCATGTTTTCTCAGTTTTCCATGCACTTTCCTTGTTGTGGTCTGTTCACTAATTGTGTCTGCTGTGGTGTGATTGACAGGTCTCTTCACCTCTGGCTTTCTGTGATTTCTTGTGTGTTTCTCCTGCTCCACCTATCCCCTTGGAGTCCGGGACTTCTGTTCCCTTATAAGCTTCTCCCTCCCTTCACTCAGGGCTCTTGATAGTTTTGCAGCTTGTCTGTTCTGCTAGATCCTGCCTTTGTGATATTTTCTGTATTCCTGGTTTCCTGATCCCTTGCTTGGTTATTACCTTCTTTGTCTTTTGGTTCAGTGTTCTCCTTAGTCCTCAGTTTACCTTGTTTAGTGCTCAGTTCTTCTTGCTTCATCTCTGGCTTTGGCTCCACTGTTCTGGCTTTGGCTTCACTGTTACCTGATTGCATCTCTGGTTTCGTCCTCCGTGGGAGAGTGTGGGGGGTCTTAGCTATAGGGCCCACTTGTCCTGTGTGTCTTTGTACCAGGGGCCCTGACATAGGGCTTACACCTGGAATATGCCACAGCAAAGACACAAATCTGCACCTTTTTCTTTGCATACGCTAGCGGTGCATCCTTAATAAATGTGCCCCTTGGTGTTTACAATCAAAACATAAGGAGACATTTATCAAGACTGGCATACTCGTAAGCAGGTCTCAAATAAAGCCTAGTTCCCATTAACCCTGATTTTATTCCAAGATTTACATCTGTTTTCACGTGTAAATCCTGATAAATCAGTCCCCTGGCCTTACCATTGCAACCACCCCTGCCTGCACATCTTAATAAATATAGCCCACAGTGCATGTCAGGGAGGCCTAAAGCTAGAAGCTGAATTTACATCCATTAGCAGTATTATCATACCCGTCGCCACTGTGTAAAACAAAATAGCCAACTATGGAAGAGAGAAGAAAATTATGAAAAAATTGTGTATGTTAAGAAGGTCTTATGGTACTGGTCTTCTTAAGTGGATTGAGAACTTTTGGACCTCCTCAGGCTTCAAGGCTTTTCTATATCACCTATACTTCCCAGCAGCAGAAGACTACATCAATGGGAACCTACTGTATAGGGCTCAACAATCACTGAGCTCAGGGAGATCATTGAAAAAAAATCCAGTGGTGTACTCATTCAAGAGCCTCCATTGATCCATTGCCCCCTATAAAATTTGAATATGCAAAAAAGGGTCTGTGGAGCCTCAGTTTATAGTCTCAGAACATAGGAATAGCCAGATATTCCTCCAGGGAAGGAAACCTGTTGCTCAGGGATGATCGAACATCGGAAAATCTGTCAAACTCGAACCTTGTCGAACCTTTCCCATTTGATTCCCGATGCCTTCCTGGTCCGTGGGGAAGTAGGAGACAGCCCGGGTATCGCCTGAAATTCCAGAATTCAGCCTAGGTAATAGGCTGAATCCTGGAATTCCAGACAGTACACGGCTGTCTCCTCCTTCCCCACGGACAGTCAAGTAGGGCTTACACCTGGAATATGCCACAGCAAAGACACAAATCTGCACCTTAATAAATATGGCCCACAGTGCACGTCAGGGAGGCCTAAAGCTAGAAGCTGGATTTACATCCATTAGCAGTATTATCATACCCGTCGCCACTGTGTAAAACAAAATAGCCAACTATGGAAGAGAGAAGAAAATTATGAAAAAAATTGTGTATGTTAAGAAGGTCTTATAGTACTGGTCTTCTCAAGTGGATTGAGAACTTTTGGACCTCCTCAGGCTTCAAGGCTTTTCTATATCACCTATACTTACTTCCCAGCAGCAGAAGACTACATCAATGGGAACCTACTGTATAGGGCACAACAATCACTGAGCTCAGGGAGATCAGTGAAAAAAAATCCAATGGTGTACTTCATTCAAGAGCCTCCATTGATCCATTGCCCCCTATAAAATTTGAATATGCAAAAAAGGGTCTATGGAGCCTCAGTTTATAGTCTCAGAACATAGGAATAGCCAGATATTCCTCCAGGGAAGGAAACCTGTTGCTCAGGGATGATCGAACATCGGAAAATCTGTTAAACTCGAACCTTGTCGAACCTTTCCCATTTGATTCCCGATGCCTTCCTGGTCCGTGGGGAAGTAGGAGACAGCCCAGGTATCGCCTGAAATTCCAGAATTCAGCCTAGGTAATAGGCTGAATCCTGGAATTCCAGACAGTACACGGCTATCTCCTCCTTCCCCATGGACAGGGAAGGCATCGAGAATCAAATGCGGAAGATTCTACAAGGTTCGAGTTCGACAGAACCTAAGATTTTCCGATGTTCGATCATCTCTACCCAAGACGGGGTGATACGCATAAAGCACAAGGGGTTTAAAAGTGAGAGTCCACCTACACTTTTATTTCATACATTTGCACACGAGGTGGCATCCTCCCGCCTCCTCTTTTCCTCTTGTCTTATTTCCAGGTATAACATGTCAGAGTGAAAATTAGATTTGTTTAAGGGTTCCCAGGAGTCCAAAGTATGCCCTAGTTTTCTCTGTTTACGTGGAAATGGCCAGGAGCCCTACATCCCCCAACAGTTATGCACTGTTTATGTAAATTGTAACTTATGCACCTTACCACCTGCCACTGCTCTAATGATGTCACCTGTGTGTGCAGTGTGGAGATTCTCCTATTCATTTCTATGGGGCAGTCTTCTCCATCCCCCTCCCCTCCTGTACATCTGGCAAGGACAGAACCTTTGCTCTAACCAATGTATCTGCGTGCCAAATTTGGGGTCAACCAGTTCAGGTGCTCGGAAGTCTGTAAGGACAGACAGACGGACAGACGTACATTTCTTTTTATTCTATAGATGTGTAAGTTTTGTGTGTGTGCGTCTAATGAGTGGGTGTTGAGTATGTGGCATGTATGTTATGTGTCAGCAGTAAGCATCATATATCTAATGTATGAGCTCCATATATGCATCACATGTCTAATTAGCGGTTATTGGGTATGAGGCATATGTAATGTGTCAGCCGTGTGCATCATATATATAATGTATGACTTTTGTGTGTGCGTCATGTCTAATGTGTGGGCGCTGTATATGTGGCATGTGCGTAATGTGGCATGAGCGTACAATTTCTAAACTGCATAAAAATAACCAGAGATAGGCGTAAGCATTACAATAACTGAATAATATAGATCTATTTGTCCATGAACATGCAAATTGCTTGGATAGCTGGGAAAACCTCCTGTTGGCTGAAGACATAATGAGGCAAGGCAAACAAAAACTCAAATTTGTAGAATGATAAAAAAAAAAAAAAATTGCACCACAACTAAACCATATTGCTTGTTTTTGTCATCTTGATTGACTCATATCCTAATAAATGAGGATGCAAAGTAGACTTTTTTTTTATATACAGAAGGATCCTGTATAACAAGTTCTACAGAAAAGAGATGCATTGTCAGACCCCGAGCTCAAGATGTAAACACGGACAATTTTATATAAACAGAGGGAAAAAAATGATGTTGCATATGCAATGGCTGTTCAGCTTATTAACTTCATTTTGTGTTATTGTGGAAGACTTCTACGCTTCAGTATGTCGTGCAATGAATGGTTAACTAAGCCAGTGTCTGAAAACAAACATACCCATTAGAGAATAATCAAAGAAATGTATTCGCCTGAGTAGGTTCTTTTGAATGTCAAGTTGTTTATATAACGCAGTAACATTTTACAATGGCAGTACAGTTCGGAAGTAATAATTGCAAACACAAATGACATGGAAGTAATAACAATCATTGATACAAATAGATTTTTGGGTAAGTGTACGGCTTGTGAGAACTTGCATATAGAACCCAAGTTAATTTTTATTAGCGGAACGGCCGGTTCTGTAAATTAAAACTGGAGATGAATGTTACATTTCTCAAATTATCTTCCGGCTTTGGCACTTGGTGTGATAGCATAAGGTATAAAAGGTTAGCCGAGCCATTTGGTAGATTAAAGGAGCCAATAAATTTCAAATTCAAAAACGCAATCGGGATGGGGAATCTGGTAGGAAGCAAAAATTTAAAGCCATTTGCATCCGACAAATAGCTCATGACGTTTATAACCAGAGGCCTCACAAGTGATAATGAGGTTTGTCTTCTGCTCTTGTTACAACACATTCCGCTATAATTAAAAAAAAAAATTACAGCTACCGCCATTACCAATAGGGAGCAAATAAATAAACATATTGGAGTGAGTAAAAGAGCTATATATCTTGGGAGAATAATGGTCAACTCTGACTAGGAGTGAACTCATACTAATTACTGGAAAACATGCTAAAGCTTTCTTAGAACAGGAGTCATTTGCATAGCTCATATATTTAGAAGACAAAGTTGTTTAACCATTCAGTGACTGACAGTATGCCCTTTTACCGCAACCAGTAAGGGTCCTTATTTTCGACCGGTCTTTTCATAGTGGGCCTTGCGGATGGCAAGGGCTCTGTTGTCAGTATCACAGCTGGGCCCCCGCTGTATCTACCGTGAATGAAGAAACCTTGATTTCGAGTAGATTAACCCTTTACATGCTGCAATCAGATCTAAGAAACAAAATATAAGTGTAAGAATAGGGACAGGAAACACAAGGACAGATGATCCCTGGCACTGGCACCAGCCCCTCTGTCCCTACCTACGTGCCTCAGATGCCCTAAACGGCAAACGGACAACTGGATGTCAGCCCCTGATCCTTCCAAATTGTAACACAGAACAAAACAAGACAGACAAACACAATGGGAGCAAAGTCAGAAATCCGAGTCAATAACAGCTGAGCGGAGCAGTACAAAAACATGTTTAATGGGGTAGTCAAAAGTCAGAAGCCAGTAGTCAGATATATAGTATCAGATATATATTCTTACTATAGTATAATATAGTCAGAATATAATACAAGAATAACGCTAGGTCAAGATATGCACTATCGCAGGCAAGGAATGGAAAACAGCGGAAGGTACTTACGGAGCCTGGAGGCTCCAGGTCACGCCCAGATACCGGCAGCTGGCTGGTGTGCCATCTGTCAAATCAAGTCTTCTTGTGGAAAAAGAAACATATATTTTTAAAACTACAAAAAATAAAATGTAATAAAAAGATTCCTCTTTTCCCCCATAAAATAAACAATAACTTTTCCCTTCAACTTCCCCTTTACATAAAATAATAAATGAAAAATACACGTTAGGTATCGCCACATCTGTAGCATCCCGAACTATAACATTATTTTGTTTAGTTATCCTGCAAAAGTAAACATGGATAAAAAAAAAAAAGCTAGGATTGCTGTATTCTGGTAATCCACCTCCCAAAAACTCGTATGTATTCCAAAATGGTACCAACAAAGTGATCAACTTGTCCTGCAAAAAATAACCCACTATATGGCTATGTGGATGGAAAACAAAAGGTATGCCACTCGACATGCAACTGTAGAAAACAAAAGAAAAAAATTACTTGGGCATAAACATATGTTAGGGGAAAACCTTTGTTCAACCTTTCGAAAAACACTCAAGTTTGTCCAAAGCCAAACTCTATGCGTTTGATTACGGTGGCTGAAAAAGTTTGACTCCATAAGGAGTCCTGGGAAACATTGATACAGCATATGGCTAAGTTCACACAACATTTAAATTGATTAAACAACAGCCGTGGTTGCAGGTTTGCAACCACGGTCATTATTTAATGAATTTGCTGGTTGCTTTAATTGCTATGGAATCCCGGACGGAGTGTGTACACTCCAGCCTGGATTCCATGTGGCCGCACAAAAAACTGACATGTCAGTTTTGTGAGGCTGCTATTCATTGACTAACAGCCACACAAGACTGACAGTTCACACAATATAGAGTGCGGCTCCGGCTCTATCAGGTTATGGGTGTGATAATAAAGTCAGGAAGTAAGTTTTAGATATACACAGTCCTCAATGTAAAACATAAATCATGTTTTCATGTTTCTATACCACTTTAAAAGAATTCCCAGTGGCGTAGAATGAAAAGAAAAATTAGTATACATTTGGTCCCACGACAATAAGTCTCTCAAAAGGAAGCCAAGACCCTGCTTTGTACTGAGGAGGGACAATAAACCCAAAACAGCTGTCTACAGATGGGTAATCTTTCCTTTTGGAGAGATTTTTGGCCCAGCATTTTTCCCCAGTCATGTTTTAATACTCTTAGCTGGAGTAAACCACTGACTTGAAGGGAAAGCCACCTTCTCAGAGGGACCTAGTTCTGCATATTCTTTTTTCTCTCAATGTAAAACATGACTGTATAATCACACCAATCACTGGATATTCACTCTCAATATTAACCCCTTAATGACACGGGGGTGTACATTTATTCCTCCGCAGCCTGGGCCTTGGCGCAAACAGGCGTCAATGTATGCCCCACCGGGGGCCTGGGCTATGGAGTGGGCTCACGAGCTGAGCTCGCCCCATAGTGGGTGAGGACCGGCTGCTATCAGTAGCTGGGCCCTCACCCTCAATGGCGGGTGTTTAAGTGTAAGTGACCGGAGCATCTCCGGTCACTTACCGATCAGGACCCCCGCAGCATGTCTGCAGGGGTCCCAATCGCACTGCCCGACTTCCGGAGATATGCTCCTTACCTCCGTGTAGTCTGATCTTCAATCTTCTGAAAGAGTCCGCCGCAGGCAGGTTCTATCAGAAGATTGCAGATAACACTGATCTCTGCAATGCCATTGCATAGCAGTGATCAGTGTGTGCAATCTAATGCAAACAAGTAATAAAAGTGTAAAAAAAAAAAAAAATTAAATCATGTCCCAAAGCCCCTCCCCCAATAAAAGTGAAAATCAGCCCTTCCCATTTTAAACATAAAAAAAAAATAATAAAGCTAATTAACATATAATATAACGTAGCATGCGTAATCGTCGGATCTATTAAAATAAAACAATATTGTTCACACACAGTGAACGGCGTTAACAAAAAGCGGTAAAAAATTGCAGGTATTGCTTTCTTTTAATTACATTCTATGTATAAAAAATTTATAAAAAACCATCAATACGTCTGATCTAGAATAAAATGTTACTACTAAAAACTAGAGATCATGGCGCAAAAAATGACTCCCCATATGACCCCGTAGGTGAAAAAATAAAAGCGCTATAAGAGTCCCAATAGGGCCATTTTAAATATACCTATTTGCAACAAAAAAGCTTTACTGCTAATAAAAATAGTTAAATGTTAGAAAACCTAGTAAACATGCATATCGCTGTCTTCACACCGACCTAAAGAGTAAAGACAAAATGTCAGTTTTACCGTAAAGTGCATTACGTAAACACGGAAGCCCCCAAAATTTTGTGGAATCACATTTTTTTTTTACTCAAATTCACCTTATAAATGATATTTTGGGGGTTCCCTCATTCATTTTATTGCAGATTGAAAGATGCCATTACAAAGTACACCTGCTCCTAAAAAAAACATGACCTCACATGGCCCTGTAGGTGGAAAAATAAAAGAGTTATGGGTCTTAGAGGGCGAGGAGTAAAAAACGCAAAAGTGACAATTGGCCCGATCCTTAAGGCCATTTCAGGCTCTGTCCTTAAGGGGTTAAACTTCCTTGAATTGTCAAACTCTTCAAAGTCTATGTCAAAATAGTATATTGATTTTGTAATTCAACCTGTACAGTGTATTGGTTTGTGTGAATTTGGTTGCATAGATGGTATCAGTAGTTTCCATGCAGCTTTTACTTCCATATTTTCAGAGTAGGAATCCCACAGAAGCAATAACAGAAGCAAAGAATTACAGCAGCATGGTTGTTTTTCTCTTTCATCTCCTCCCTAAACAGCCACATACAGTACATGTATCCCACCTTTGCAGCCACATACAGTATATGTATCCCACCTGTGCCCCAACGGTAATTTAGGGCCCATGTGTTCTGTCTCATATCAGTGCTGTTCTAGGGTTACTTCCCCTCTCTGAGCTATATACTCTCATCCCCCACACAGCATCCAGTGTACAATGCACCAAGGACAATCCAAGTACAACAGCTTCAGGCACTACAACTCCCAGAATGTACTGCAGCTCTCAGTATATGCTGGGATTTGAAGTACAAGTGAGCAGACAACTCAAGTGGTTGTCCCCTCAGAAACCCCAACTCTCAGAATTCTCTGAGAGCTTCATAAGTGTAAGACTTTCTGAGAGTTGTAGTTACTGTCTGCGCTTCCCTGATGTCCTCCTATGAGTCTCCAATGTCTATAGCAGCTTTCAGCCCGCTCAGCCAATCACTGGTTATGCTTCTGTCCCTTCTCAGTCAGTCAGTTAGTCAGTCTTGTCTCGGTAGTGACAGCCCACTAAGCCAATCACTGACTGAGACAGGACAGAGAGACACCCAGTGATTGGCTAAGTGGGCTGTTACTCCTGAGAGGCCACTCAGCCAATCCATGACTGACTGAGATAGGACAGCGCCATGGCCAGTAATTGGCTGAGTGGACTATCACTCTCGTCTTGGGAGTGACAGCCCGCTTAGCCAATCTCTGGCTGAGACAGGACTGAGTGGCAGCCAGTGATTGACTGAGTGGGCTGTTACTCCTGAGATGAGACTCACAGCCTGCCCAACCAATCCATGACTGACTGAGATGGGACAGCACAATTTCCATTAATTGGCTGAGTGGACTAACACTCTCGTCTTTCGTGTGAAAGCCTGCTCAGCCAATCACTGGTCACGTCGCTGTCCCGTCTCAGTCATTGATTGGCTGTGCGGGCTGGAGGCGGCTGTGGGGAACACCGGAGATAGAGGTCACCTGGGAAGTGTGGACAGGCACGTATTATAAGTGAACTTGCTGAACTGAACTAAAACAGATACAAACCTGCTATCATTAAGCTGTTTTAGTGTGGTTTATTTAAGGGTTGGTTTGGACATTGGATTACATTGAAGGATCATGTGTAAAGAAGGGTCGTGAAAGATAACTGTCATAGAACGATCATTCATCTGGCAGTTACTGAAGATGTAAAGGCATCTTTAGATCAACGCAGTGTTTAACCTTGAGTGAGAGAAGATCATGACCTCAGGTTGCTGTAATTAGCTGGAAACCTCATGTGATGCATCACTAAATATATCTTACAAGATGAGAATGGACAAATCTGTAAGATTCATCAACCTTATCAAGCTGTTGCGTTATGTATGATGAGTTAGGGGAATTTTGCCTTGTAGCTTTCTACATCAATTTTTAAGTGGGGTGAGACTTTTTAAAAAGTTGCAAGTAATAAAATTATTAAATGACCTTGAGAGTTAAACCACACCTATTTTTCCAAGAAGCCATGCCCCCTTTTACTGATGTTATTACTGAAGTCTGTTGGACAAAGTAAAAAAAGTGTCTTCAATACATAATGTCATGTAAAATTGTTGGTGCAAATTATTCAAGAATCATGGCCCATTCACAATAGTAAATCTATTGCATAGATGTACATTTACTAAAATTGTCTAATTCTTAGACAGTGTAACCTTGGACTAGACACTTTAAAGTGTACCTATCATTAAGGCCGCTGCTGGATCAGTAGTGAATTCCACTCTACTGGTGGAAGTTCAGGTACTTGTGACTATGAACACATATGAGAACATAATGCTCACGACCTCCATTGGATCAGAATGTGCTGTATTTAGTATTTTGAATATTTTTTAGACATTTTTACTTTTAGGTTTGGCAAAAGGGGCATGGTTTTCGATGCAACACTGAGTGCAAAATAAGACAAATAATAAGTGGTTAATCCAATCACTGTGAAGGGAAATTTACCTGCCCACTCTCGCAGGAACCTTACACAACCTAAACATTCAAACACTCTGACTCCCTCATACCACTCTCTGCCATATCTTCTCTGAATGACACTGACACAGCTGCAACCTTCTACAATTCCACAATTACCTCAGCTTATGACTCTGTGGCCCCTCTCATGCAAAACAGAATACAACACATGATTGGGCAGCCCTGGCCCATCGACCTAACCAAACAACTAAGGTGAGTGTCCAGAGCTGAAGAGAACCCACCCCAAGGAAGACTTCCAGACATACAGGCAAGCACTCATTGACTTCAAATCTGCCCTTACCTCTGCTAAACAGGACTACTTTACTTCCCTCATATCTTCCTTATCTCACAACCCTAGGTAACCCTTCTCTGTCCCCCGCTGCCACCCCCCACATCTCTTGTTTCTGCTGAGGACTTTGCCACATTCTTCAAACAGAAAATCGAAGACATCAGAGCAAGTTTCCCCTTACAGTCCCCTCAGCTCACCCTCGTACTACTCTCGACATCACACCTCACCACCTGCGCACTTGACCCAATCCCACCTTATCCCCAACCTTACCTCAACATTTGTCCCAGCACTAACTAATCTTTTCAATCTATCACTAACTACTGTCATCTTCCCATCTGCATATAAACATGCAACCATCACACCCATCCTTAAAAAGCCATCCATTGACCCTACCTCCTTATTCAGCTACCTCCCCATCTCACTTTTGCCGTTTGCCTCGAAACTCCTGGAACATCATGTCTACTATGAACTATCCTTCAACTTTTCATCCAACTCACTATTCAATTCCCTGCAATTTGGCTTTTGCCCCCCAACCACTCCACAGAACCTGCCCTCACCAAAATGGCCAATGACCTGCTAACGTCTCACATCAATACTCTGTTCACCTTCTCCTTGACCTATCTTCTGCCTTTGACACAGTTGACCATTCTCTCTTCCTACAAATTCTTTTATCCCTTGGCTTCACTAGCTTAGCCCTCTCCTCGATCTCCTCTTACCTCTCCAACCACTACCACAGTCTCCCACACCTACTCCTCTCCTCACCCCCTCACTGTTGGTCTCCCCCAATGCTCTGCACTCGGGCCTCTTCTCTTCTCCATCTATACCTCTGGCCTGGGACGCATCAAAAAATCCCACAGCTTCCAGTACCACTTCTATGCAGACGACACTCAGATCTACCTCCCCAGTCCAGATGTCACCTTTTTGCTAACCAGGATCCAGAGTGTCTATCTGATATATCTTCCTTTTTTTCCTCCCACTTTCTAAAACTCAACATGGACAAAACAGAACTAATCATCTTTACCCCACCTCGCTCTACCCTGCAGTCTTATCTCTTGATTACTATCAATGGCTGCACTCTGTCCCCTGTCCCCAAGTCCGCTGCCTTGGGGTCACTTTTGACTCTACCCTGTCTTTTAAACCACACATTCAGGCCCTGACCACCTCCTGCCGCCTCACCTCAAAAACATTTCCAGAATCTGCTCTTTTCCCACCCCTGACTCCACAAAACTGCTGGTACATGCTCTAATTATCTCCCGCTTGGACTACTGTAACATCCTCCTCTGTGGCCTTCCATTTAACTTCCTTGGTCCCCTCCAGTCTATCCTTACCTCTGCTGTCCAATTAATGTACCTTTCCCCTTTGCTTTGCCTGTGCCTCTCCCCACTGCCCCCACTGCCAATCCCTTCACTGACTCCCCATTGTCCAACGTATTCATTTAAAATTGTTGACCATGACGCACAAGGCCATCTACAACCTGCCCCCCACCCCATCCCCCATACATCTCTGACCTGATATCCTGCTACCGTCCCTCATGCAACCTTCGATCCTCCAGTGACCTCCTTTTGTGTTCCCCCTTGTTCGTACCTCACACAAGCACCTCCAAGACTTTGCCCGAACCTCCCCCATACTCGGAACACGCTACCCCGACACATCCGGCTCTCATCCACCATCAAGTCCTTCAAAAGTAACCTGAAAACCCATATCTTTAATCTAGGCTACAACCTATAACAATTCTGCATCACAATTGACTGGCTGCACTTTACCTCCTGTTTCTCTCCCAGAACCTTTTAGAGTGTAAGCCCTCACGGGCTGGGTCCTCTCTCCTCATGTACCTGTCTGCCATTTGCCTTTAATGCGTTTTGATCTTGTAATGTTCCTGTTTGTTAACCCCTTATGGCTTGTAAAGCACTCTAGAATCAAGGGTGCTTTATAAGTAAATAATAATAATCTTACCTGAAAGTCGCAATTCACAGCGATCCACCTTTAGTAGTATACATTAGACTGCTTGTTATGTGCTGACATATACCTGCATGAAGAGGTACGTGGCCCATTTACTTCGATGGTCCAAACTTCATTAGTGTTTATGTAATTTCTGACACTTAAACGAGTGTTTACATGGGCTCAAAAGACTTGTATGTGTGGGGAAATTACCCCAAGATAGTCACCAGCTCACTATGTTTTGACCATACAAGTAAATGGGATCTGTGCCGGTCAATGCACGTATACACTAGCACCAAATTTTTGCATGTGCTTCCCTTTAAAAGGCATAATCATAGTGTGAATGCTTCCCTTAACTGTCTAGTCTAAGTTTACAAAGAAGTTGTTATTATAAAATTAGCCACTAAGTAAAGTGATGTCATGTCATATTTTCATGTAAATATAAATTTTAAAGTGCTTAAAAAAAAAAAAAAAAAAAAAAAAAAAGCAATATATTAAGTGCAGGCATTGTACAGAGACTGTACATGTTTGACTACTCCCGAGTTGTATAGACGCTGGACAGAGAGATTCCTTTTTACGTGTAATTTAATACGTCACAAATAAGAAAACTAAGTAAAAAGCACTTTCCACAAGACCCATCACTGCTTAGTATTCAGCTATAAATCCTCATTTAAGGTGTTCAGTAGGGATAATACTAAAGATGCAAATTGAGGAACGTTAATTGTAGAGAACACCAGCATTGTTTATTCAGACCTCCTTAAAGCCAGATTCCTGTTTAGATCTGCAATGCCATCTTGTGGCAAATACCAGTGGTAAACAGAAGGGGAATAATACATGTTGCTTATGGTCTGCACACTGACTACAGCAAATCAGTATCTGGCTATACTGTGAAAGGTAAAAAAAGGTCTATTCTAGTTATCCTGAAGATATCCTGATATCAGATAAAGAACACTTACAAATCGTAGGTCTTTCTATTATTCTAAAATGTTGGGCTTTACACATACTATCTAACAGACAGTGAAAACAAACAGTATAAAAATACACTAGATGTAGCACAGTGGCTGTTTGATAAATCTGGCTCATCTCTAGACTATAGGGGAGATTTATTAAACATGGTGCAAAGTTAAACTGGCCCAGTGGCCCCTAGCAACCAATCAGATTCCACCTTTCATTTTCCAAAGAGTCTGTGAGGAATGAAAAGTAGAATCTGATCTAGTAGAATCTGTTAGGGGCAACTGAGACAGTTTCACTTTACATCATGTTTGATAAATCTACCCCTATATGTCTGGTTTAAAGGGGTACTCCAGAGGAAAAAGAAAACATTTTTAAGTCAACTGGTGTCAGAACTAGAGATGGTCCGAACCTGCCGAGGTTCGAGTTCGTAGCCATAGGCTGTATCCCAGTTTTCCAGGCGGTCCTCCGGCTGTATCCACCCTCTCCACGGAGGTGGAAGACAGCGGAATTCATTGCCGAGAGTTCAGGTACGTATGAACCCGAACCTTGGCAGGTTTGGACCATCCCTAGTCAGAAGGTAATATAGATTTGTAAATGGCTTCTATTTAAAACAAATTTGATACAGTGTTCTCTGCTGCCACCTCTGTTCATGACAGGAACTGTCCAGAATAGGAGATAATCCCCATAGAAAACCTCTCAGTTTCTGTGACGGACAGAGGTGGTAGCAGAGAGCATCATGTCAGACTGGAAAGGATACACCACAAAGATTCTCCGGAGTACCCCTTTAAAGGGGTTAGCCTAAACAAAAACATTGCCACTTTCTTCCAGAGACAACCCCACTCTTGTCTCCAGCTTGGGCGGGGTTTTGCTGCTCAATTCCATTGAAGTGAATGGAGCTTAATTGCAAACCACACCTGAACTGGAGACAAGAGTTGTTATGTCTCTGAAAGAAAGGGGCCATGTTTTTGTATCACTTTATAATCCCTTTAAGTTTCAATGCACTTTTAGTTGGTGTACTTTATACTGGCACAAAGGGAAAAGAGCTAGTTCAAAATATGGGTTGAAAAAGATGCAAATGATAAATTCTCTCTGATTTACAGAATTGTATCCAACAGAAATAATATGGTCACATATGGCATTCTTTTTATTACCGTCCCAAGATTCAGCCCTTCTGACGAATCACATAGACCCCCGTAGACCCCCATTGGACCCCAGTATTGTGGCCATAAAGCAGATGGTAAAATGAGGCTGAATTATGGCCATCTGCATCTGCAGTATGTGGATAGCAGGTAGACATTTTAGGCCATGTTCATACGCTGTATGAGACCGGTCTCAGAAAAGATCATCCCGGCCGGTACTGCAGTACCGGCTGGATAACCATTAGGGTTGCAGAGTTTTTGCTGTTTCTTCCCATGTCCCCTGGTTTCCAAAAGTTTATAGATTGTCTGACAGTCGGGGAAAAGTCAGATGGGTGGGAACTTACTATGAAAAAAAATATGGGAGTAAACATTAAGTGATGGGTTTGATTCTACCATGAGGGGTGTAACCTCTCTGCTGTGTTGTCATGTAACAGATTTCTATGTATAGGACACTCCAGCCAGTAATTCAAACAATCCTATCTCCCTTTCTTGACCTTAACCCTTTACACGTAGGAAAATATATAGAGCTGAATGAATTACTGACTAGAGTTTCCTGTACACAGGAACAGCAAGTCTGTTACGGGACTGAGCAAAGTGTGAAAGACCCCAGAAAGGTAGTAAATAACCTGATTTACCAATATACAGTATGCTCATTTATTAGACAGTTGAAAATTGTTTTTTCAGACAACCCCTTAAAGGGGTATTCCAGGGAAAATTGATAAATTGGTAATGGAAAGGGTTAACCAAGGTTAACCCTTTCCTAATATACTTACCTGTCCTTTATTGCTCCCCCAAGGAGATCTGCGGTCCGGCCACGTGATCTTCCAGCTTACGACTCGTGGATCCTCTTCTTCCGGTTCGGTGACGTCACCATACCCGGCCGGCGTGTGGCTCTCTGTCTTATTAGCGGCAGAGCACTGAACCCTGACTGGCTTGGTAGCGTGTAGCCAATCAGGGTTTAGTGTTCTGCCTCTCCACACACACCAGTTACATCTGCAGGGTCGGCGTCAGCACGTCATTGTGAGGGGTCCCTGTGGGGTGCCATCAGACATCACTCTGCAGGACACCCCTCCCCCCCCCGTGTCAGCGATGCCGACCTGAGTCCCGGGAGGGGAAGGGATACGGCGGGCGGCATCGCTGACACGGAGGGGGGGGGGGAGGTCCTGCAGAGTGATGTCTGATGTCACACAACAGCACCCTGCAGGGACCCCTCACAGTGACCGGCCCCCCTCCCTGAGTAATCATTGTGATCACCCCGGCCCCCCTCCCTGTGTTATCATTGTAATCCCCCCGGCCCCCCTCCCTGTGTTATCATTGTGATCCCCCCGGCCCCCCTCCCTGTGTAATCATTGTGATCCCCCCGGCCCCCCTCCCTGTGTAATCATTCAGATACACAGATCACTCACCCCCGGTGTAAGCAGGCTGCAGCGGCGCTGGACCCGATCTCGGCGCCTTTTTCAAGCAGCTATCCTCAGCTGACAGGCGCTGTGTACAGAGCAAGGAAGAAATCTCTCCTGCCTCACACACACAGCGCCTGTCAGCTGAGGATAGCTGATTGAAAAAGGCGCCGAGATCGGGTCCAGCGCCACTGCAGCCTGCTTACACCGGGGGTGAGTGATCTGTGTATATGAATGATTACACAGGGAGGGGGGCCGGGGGGATCACAATGATAACACAGGGAGGGGGGCCGGGGGGATCACAATGATAACACAGGGAGGGGGCCGGGGGGATCACAATGATAACACAGGGAGGGGGGCCGGGGGGATCACAATGATAACACAGGGAGGGGGGCCGGTCACTGTCAGGGGTCCCTGCAGGGTGCTGTTGTGTGACATCCGACATCACTCTGCAGGACCTCCCATCCTGCAGAGTGATGTCTGATGGCACCCCACAGGGACCCCTCACAATGACGTGCTGACGCCGACCCTGCAGATGTAACTGGTGTGTGTGGAGAGGCAGAACACTAAACCCTGATTGGCTACACGCTACCAAGCCAGTCAGGGTTCAGTGCTCTGCCGCTAATAAGACAGAGAGCCACACGCCGGCCGGGTATGGTGACGTCACCGAACCGGAAGAAGAGGATCCACGAGTCGTAAGCTGGAAGATCACGTGGCCGGACCGCAGATCTCCTTGGGGGAGCAATAAAGGACAGGTAAGTATATTAGGAAAGGGTTAACCTTGGTTAACCCTTTCCATTACCAATTTATCAATTTTCCCTGGAATACCCCTTTAAATTTTTGGTACCCTACTTCATTATCTCTCATAATATCAACCAAGAGGCCTCCTGAGGCCTTTATAAAAATTTAGCCAGGCATAGGTAACCTATAAAGTATAAGGTTTTAGTATAAGGTTTCAGGGGCTTAAAGGAGAGGTCCATCCTCAGCCAACTTCTCACAGGTGGCAGGGGCATGGGAGAGAGTAACAATGAAGTATTGCTTACCTCTCACTTTGCCCGTGATCAGTGATGGGACCGGCTTTAAGACCCCCCACGGGAAGGCACGACATGGGGGAAAATGCCTGTCCCAGCTGAGCGGCCAGTCCATCAGCCTGGGTGTGAGGTGTGCAGTGCCGGAGATCTGGGGCTGAAGAGGCACGGGGAGAGGTTAGTTCATACCTTTTATTAATTCCTCTGTGCCCCTGCCTTTTCTTTAAGAGGGACCCGGAGGTCAGACTTCTTCTTTAATGAGAACATCTAGCCTTGGTGGACCAGTGGATAGCTGAACTAGCATTTTACTTCCCTTCAAGCCCTTAGGGGGTGGTGTGACGAAGCAAAGAAGGTAAAATCGGATGCGTACCAGTGAGTATAAATGTGCTGCTTTTAGTAAAGTAACTCACATCACTGTACTATTTTTCTTTCTTATGTATCTGGTTTCGTACTGGTTTCCTCTCTGTACAGTGACCCTACGGTTGCCATGCAATTGCGCAGACACTTTTCCTCAATCCCCCTTGCTGCAAGTGGCGTGAAAATCAACTACGGATCAATTGAATTGAGTTGAGCATGAGCATCCGAAGAAAGTGGATGCCTGGTGGGCCATTACCAAGGGCAACAGGTTATAAAACTAAGCAGCACATGGAGCATTAGTGAATCTATAGCTCTTAAACAGTATACTTGGAATATTTTTTATTTAACATAATGCATCACTATTTTCTTTATGACCCAACCCCTTTAAGTGAGACTTAATGGAGGCTGGAATGAGAGTAGTGAACTTGGTCTAGTATACTGTTCAGTTTTTGGCCCCGATTTCTAAAAAGGATACTCCTGGAACTGGAAAAGGTACAAACGTAATAAATAAGAAGCCTGAAGCATCTTAGTTATAAGGAAAGATTAAAAGAATGGTTATTTTTTAGTCTTGAGAAGAGACTTATTTAAGTATTTTAAATGACCCGTACCAGAAATATAGGGAAAAGATGTTCCAGGTAAAACACCCTCAAAAGACAAGGGGACGCTCAATCTATATTAGTATATTTTCAACCATACCAACTGTGTTACCGTGTATCTAGTAGACAGTGGTCAGAAATGCTAAGTAAGTGGTCCTTGGGAGCAGAAGCAAAACTGTTCTAACACCAACTGTCAGTACTAGAACTAGAGACTAGGCAGGTCCTTATTGAGTCCTAATGATGCCAGTAGAAGGAAGTAGCCTGAGCATGAGGAGCAATGGGGAACCCAAAGGAAAGAGTAGATCCCATATATTGATGTTGAGAAACACTGTATAAAAAATTCACCTGAGCCTTAGAGATCTAGAAGAAATTCCACAATTATTGGAAACACGTTCTACAACAGTTGTCCAGGGTGCCATGAATAAACAGAGGGTTTAAATTACTTGTGGGTGGCAAAAGCCATACCATAAAACATTTCACTAAAAAAGAAGAAGAAACTTGGAACAATCTCCCAGAAAATGTGGTCAGAGTGGACTAAATAGCTAAGTGGACCAAGTAGACTTTTTATATTGTCTTCTATGTTTTTATGTGTTTCTTCAGCGTTCAACACCTGTGGGATAAGTTGACAAAATGTTGACTAGGGAGGGATGGATAATCAGAGTGCCATGTGTAACTAGACTATGGCAGGCCATAGTAGATTTTTATTCGGGATGACTAAATATTCACACTTGGTGTAGCTGTCACAGAAGAGATTAAACACCGATGGCAGGATTATGATTTTGCAGCTGTGACAGTTCAAAGTATTCATCCTTCTCCCATTACATCATTTGTCCTGGAATACTCTTACTGACGTCATGAAGACAATGAAAGGCCAATTACATTGGCTTTGTGAAGAGCTGACAATGAGAAAGAGTGAACAACTGGTTGCCAGCTACCCAGATGTTTTGCACTTGATGTTGTGTCACTTTACTGGTACGCTCTACATAATTATCCATGGTCGGCTCCTCCAGTGGGGCTAACAAAATTTTTAAAAAAAGTAAATAAATTATAAATAATTTACATAGTTAACATAAGTAATATGGTTGAAAAAAGACACATGTCCATCAAGTTCAACCAAGGAGGGGATGGATACAGGGAAGGGGGAGGGGTGATAGGTTCTATACATATGCATTTATATTATTTTGGTCTAAGAACTTGTCTAGCCCTGTTTTGAAGCCCTCTACTGTTTTTGCTGTGACCAGATCCTGTGGTAGACTGTTCCACAGATCACAGTTCTCATGGTAAAGAAGACTTGTCGCCTCCGGAGATTGAACCTTTTTTTCTCCAGGCGGAGGCAGTGCCCCCTTGTCCTTTGAAAGGGTTTTACCTGGAACATCTTTTCCCCATATGTCTTGTAGGGGCCATTTATATATTTAAATAAATTAATCATATCTCCCCTTATACAGCTCTTCTCCAGACTAAACAAATGTAATTCTTTTAATCTCTCCTCATAACTAACATGCTCCATTCCCCTTATTAGTTTAGTTGCCCGTCTTTGTACCCTCTCCACCTCTAGAACATCCTTTTTATGAATCGGGTTCCAAAACTGGACGGCATACTTCAGATGAGGCCACACCAAAGCTTTATAAAGCGGTAATATTATATCCCTGTCCCAAGAGTCCATGCCTGTTTTAATGCATGACAATATCCTGCTGGCCTTAGAAGCCACTGACTGACATTGTGTGCTGTTCTGTAGTCTATTATCTACAAGTACACCCAGATCCTTCTCCATCAGCGACTCTCCCAGAGTAACTCCCCCCAGGACATATGTTGCATGCGGGTTATTAGTACCCAGGTGCATAACTTTACATTTATCCACAATGAACCTCATTTGCCAAGTGGACGCCCAAACATTCAGTGTGTCTAAGTCATCCTGTAACATCTGCACATCTTCCATAGACTGTACTGTACTACAAAGCTTGGTGTCATCTGCAAAGATAGAAACATTGCTGTTAATTCCATTCTCAATATCATTAATAAACAAGTTAAACAGAAGAGGGCCCAGTACTGACCCTTGGGGTACACCACTTATTACCGGGGACCATTTGGAGTAGGAATCATTGACCACCACTCTCTGGGTAAGATTATTAAGCCAGTTTTCAATCCAGTTCCACATTAAATTTTCCAAACCGATAGACTTTAACTTACCCATCAGACGTCCATGAGGGACTGTGTCAAACGCTTTTGCAAAATCCAGGTACACGATATCCACAGCCGCGCCGCCATCCAGACTTCTACTCACCTCTTCATAGAAACATAATAGGTTGGTTTGACAGCTTCTGTCCTTAGTAAAACCATGCTGGTTATCAATTATAATACTATTAGCCACTACATATTCCTGGATGTAGTCCCTTATAAGCCCCTCAAATAGTTTATCCACAATGGACGTTAAGCTTACAGGTCTATACTGTAGTTACCTGGGGAAGTTCGAGAGCCCTTTTTAAAGATCGATGCAAACAACCTCCAACTCCAGACTACACGGATTATGGGGCGCAGGTCCAACTTGAGATCGAGGCACAGTGAGTAATAAAAATATATATTTTATTGTGGAGACTCAACGCGTTTCGGAACCGCACCGGTTCCTTTCTCAAGAGTCATGATACTGATAAAACAGAACAGCACTATATATCACAAACCAAGATGACATTAAAAGGGGAGGAGGACTCAGACCCTCCCACTTCAATCAACACAGACACCTGTAACACCAATAAAGAAAGGCATATGGCTATATACTACATTGCATTAAAATACAATAATATATAAGAAGAGTATATAAAACGAATATGTATATAAATAAAAATAATAATATGTGTAGAAAATGTATAAAAAAAAAAAATTTTTTCAAAAAACCCTTTCTTTTCTTTTCTTTTCTTTTTTTCCCTTTTCCCTCCTTTCTCTTTCCCTTTTCTTTTTCTTTTTTTTTTCTCCTTTTCCTTCCTTCTTTTTCCTTTATCTCTTTCTATCTTTTAAAAAAAAAAAAAAAAAAAAAAAATCCCTTTTAAATTATTATTTTTTTTCCCTTTTCCTTTTCTTTTTTTTTTTTTCTTTTCTTCTTTAATATATTTATATATATATATATATTTAAAAATAAGTATATAAAGTTAAAAAATTATACCTTCGTATTTTCTAGTGTCTCATTTAAGCCATCTGGTGACAAAGAGCAAAGTTTAAAAATCCAGTATGATTCCCTATTAATGAGCTGCTTGTATCTATTGGGAACATTCTCTCCTATACGCTCCAAAATAGTGAGCCTCAAACTACTAGGGTCAGAATTATGCTTAAGAAAAAAGTGTCGAGAGACACTATGCAATAAAAATGAATTTTTAATATTAGCTTGATGCTTGTTCATGCGGCACCGCACCGTTTGAATGGTGCGTCCCACATACTGCAGGTGACATGGGCATTCTAGGAGATAAATAACATACTGTGATAAACAAGAATACATTTCACGGACAAAAAATATCTCATTGGTGACTATAGAGGTAAATGTTGATGCTGGGGTATCTGTTATCCAATTGCAGCATAAGCACCTCGCTACATTGCAGCGTACGGTGCCCACAGATCTAGTTTTTGTATTATTATTATTATTATTATTATATTATTGGATTAACAGATACCCCAGCATCAACATTTACCTCTATAGTCACCAATGAGATATTTTTTGTCCGTGAAATGTATTCTTGTTCATCACAGTATGTTATTTATCTCCTAGAATGCCCATGTCACCTGCAGTATGTGGGACGCACCATTCAGACGGTGCAGTGCCGCATGAACAAGCATCGAGCTAATATTAAAAATTCATTTTTATTGCATAGTGTCTCTCGACACTTTTTTCTTAAGGATAATTCTGACCCTAGTAGTTTGAGACTCACTATTTTGGAGCGTATAGGAGAGAATGTTCCCAATAGATACAAGCAGCTCATTAATAGGGAATCATACTGGATTTTTAAACTTTGCTCTTTGTCACCAGATGGCTTAAATGAGACACTAGAAAATACGAAGGTATAATTTTTTAACTTTATATACTTATTTTTAAATATATATATATATATAAATATATTAAAGAAGAAAAGAAAAAAAAAAAAAAAAAAAGAAAAGGAAAAGGAAAAGGAAAAAGAAAAAAAAAAAATTTAAAAGGGAATTTTTTTTTTTTTTTTTTAAAGATAGAAAGAGATAAAGGAAAAAGAAGGAAGGAAAAGGAGAAAAAAAAAAGAAAAAGAAAAGGGAAAGAGAAAGGAGGGAAAAGGAAAAAAAAAAAAAAAAAAGAAAAGAAAAGAAAGGGTTTTTTGAATTTTTTTTTTTTTTTTTTTATACATTTTCTACACATATTATTATTTTTATTTATATACATATTCGTTTTATATACTCTTCTTATATATTATTGTATTTTAATGCAATGTAGTATATAGCCATATGCCTTTCTTTATTGGTGTTACAGGTGTCTGTGTTGATTGAAGTGGGAGGGTCTGAGTCCTCCTCCCCTTTTAATGTCATCTTGGTTTGTGATATATAGTGCTGTTCTGTTTTATCAGTATCATGACTCTTGAGAAAGGAACCGGTGCGGTTCCGAAACGCGTTGAGTCTCCACAATAAAATATATATTTTTATTACTCACTGTGCCTCGATCTCAAGTTGGACCTGCGCCCCATAATCCGTGTAGTCTGGAGTTGGAGGTTGTTTGCATCATTGTTTCCTGTTGGATATCGGGAGTGGCTGCGGTCCTTGATATATACGCTGCAGAGTGTTGTGCCTCCCTTTGCACAACCACATCAGGTGAGGGTTGCCGTGCACCCCTATCCCTTTTTCACCTTGCCCTTCTGATCCTCGCCATGGAGCGCTGTCGCCCTTTGTTTTTTCTTTTTAAAGATCGGCATTACATTTGCCTTACGCCAGTCCCTCGGCACAATACCAGTCAGCAAAGAATCACTGAATATTTCATACAAGGGTAGAGAAATTACAGAACTGAGTTCCCTAAGAACTCTGGGGTGTAATCCATCAGGCCCTGGAGCTTTGGTTGCATTGAGTTTATTTAATTTATCTTGGACCATATCTATAGTAAACCAGTTCAGTACATTACATGTGTTAGCAGCACTGGCCCCACCCACCTCAGTACTGGCCCCACCAACCACAGCTCCATCCTCTTCTTTTGTATATACAGAACTGAAGAAGCCATTAAGTAACTTAGCTTTCTCCTGATGCCCAGTTATTAACTCCCCGTCACCATTATTTAGGGGTCCTACATGCTCTGGCCTTGGTTTTTTTGCATTAATATATTTGAAGATTTTTTGGGGGGTTTCTTTTGCTATCTATGGCCACCTGTTTTTCATTGTGAATTTTTGCTGCTTTTATTACATTTTTACAGGTTTTGTTGACTTCTTTGTTTAAAGGCTAAAGCTGACGCTTCTGATTTGTATTTTTTAAATGCCCCTTTTTTCTCATTTATAGCCCTTCTAACCTTGGTTGTAAGCCATGTGGGATTTGATATTAACCGTTTATATTTGTTACCCATAGGAATATATTTGGCAGTACAGTTATTTAATGTGGATTTGAAGATTTCCCATTTATTAGCTGCATCAGTATGTGACAGCAGCAGCTCCCAGTCTATGCCCTATAGTCACTATATTGTGGTCACTATTACCCAGGTGTTCATGGACAGTGACATCCCCAACCAGCTCAGCGTTGTTAGAAATAACCAGATCCAACAAGGCATCACTTTTAGTTGGCTCCTCCACAAACTGGCCCAGAAAATTATCCTGCAGGAGGTTAATAAATTCCCTCCCCTTTGTGGTTTTAGCTGAACCGTGACCCCAATCTATATCTGGGTAGTTGAGGTCCCCCATTATCACTACTGTTCCCTCCCGGGCAGCCCGCTCTATTTGTCTATTCAACTGGCCATCTACCTCCTCAGTAATGTTGGGGGGTCTATAGATTACACCAAGAATAATTTTTTCACTCTTTACCTCCTTCTGTAGTTCTACCCACAATGCTTCCACATCATCACAGTCATCGCCCACTATTGCATCTTTTACACTTACTTTAATATCATTTCTGACATACAGACATACTCCTCCTCCCCTTCTGCCCACCCGGTCCCTTCTGAACAATGCCAATCTCTGAATATTGACAGCCCAGTCATGTGAGGAGTCCAGCCATGTCTCAGTCACACCAACCACATCAATGGACTCCTCCAGAACCAAGGCCTCCAGCTCCCCCATCTTATTGGCTAGACTTCTGGCATTAGTAACCATACACTTTATATTACCATCGAGTTTAACCGCTTCATTATAAGAAATAGGATTTATTACTGTGCTGTGGCTACAATCATCCTCACTGTTCATCCGCAACATATGGATCTCCCTATGCACTGGTCTTATCCTCCCCTCACAGGACCCTCCTCCTCCCACCTCAATGTTCTGTCCCCTCTCTAACCTATCCGCCACTATATTACACACTACATTGTCCTTCCTCCACATCCCTAGTTTAAAAACCCTTCAACCCCTTCTAGGATTCTCTCCCCCAGCACAGCGGACCCCCTTCCATTAAGGTGCAAATTATCTGCGGAAAACAGTTTGTACCCCAATGAAAATTTAGCCCAGTGCTCTAAAAACCCAAACCCTTCTTCTCTACACCACGACTTGAGCCATGCATTTAACTCCCTAAGCTCCCGCTGTCTTTCCTGCGATGCGCATGGCACAGGCAGTATTCCAGAGAATACCACCTTGGAGGTCCTTCCCTTCAACTTAGAACCTAGTTCTCTAAAATTATTTTTAATAGACCTCCACCTACCTTGTATCCTGTCATTGGTTCCCACATGGACCATGACAGCTGGGTAATCCCCAGCCCCCCCCCCCCAAGTAATTTATCCACCCTTTCCACCACATGCCGAACCCTGGCACCAGGGAGACAGCAAACCATTCGGTTGAGGCGGTCTTGGCGACAAATTATTCTATCCGTCTTCCTGATTATAGAATCCCCTACAACCACTAACTGTCTAGGCCTACCTACAATACCATCCCCCCCACTACTAGTTGGACTGTTCCCCGGCTGTTAGGGAGAACAGGTTCCACTAGAGCTGTCATTTCTGACACGGATGCCCTTGCATCATCACCTAACATCTCCCGAATATTCGATCAAATATTCGATCCCTATAAAGTCTATGGGAACAAGTATTCGATTATTGAAAAACATCTATTCGACCACTTGGTGGTAAAAACCAGAAGTTGGGAGATTTGAACGCTTATCGAATATTTACCGAATATTCGGCGAACTATTCGATAATATTGGATAGATCGAATACTTAACTATTTGATCGAATATCGATTCGATCGAACAGTATTCGCTCATCACTATTAATAAAATCCACTGTACAAAGAACAATATCACTTCATACAGTGACCGTATAGGAGGATGATATCAGCTCTAAACAGGGTCTGCAGATCATAAAAGTGACTACATTGCAGTTACATTCAGTGACTCACATGAGGAATATTCTCTGATCAGAGTTGCTCATTTTTCTATCTTCTTTATACACACATTTTAGGTTCCTAATTTTTACAAAATCCTCATCTCTTTGCAAGCTTCAAATCTGTATTTTTCTGAAGGGATGACCTCATAAAGTAGTTGGACTCAACTGTATGCCCCATATGGTATTATTACTCCCCTCCCCCCCCCCGTGCACCCCTTATAGTGTTAGGCTTCTTTGTGTCTGTGCAGGTCCCTCTATGCATCCCTGATACAGTGTCATGCGCTTCTTACAAACCCCATATAGTATTAGACCTGTCTGTGCAGCTCCCATATAGTATAAGGCCCCTCTGTGCAGCTCTCGTATGGTAATAACCCCTCTTTGGAGTTCTCATTTAATAGTAGACCCTTCTGTGCAGCTTCCATATAGTATTCTGCCTTCTATGCAGCTCCCATATAATATTAAAAGCCTTGGTGCAGCTCCCATATGGTATTAGAAAACTCCATACAACTCACACCATACAAGCTCGACTACTGCTTGTCTTCCGACTTGCAGTCTTCTTTCTCCTCTCTTTTGACCCAGTGCATTACAAAGACCCTGTCTATGTGGGAAGTTCCTGATATCCTCTCAAATTTGCTCCATTAATTGCACACATAACTAAACTGCACTCACCCAGGAATCTGAGAAAGATGTCCTGGATTCCCGGGATGGCCCTGCAGCTGATACTGTATCTTACTACCTTTGTTGCCACTTCTACTAGGCCTACATAGAAAAACATCTCTTACGTTGTCCATCATCTATTGTCACAGCTACTATTACCCCTGCTGCCAATACTACTATGCCCTATCTTACCCATAAAATCCCAGTAAACTTTTTAATCTGTAACAAAAATGTATGACCAATTAAATTACTTTAGGGCTGCAATAAATTAATTCCCCACTACTTGTGTTAAATGCTTTATACAAGTGTAATAATCATAAGTAGGGAAGGACACAGACAGTAAGCCCTAATCTGGTTCTACCAGCTGACCCTACCTACTTGCCCCAACGGTCCCAGGTGACTGAATACAACCACGTTCCATACTTGCAATAAGTTAATACACAAAACACGCACAAAACTAATTTACATACAAGGGACAGGCCAAGTTCAAAACTAAATGGGCAGCAAGGTACAAAAACAGCATATAAGAGAATAATCAGGTAACATAGCCAAATTCAGAAACCAGGAATAGCATACAGAGAAAGAACACAAGATACACTAGCATACTTCACAAAGAAAACTAATAGCTGGCAAAGGGTTAACAGAACATATATGTTTGAGACCAGGGGTTCGGTCCAGCGCATGATTAAAACAAAGGTCCAGAATCCCACAAAAGTGAGTATAAAAAGAAGATATCAATCACCTAGGCAAAATAGAGGTTAACCCTTTCAAGACAGAGCCCTTTGATGCACAAAAGTCAGTGTCAAATTAATTCAATGTTCCTCCCCGCCTTATAAGAGCCATATCGCTTTTATTTTTCCACCTACAGGGCTGGCTGAGGAGTCATTTTTTGCGCCATGATCTCTAGTTTTTATTAATATCATATTGATGTAACAGAAAAATTTTGATTATTTTTTTTTTCTGATATATAATTTAATAAAAACAGCAATCCTGGTGTGTTTCTTTTTTTTTTTGTTTACGCCGTTCACTGTGCAGGAATACAGTATGTAGTGATGAGCGAGCATGCTCGTCCGAGCTTGGTACTCGTTCGAGCATTAGGGTACTCGATGGTACATGGGACGAGCATCTCGCAAAGATTCGGGTTCAAGTTCTATAAAACAGCTAAACAATTGTTTGTTTAGCTGTTTTAATAAAGTTAAAGCTCCCTGGGAAGCAGGGAAGCAGTATTTCAGGGTTAATCCTTGAAAAAGGCTCAAGCTGAAACGTTGCCCTGTATTATGCAAACTGGCACAATAAAGAATTAGCACGTGTTTGGAAGACGATGCTGTCCTCAATCTCCTTCTTCTCTCTCTCTCTCTCTCTCTCTCTCTCTCTCTATATATATATATATATATATATATATAAATAAATGTATATTTATATATATATTTTTTTTTACAGTATATTTAATTGCAAAAGTATGGATTCGTTTTATTAATTAAATATTAACTTTTACAGGAAACTCTATTAAAGCCGTTAATTCATATTGCCGGCAATAGAGCTCACTGTAATAATTAATACTTTACTTTAATTAAAACATCAAATCTTTCTTCTAATTATGCTACTACAATTGCATTATTAGAAGAAACATTTTGCTTTATAAGTGCGCTCAGCCAATTGGCTGCAGGATTTCTCTCACAGCACACATCAGGAAGCCCCTCACAGTCAGGAAGGTATATATATATAGATTACTGATTGGAAGGGGTTAAAGGGGAACTATCAGCAGGTTACATGAATCTAACCTGCTGATAGCCCCTTATAATACCAGGGACGATGAGAAGGAAGGTATATATCTTACCATCCCAGGTTGTTAGTCGGGGTAAACTCCGCTTCAGGACACCCTTAGGAGCACTGCCACATCAACTGGCCCACCCCCTCCATTAATTTTCATTAGAAGGGCTGGGCTGGATGATTCGGCAGTCCTCTTTATGGTGGTCTGGAGCGGAGTTTACCCTGACTAACAGCCTGAGGACCAGCGCTGAGGAGAAAGATAAGAGACATACCTTCCTCCTCAGTGTCCCCGGAGCTACAGGGGTCTATCAGCAGGTTAGATTTAACTCAGCAGAAAAGAGATGGGTGTGGCAAATGAATCAATCAGCTGAGCATAAAGGCCCTATTCCACCAACAGATCTGACGACAGATTATTTGCCAAAGATTTGAAGCCAAACCCAGGAGTGGATTTGAAAAGAGGAGAAATCCAGTCTTTCCTTTATGACCTGTTCTCTGATTATAGTCTGTTCCTGGGTTTGGCTTCAAATCTTTGGCAGATAATCTGTCGTCAGATCTGTTGGTGCAATAGGGCCTTAAGGAGTAGGACAGCGTTCAGACAGGGCTAAGACTTATGCATTTAAAAACAAAAACATGACTACAGGTGCAGTCTCAGCCACATGAGCTCCAAACAGGCAAAGACATGACAACAAGACTTATAATAGCCAGAAATATTATTATTATTATTATTTTTACTTACTTTTTATTAAGCTTATCATATATAACAAAACACTTTAAAATTTGCATCAGGGTTTTCCATTTACTTATTCCAATGTAATTCAAAATCTTAGTAACCAGGGAAGAAAATAGGACTTCAGCTCTATTTAAATTCTCAACCTAAAAAACTAACCCCACCCCTTTTCCCCATCTTTCCACATTCACCCCTTACTAGAGGGCAAACCTGGAACAGCTGGCATATCATCCTTCATGATCTTAATTAGTGTAGTTATTAGTCACCTTCTCTCCTTCCCTCACCACCTATCCTCTCTCAACACCTTGGGACGCCACCCCACTCCGCCTTCCACAATTATTATATTTCACACAATATGGGATATTTCACACTATCCCATATCCTCCTCCACCTATTCTCTCCAACAACCCCAAAGGAGCCTATAATGCCTCGGATGAGCCAGAAATATTATTATAATCATGTAGATACACAACAGTCTAAAAATTCTCTTGGAAAACAGGTATACTTTAAATCTTTAATGTTTTTTCCCCCTTCAAAATCTTCTCAGTATTCTGATCATATATACTGAATTCAGAGCATTCGATGCTAATAATAAGAGATAAGTGGTAGGGATTGAGTGTCAGAACTGTACATATAGTTGATTGCAGGATTATATAAATAGTTGTTTACTGCAGGGAATTAAGAAGTTGAGAAAATGGAGCAAAGAGGTGTCTGAGCGAGAGAAGTCTAGCTCTACTTTACAAGCATCTTCGTGCTTCCGCATACAGTATGATAAAAATCCTATCAAAATTGGAAATCAATGGCTTTACATGCCTTCCCAATCCTAATTGTGCTGAACTAATGGAACGTTAGTTAAGTAATGACCATCTTATGACAGTAAGTATCCAGATCTGTGTGTTTTAAGAGCATTTTGCAGCTCAGATTGAAGGAAGATCATGCCAAGATGAAAAAAAAAAAGTAGTAGCATTGTTGTTCTTGAAATCTGCTGATTGAAATCTTGGAATGATATTTCAGTAAGTGTAGAGATGACTAATAGCTGAGTCAAGCTGATGAGGTCATTTTGCGGCAGACATAGCCACATCTCATCAATGAGATGGACTCTCTGCTGTAATGATTACATTTTCAATTTCTTTTGCTGCATTGTAATCACGAGCATAAAAACAAAGTTATTGATAAGTAATAAACTTTATAATCAGAGGTCGAATGATGATGAAACGTAACATTTGCCGCTCCTTAGCTTTCATTTTAAGTAATTGTAGTATGAAGATATATACTGGGTACATGATGATGTCATTTGGGATTTTTTTCTCTCGTTTTTTGTTCAGATGCTTTATTGTGTCTCTTCATTGTTTATTACCTCCAAATTGCTAATTAAGCAAGTTAAAGGGAATCTTTAGTCAATGCAATATATACAATGTGCTCAGTATTGTGCTTTAGAAGGTCTACTAAATCCAAAGAGCACCAACCTTACTCTTATATAGGCTATGTTCCCACAATGTCTTTTTTTTGCCATTTTATGGCTGCCCTTTTGGACAGCTGTCATTTTGGCACCAAATTACAGGCATATTATGCAAATATTTTTTGGTAATTTGAAGAATATGGCCATTTTTTGGCATCAAAATCATGGCTATTCAAAAAGGCTGACAACTGGACACCTGTAATCCTTGGTGCATTCCCCTACACCACTAGTGTTTCTGTGTTTAGATGCTGCTTTCCTGACTTTGGCTTGTTTTCCTGACTGCGCCTCTATTCCTGATTTTTTACCTCACTACCGTCTGTGTTTGCCCTCAGATCATGGAGGGAATTTGATCAGTAGTCAACATGGAGGTCAGGCAGGAGCAGCAGTAGTCAACATGGAGGTCAGGCAGGATTAGCAGTAGCCAACATGGAGACCATGCAGGAGCAGCAGTAGCCAACATGGAGGTCAGGCAGGATTAGCAGTAGCCAACATGGAGACCAGGCAGGAGCAGCAGTAGCAAACATGGAGGGCAGGCAGGATCAGCAGTAGCCAACATGGAGGCCAGGCAGGAGCAACAGTAGTCAACATGGAGGGCAGGCAGGATCAGCAGTAGCCAACATGGAGGCCAGGCAGGAGCAGCAGTAGCCAACATGGAGGCCAGGAAGGATCAGCAGTAGCCAACATGGAGGCAAGGAAGGAGCAGCAGTAGCCAATATGGAGGGCAGGAAGGATCAGCAGTAGCCAACATGGAGGCCAGGCAGGAGCAACAGTAGTCAACAATTGGGTATATAGCACTTTTTTTTAAGATATAATGCTATACACCTGAACCAGGTATTTTTGTCTCTCAGGATAAGACAGATGTGATATACACAATATCAGAAGTATAGGACTTGTATATCTGTACTGCACGTTTTGGTTCCGTGCACCCTTTTCCTATGCCTAATCTATCTATCATTTGCCCTCTCTATATTTCTCTCTCAATCACTAGATGTTTCTCCTCTCCGCTTTCCTAATCTTTCCTTTCCGTTTCCACAATATCTTCTCAGTAATCTGTAGTACACCACAACAACAGCAGCTTGCTTCTTCTCTCTCTCTCCATCTACACACTGCTTGGTGCGGTCATGTGACTGCTCCTTTTAAAGCAATACCAACTTCACACAGGGGGTGGGCTAGTACAAGATCCCTGCTGATTGGATGTGTTCCGGGCATCATGGGAAAGCACTTTTCCCGCCCGGAACACTTCCTGCTTTCTAGAATGGCGGCTGCCATTTTAGAAAGCAAGAAAAAAAAATCGAACCAGATCTCCAAAAATCCGAATTTTTGGGAAAATCCGAACCGGATCCCATACCGGGCAAACCGGTTCACTCATCTCTAATGATATCATCATTAATTTATTCATTTTTCAGGGCAAATCTAACCTGCTGATAGCTTCCTATTGGTCATGGGGTGCTGAGCATGAAGGTATGTCTATTAGTTTCATCCTCGACATCGTTCCTGTGCAGTTCAATGTAGTCCGGGAGTATGTCGGCCCTATGGGGGTTGGGTAATGATCCAAATGGCCTTACTGCACAGAGGACTACATTAAAACTGCATGGGAACAGTGCAGAGGGTGAAGGTAAGAGATATACATTTATCCTCAGCCCCCCATGCTCAGTGAGGAGCCATCAGAAGGTTAAATTCATCTTCCCCCTTAATTTCAGAAATAGAGTGATTGTGCTCATTCAAGAAAACCTAGACCAATCACAACTAAACCCTATACATATACCTGCCATTCATGTACCCTTCTTCACCTTGTATTATACAGCCACTACAATCCGTCGAATAGATGTTAAAAGGCTGTGGTCAAAATGTACTTAAAAAAGAAAAAAAAAAGTGCTGCTGGCCAAATCAACTTACGGTCTGGTTTATTAGAGCTCTTTCATAAAAGGTCAAAATACTTAAGCAATATAAAATAACAACATAAAACAATAAAACCTAGCAATGCGTTTTGGAGGGAAAGGTTATTTCTTCATCATCAGGCTAATAAAAATTCAAAAGGACAGGTTTTTTTTTTTGTTTTTTTTTTACAATGTATTTCAATCATTTTACCACATGTGAGGGAGATGGCGTACATCCAAGCTGCGAGTCTGTGCCGGTCTAGGAGTTGAAGTGACTTAGAAGTTTTCAGACAACAGGGAATGCAAACACTCTATACAAAAGGGAAGAGAGGGGTACTTCTGCATTTTTATTTTATTAACTGGTGGAAACAATACACCACTTCCTGCAGGGCATACAGCAGCTGAAAGTACTTGAAGACTTGAGATTTTTAAATAGATTTCAGATAGAAAGTTAAACAGATTTGTAAATGACTTCTATTTCAAATTCTCCAGTCTTCCAGTACTTATCAGCTGCTATAAGTTCTGCAGGAAGGGGTCTATTCTTTTCAGTCGGGCACAGTGATCTCTGCTGACACCTCTGTCCGTGTCAGGAACTGACATGGCCAGAGGTGGCAGCAGAGAGCTCCATGTGAGACTGGAAAGAAAATGTCATTTCCCACAGGGCATTTTACAAATCTGTAACTTTCTGACACCAGTTGATTTGATTTTTTTTTCTGCAGTATGCCTTAATTGAATATAAAGAACTATGCTGCTGCTGTTTCTTTCCTTTCTACTCACAAAGCCTGTTGCAAAGCCAGTGCATCAGTAACCTCTTTCTCTCCACATGCCAGTCTGTTTAGTCCAGCACTTTTCTATCAGTACTATGGCATAGCAAGGAGGAACAAATGGATATCATGTTATGGCTCTTTACCTTGTACCATTTTAGTGTTTAGTATTTTGATACAACTAGTTGGCTACTCTTATTAAATTATTGCACTTTCCATCTTGTTGGATTAAGCAAAAGTTACAAATAGGGTATAAACACACACACCGTATATGCAGCATATTTACTGCTGCGATACGCAGCGAATACGCAACAAATACGCAACAAATACGCAGCAGATTAGATCTAAATAACTGAACACAGCATCAAATCTGCTGCAGATCTGCTACGTATCTGCTGCGTATACGGTGTGTGTGTTTGTACCCTTAAGGATAAAACTGTACATGCAGTGACCCAGGGTTACTAGATGTTGGATTAGAAGGGAGAGGTGGTGATGTACCAAACAGGCACTTCTTACGGTGGCCAGCAGTGGTATGTGTGTCCACCCCTGGATACACTGACACAAGGCTTCTTGGTTTTAGGATAGGTGTAATGCAGGTGTAGTGCAGTAGTAAACACATAGTAAGATATTGTAAACAAGGAAAGTACACATAATACAGTCTCTTCAAAGTACAGTAGACAGTCTTTTCACAGTTGCAATAATCAAAGTAGGAGTCATACTTTCAGTTTCTGGCTTGTAATAATAAATATAGACAACCTTGAAGAAACACAGCTGGCACGCTGGTATATAAGAAAGGATATCAGATCGCAGATAGATATAGATACTTTACACAGTCCATGAATATACTATACACTGGAATAGACTTGACTTTAGTAGTGGTGGTGACAAAATAAACTTTTTAGCTGTCTCAACGGTGGTGACAGTGGACTGTCGGTTAGAGGTCAGGGGCCCTATGTAAACCCTAGGGTTCTCAGCTGGGGGGCTGTTAGAAGAGAAAAATCCTATGTCCATGGGAATGAATGTCTGCCTAAGCTATCTTGTGGGCACAGAGTGACACAGGATAAGGGATGTAGGCCCACCCAGTGGGAGAAGCTAGCCATCAAGGCAACCCCTAAGGAAACCTAGCACTTGCAGTAGTTTTTGCCAATAAACTCTTACCTAACTACTAACTTTGAGGTCTGAAATTATCAATAGAAACTTTGAAGATGTCACCCAGTGTGGATAGGCTTAGTCCTGCCTTGCCACCACAGCTGCACTGTGAGTTGCTTTAGCCGGACATGGCTAGGGTAGTGCCAGGTAGAAAGGAACAATCAGATACAGTATCTCATAATGCCCCCCAAATTGGTCCTGGCCTCCAAGCCAGGTCCTGGAAGATTCTCCTTGGCAGGCTCTCTATTATACATTCTCTTGCTCATAGAATACTCTAGAATCAACCTACTTCAACTAGCCCAACCCCCAATATGTATATATTGTTTCAGGGGATCTAATTGGGCAAAGGAACTAAGATCCTCTAGGATAGGTTGGGGACCTTTGAGGTAGCTACCTCAGGGATTGGTTAAGGTAGCAATTACCAAACAATAGCATGACCCATATTATCAATACAGAAATCAGTTAACCCTTAACATAGTTTTTTCTTCACCTGTGCAATAATAGACAGGTAATATAGGGACATCTGGTGACGGGAGTCACTATATCATAGACTTTAATATCAGAGTATACAACACATAGTACCAATCTATACTTGCTTACACAGAAGCAGTGGACACCCGCTCTGGGACACTGCACGCAGACACACGATAAGAAAGAATCTGCATACACTCATGGGTAAACATCTCTATGGACCAGGACACAGTATAACAAATTTAAAGGCTATACTAAAAGTCAATTTTAAGAATGACAAGAAGAAAAAAAGCTGCAAATCCAGACTGACGGAAAACAGTCATCGTCATTGATGCAAGGACTCAGTCTAGTGCCTGAATTTATGACCCATTTCATGGATGAACTTGACAACACTGTACTACGGCAGACTAACTCCAGATATCTGAAGTCATCACTTCTATTTTTATATCAGTTTTATAGGGTTGGCTTATCCTAATGAAGTACAAATGTCGAGCTTTTTTCTCATTCAATCATTTGTTTACTTAAAGCCAAAGATAGTAAAGGTATTTCATTTGTTTTTGAAATGTAATATATATAAATAAGTGCATTAAAAGGGGTTGTCTGAGGAGACAAAAATATATATACAATAATATCATAAAGGGCCCTGGATGCTGCAAAAAAAAAAAAAAAAGGCATACTCACCTGCTCTGGTCCCCTAGTGCCTAGTGCTGTACTCCTGCTTGATCCTGGTCCTTAGCCTTGTGATTTTCTTCCTGCTCCCTGTGATGTGATGACCATCCAGGAACTGCCTGCATAGCCAGTTATTGATTGACATGAGTCACTGTTGATCTGTTGATCAGGTGAGTATGCTTTTTTTTTTTACTTTCTGAAAGTATTTTCTGAAAATATATTTGTTCTGGATAATAATTGTGTACAAAAACAGAATAACTATTCTCATTCATTTATAAAAGGTTCACACACACAGATAATGGGGTTTTCCAGGCAAGACAAAAATTTGCTTCTGTGCTGGATGTTGTCTAAAAATGATAAACATATTATTTAAACCTCCTACATCCCCGGTAGCTGTCGCCCCAACAATCCTGGTCCTCTGCTGGTCTCTGCTTCTTATGGTTTCTGTGCTGTCCTGATTCCAAAGGACCTGCCCACACAGCGAATCAGTGACTGAGGTGGAACACCACTCTGGCCATTGATTGGCTGAGCGGGCAGATTTTGTGGGGATGGATAGATACCTAGCTCTTCAGTGCAGCAGCTGCAGGGGTACGGAAGAGGTGAGTATAGTAGGTTTATTATTTTTATACAACCCCTAGCCCAGGAATATATTTCAACCCTTTTAAATCTGAGAAGACAAATAACAATGAGAGTGTCACTTATATTTTGAAAAACATTGGCTTGAATGTATCAATTATTGATTTGTTTAAGTGAATAAACAAAAGATACTGTATGTCATACTCTAGACTTACTGGAATAACTTATCATATAAATATATGTAGTGAAGTGAGTCAAGTACCTGGAATCAGTCATGATGCCAAACTCGTGCCCTGCATTATAGCTTCTGACTTCACTGGATGATAATTAAATGTAAAGTTGTTATTGTTCTAATATGGTTTACAGTTTGTAGTTCTAGATGTTAAAAGACACGTAACAAACAAAAAAAAAAAATCCACAAATATTTCAAGTGATTCACCATAATGTAATGCGAACGTCACAAAAAAAATAAATAAATAAATAGATAGATAGATAGACAGATAGATAGATAGATAGATAGACAGACAGATAGATAGAGAGATCTGGTAGAACAGTCACCTTCTAAGAATAGGTTTACTACTACTACTACTACTACTACTACTACTACTACTACTAATAATAATAATAATAATAATAATAATAATAACAACTTTACTGTATATAGTAAAGAGAAAGTGCAAGGGGTTATCCAGTATTAAACATGACCACTTTATTCCAGGGACACTACAACTCTTGTCTCCATCTCCAGTTCAGGTGTGGTTTGCAGTTAGGCTCCATTCACTTCAATGGAACTGAGTTGCAAACCTACACCCAAACTGGGGAAAAGAGTGGTGCTGTCTATGGAAGAAAGTGGCCATGTTATGTTTTAACACTGGATAAACCCTTTAATAAGTAGCATATTAAACTCTTTAAATCTGTTATAGATCCAATAAAAATGAATAAAAGAAAACACTTTTGTAGCCCATTACAGCTGCTGATATGTCTACATAGCCCTAGTGATACCAATCACAAAAATCCAATAAGCTCCTTTGATACACAGGAGGTGGGGGGCATTACTTAGCTGCCTAGTGCACCATAATGCCTGTCCTCCAGGTACTGTGATAACATCCCCTTATGAATATACATTCCCTGACCTCCAGCGACATGGCTGTAGTCATCTGACGCTGCCAGACGCAGAAGAAGGATGTAAAAAAGGAATGAAGACGCGGGCCAGAGGGCCTGGGACTTGTGATTGGCCAAAAATTTAAACGGAGATGCACCCAGGAGTGATGGTTACTATAAAAAATGTGTTGCCATTTTTTTTTTTTTTTTTTTTTATTGCTCTAAAAATTATTTTGTAAGCAGAATTTTGTAAACAGTATTCTTCACTCAAAATTATGGTTGAATTTTGCTGTGCCTAGGGCCGTTTTTGCCATGAGGCCAAATGAGTTTATTGCTCAGGGGGCAGATTGGTCGGGGTGGCATGTTCCATGGAGTGGCCATAAATTATACTGTCTGCTACACTCCACTGACTTCACTGACTCCATGACCTGCAGATGCTAGCTGGACACAGACATAGAATACAAGGAAGTCAGGATTGCAAACACTCTGCAGGTATTGTTATATTCTTCACAAATCACTACACTACAAGTGATCACTACCCCTTTATATGGAGGACAAAGTGTAATGGTAGTGTGACCATGAATAAGATCACCAGGAGTAGTCACAATGCACTGACTCTTGTATATGTCAGGGTTTTTTTTTTCTTGGAGAATCTGTAAAGATTAAAGAATCTTTTATATGATTCTTTATAGAACTTGGAAATAAAATGTCCAAAAATTTCAATAATTTTTCTAATTTGTGTGAGGAAAACCTTGTGTGATTTTTTTTTTTTTGGCCGCAGACATTGCAAAGCCAGATGATACAAATCAATAAAAAAGCAACAATGAGCTAACATGGACTAAAGTTTTTTTTTCTACATAAAATATTGTTTGTGATGACAATTACTCCCAATGATTTTGAAACAGGGTTATCTGAAAGGAAAGCATTCTTGGGTATATTTCATGCTGCTTTACAAGGTAATAAAATGAATCATCAATTTCAAATTCCTGAAAACGTAATCGTCAATGTGCAGGAAATCCCTATACATCAGCCATATCTAAATCACATTGAATGTTTCATGTTTGGCAGGCAATTGAATGGTAATTTATCTCTGAACCTTCCATTCCTTTAAACGCAGGAATATTTACAGCACTGAGTACAACTGATTAAATGAATGGAGACAGAAAACCTGCAGTTTTACTGTATTCAGAACCTCCTCTGGTTATTTGACATGAACCAATATTTTAACCGTTTGACATCATTACTAAACATGTCATTAAAGGGGTATTCCCGTTTAAATAAATTATCCCCTATCCACTAGACAGGGGGTAAAAAGCTAATTGGTAAGAGACAAACCATTAGGGTTCCCAGTGATCTCAAGAACAAGGACAGAATTGTTACTGGAATGAATGATGTACAACCCTTATGTGGATAGGGGATAACTTCTTCATATTGGATTACCCCTTTAAGAATAGATTCCTACACATGAAACGCCAAAAAATAATGTGGAAGAAATGAAAGTTAGCTAAGTTGTTGTGTCTGTAAAATGAATCCTTAAATAGTCAAAGTCTTCCCTCAAACAACTTCCCTCCATTTGATGTCTGTGTGATTCCAAACATTTTTCTGAAAGGTAAATCAAGGCTTCTCTCACATCTCTGCAGCACCTACAATTTCAGCATCCGCTACATCTAGAAAAAAGATTTCACCACCAGCACAAAGATTTTTTACAATAAGAGCAGTGACACTATAGAACTCTCTGCCACATGATGTTGTCATGGCTGATTCGTTAAATAAGTTCAAGGGAGGCCTGGATGCTTTTCTCGATAAATATATTACAAGTTATGGGCACTAGATTACATGTGATAAGATGTTGATCCAGGGATTTATTCTGATTAGCATCTGCCTCAAAAGGAAATTTGCCTTCCTTTGGATCAACACCGTAGGGTTATAGGTTGAACTCGATGGACTCACAATCTCACTAGATTAATAAAATTCATCAAGTGGCATATATGAGTAGAGGAGAGTTGCTACCATCATGATGGCTGTCAAAGATCCACTATACCTCTATCCAGCAGGTAATTCGGGTGCTTCTCACAGGTAGCATAAAACCAACACTTTCTGTAGGTCTACATTTGGTGCCACAATAAGTTTAAAATAACAGTTACGCCAATAAAAAGCAAACATACACACATACAGATAAAAGTGTGATTTTGTAGCTTTGATGGTGAGCTCATAGAACAATATTAACTGATCCCCTGTTGAAGATGGAACAAGGTATTTCTTTGGCGGGCAGATGTCTGTCTTTAAATGATGGACCCCCAACTCCCAAGCAAAATGAATGCAAACAAAGAATGCAAAATAAAGACAGAACACATTATAATCCAATGTCAAATGATCACAATGTTATTTAAAGTCACATGACACTGAAAACTGCATTCAAATGAGGAAAAACCCCTGTGGAAGAAACCTCAAGGGAGCCATGGCTGGAGAGTTGCCCCTCTCCTGGACTTAGAGGAAAATACCAATATAGCATAGTTGAATAATTTGTACTTTTTATCTTATTTACAGACTATAACAGCACAAATAGACTATAAATATACCATATCTGCCAATATGCCATATCTGTCATTCTATTATTGGCTAAGCGGTAGTATCTCTTGTCCTTTACCGATCCAGGTCCACTTTTCAAGAAAGGGGTTGTTTAAAGGGGTTGACTAAAGCAGACTACCTCCTCTTTTTTTCCTTGCTAGAACCTCCAAATTACTTCACGGGTAGGAAGATTAAATAGGTCAAGCTCAAGGTCCTCTGGTGCATCCAAGATGGCACTAATCAAGGCAATGTGTCTTTCTCTTATGGAACCTTCTCAATGACATAAACAGTTGTCCTAACAGTTCACGGTTGTTATGGTAACTACAGGTATTTACAATGAAAGGGGTATTCCACCCCAACATAACTTTTGATATGTTGCTGACCATGGTGTGACTGACAATTCATTCCATACTTGTTATTATCTATTCAGTCTCCTTCCCCCAGTTCTAAGCTGTAGCTTTCTGCTGAAGACACTAAAAACTGTGTGTGAGCTTTTCTTCCCATCTCTCCCTCCCCACTCCTCTCTTCCGAGATGGTTGATTTAAACAAGTCCCTATCTGCAACTTTGAAATGTTAAAAGATTAATCACAATTAGTTCATCAGCAACTTGACCTCAGAGTAACCCTCCCAGTATTGCGAAGAAGCTACAAGGTTGCAGATAAAGCCGGTCAGGGACTTGTTTACATCAGCCACCTTTTTGTGTGTGTGAATTCTGTATTCAGGTAGATATAAAGGAATGGGTGCTATGTATCACTACATTAGCTTCCGCTAATGATAATAGCTGATCACAGTGATTTCAGCAGTCAGAGCTCTGGTGATCAGCTGATCTCTGGGGAGGCATTTTATATAATGGTCCCATGCTGTAGATCTCCATGCTCCATAGGATGTACTAGTAGGACTTTACTGTCAATGTATACTTCATGCAGCAAAGCAGAAAAGTAAACAACAAGTATCTGGCAGATCCTCCTGTCACTAGAGATGAAAGAAACTTTGAAAATTTCACTTTGCAAGAATTTCATGGATGGACAAATTTTAAATTACAAAGCTGTATTTGGCTTTCTAAAAATGATGCGGGATGAAATATGAATGTGTATTTCTGCTTTTCAGAGTCCATTGTTTTGCAGAATGCAAATATGCGACTGTAACAGGAAATTTGTCTGTCATCAAAATGCAGATGAGGCACAGTTTTGCTTATTTCCTCATCTTCACCTGTCACATCCTCAGGCCATTAGAGGAAGCCATATGGTTAGTCAGCATGGCTCCCTTCTTAACTATTCAATGCTGGTTATATATGTTTTGGTGGGAGCACTCACTTTTATGCAGAAAAACTATGTATAAAGACAATGTTACTAGTCATACTCAGTGGCCTAGGGACGGATGTTGTACCAGCAAGTGGGGCCATAAATCAGGGGGTCGTCGAGACTCCCTTAGGGCCCTATTCCACGGGACGATTCACATAATCGTTAACGATAAACAATCCAAACGACCGCTTTTGAGAAAGGCCTGAAATTGTTCACCCATTGACATGAAACGATAATTGTTACTTATGATCATTCTTGCGTTCTTAGGTCCAGGTCTTATTAAACGATCAACGATTTCTCGTTCGGTCGTCAATCATTAACTGCTATTCACGATTATCGCTTAGATTCAAACGATTTAACGATAATCTGAACGATAATCAATCATCCCGTGGAATAGGTCCCTTACCTTCTTTAAGGATATGTTCACACTGAGTAAATGTGGCGGAATTCCGCGGCAGACGTGTCAATTCTTTGAGCAGAGAGTGACAGAAGCGGAGGCGCGAGCCCGCCCACAGAGAAAGTGTGGGACACTTAGGTTCCCTGTACTGGGTGGGAGGGGAAGCAGAGGAGGGACATATAATGGGACCCATCCTCCCTGGCCAGCCTATCCCTTTGGTTCTCTGCAGTGATAATCTCTGGACATCAATGAAGAGCCCTGTCTCGTTATTCATTAGAAGGAGTAGGCTTTTCAAAAAGGATGAGTGCACTGAGGGTGGTAGCCCAGCCACCATTTCACCAAATCACTCCAAACCAGTGCACCAATCAGCATATGGATTAATCTACAAAGTCCTCGAAAATGGCACAGGGGATCAAGGTAACAAAAAATACATTTACTCTTGGCGCCCTTTCGACTATATGGACATTAATTAATTTAGCAGAAGAATAAATTGTGAAATCATCACAAAAACTACCAAGTGGTACTTTCCTGCTCCTCCCAGGGCTTTTATAAGGGCCTGAATTCTTTGGATTTCATTAATATAGAAAACTATTCTCCATTGATTCAGCTTTTGTGTAGAGTGGGTGACAGATCAGCCTTACCGCATGAAGTCTTGTCATGGACCAATTTTATTAAATTTCCTCTATAAATTTTCAATGGGATTAAGATCTGGGCTAATCCACTCTATGTCAAACTGCATTATCATCAAAAAAAATCTATGTATAATCACCGAGCCTCATTTGTATCAATGGTAGAAGAAAAGTGTCCAAAATTTGTAGGTGCGCCTGTGCATTGGCTCTTAGGCTGTGTTTACACACAGTAAAAAGTACAAAAATGGGGCTATAATGTTGAGTGAAACATGTGAATAGTTGAAAAATGTATTTTTTTTTAAAATCTTTTGTCAAAAACAGATAATAATAAATAAGCATTTTCATTATCGGTATCAATCGATTGTGGCTGTTATTTTATATGACGTGCACTGTCGGACAATTTTCCATTGACTTCAATGAAGGTCATTATTCTTACCTTAAAATTATGGCTGTACTGTATTTTAGAATTCTTTTACTGTATTACTGTCTTTATTTGTCTAGGCTGTTTGCCCTACATTTGCTTAAATGGAATCACTATTATCGCTGATGGCCTTTTACCTAACATATCATAAATTAGAGGGGAAATGTGACCTCTTCAGGCAGTCATCTCCTTGGCAAATGCAAATTGGTGATTGATCACTGAATATCACTTTCATCCAATCCCCCACTCTTTACACTGTTTATCCCACTGTAACTTAGTCTTTTTATGTTTAATTGTTAGTGCTGGTTTTCATTTAACTTTTCTATACATAATTCCTATTTCTTACAGTTCTGTCACAAACACACATTTCTGTTTTTACCCATATGTTTTTCTTTTATATTACTGTGTATGTTTGAGTGTTGTATTCTATGTTAATGCTTTGATACATTCCTTGGTCAACTCATATTTTCTTTTTATAATCTTTCCATTTATGTTTTTACTTCCACCAAACTTTATACACAGCTGACTGGGAACAACCAACATCTTTTGCAATACTCTAAGCTGTTGCTTTAATGGACAATATCTTGTTGGAGATAAGTTTTGTTTCAGTTGGCCCTCAGCTCAGTAATGTCTGTAAGCTTCTTGCCTTTTAATTGTAGACTAATTTGCCTCTTTAGGCTCATGTCAGTATTTGTTTTTAGAAATGCAGATTGCCAGATGGTTCCATATTTTCTCATCTGCTTAATCTGAAAAAAAGCAAATGGCATTCATTAAACTAGTTTGGCCTTGTGACAGAGGGAAAGGATAAAATTGTGCTATTATTAGAAAAGGGGGATATGATGCTTTTACAAGTGATAAAGCTTGAGGAAGTCGAATACTCTGACCCCAAATCTACCACTAGTTTTGACTAAAAAGAAAAATAAAGTTAGAGATCCTATATCTTATAGCTTCCAAACCATAAAAACTGAGGAGGATTTTCCGCAGGGATGTGAGGACACGCGGGACACAGCTCCTCCAGACCGCCTTTGCCTAACCGCATTTATACCGACCTGATCGGAAGAAACGGGAGCCAGCTTACTCCATTTTCCCCCCTGATTCTCCCGACATCATCCCTGCATGGATCGCTTTGTCCAGCGGGTACCGGCGGCGACCAGCATTTCAGCTGCGCAACAGAGCCTCACGATGGCGGACACAACATGTTCATCTCTGTGGAACGCATACAGCCATCCGGGACATGTCCAGCAACAGACGTGCTGCCGAGTGTGGCAGACCTCGCTGAGACCAACTATGTCCTCCTGTCCCAGGACTCTCAGGTGTCTATGGCAGACAAAATGGAGTCCTCCCTACCAGGTCAGACGCTACCCATTAATTATAAACACCTCGCCATTGCTGTGGCTGAAAGACTAGCACCGGATCTGAAAGAGACCATGGTCACTACCCTTACTGCATCTTTCCAAGCTCTCCAGATCGAGGTACAGCAGCACGCTAAACAAGTTGGGGATCTGGCGCAGAGAATGGATCAGGTGGAGAATGTATCGTCTTCCACTGTTGCGCAGGTCAGAATGCTTACCAGAGAAACTGCTATGTTACGTGATAAAGTAAAAGATCAAGAGAACCAGGCAAGATGCAATAACCTGCGAATTGTTGGTCTCCTAGAATCTGTAAAATTACAACATCTGAAACAGATCTGTGAAGCTGAACTCCCTGAAGCCCTGGGTCTCTCATTTCCAAAAAAGGTGGAGAGAGCACATCGCTTAGGCCCCAACATGGCAGCCCCAGACGATACTAACGCTACAAAAGCCCGCCCGAGACAGGTAATCATGCGGTATCTAGACTTTTCCGTCAAAGAAGAAATCCTGAAAGCGTTCAGAGCCAGAAATACACCCTTGCTGTTAAGAGGGTTCAAAGTGATCTTATTTGCTGATTATTCTGCCGAAACCACCAGGAAACGCAGAGCATTCAGCTCAGTGTGCTCTGCTCTCTATAAACGTGGAGCCAAGTTCCGTCTCCAGTATCCAGCCATCCTTAAGGTTATACACAGCGATGGCAGCATGCAATCCTACTCCTCTCCGAAAGAAGCTACATGCCCTTTACTGTACCCAGATGGATGCAACAGAGGCCATGATCCAAGGATCTCAGGATTGAACCTTTCTCCAAAGTCCTGACAAAAAGAGGCGCAAGCAACTTTATATGTCTCCAGTTGCGACGATCCCAGCAACTACCTGAACAAAACCGGTTTCCTTTTCCCTTTTTCTTTTCATACTAAAGTCCGATTATGCTAGCAGTAACTGTTGCTATGAGATGGGCGAACAGTTTGCAGGGGTTATACTACCCTATTTTCTTTCCTTTGCTCTGTTTTTTGTTTTTTAAATATATATAATGTTTTGCTTTGCACCTCTCCGTCTATTTAGATTTATCCCTCAGTTGCAACACATATACTTAGCATTGGGGTCTTTGTGGGTTCCTTGACACGGACCCCCCTCCCTGTCAGGGGAACCTCTCCCACATCATGATCCCCTTTCCCGATGTTTTCCTCCCCTTCCCACTCCATTGCCTCTTTCCTATCCTAGTACCCAGCCGACCCCTCCTTCCCCTCCCTTCCCTCTTCCTCCCCTTCCCCTACCCTTTATTATGTACCTTCGCTTAAAAGGTTTTAGTGTCTGTTGGGGTGTTCTTCTCCCTGAAAAAAGGAAGTGATGAGCACCAATTCTATTGTGGCCAATAGTCCTGCTAAGGCCATACAGCCATCTTATGGCGCAATATTCTCAATGTTTGTTTTCATTATATTTTTGTTTTGTTTACTTCTAGAAGCTTGTTCTCCGTCTGTTGTCCTGTGTCCTGGACCTGGGGTAAACTGCACCACCACATCTATGAACACATTTGTATGGTTACTGTGGGACGTTTTCCAAATCACCCTCTGTATGCATCATTAGGAGACTTATCTCTTGGAACATTAAGTGGCTACGCTCCCCACATCCAATGCATGATGGTGCTTCGGCACCTAAAAAAACTGAAGGCTGATATAGCCTTATTACAAGAGACACATCTAGCTGAAGGAGATTTTAATAGAATGAAAAAAACTCTGGGTGGGGGAAGTATACGGGTCCTCAGAGGTAAATAAGAAAGCAGAGGTCCTAACACTAATAAACAAAAATGTAGCTCATTCCTTAGTCAGCTCAGATCAAGATAAAGAGGAACTAGGGATGAGCGAACCGGGTTCGGGTTCGAGTCCATCCAAACCCGAACAATCGGCATTTGATTAGCAGGGGCTGCTGAATTTGGATAAAGCTCTAAGGTTGTTTGGAAAACATGTATACAGCCAATGACTATATCCATGTTTTCCACATAGACTTAGGGCTTTATCCAACTTCAGCAGCCACCGCTAATCAAATGCCGAAAGTTCGGGTTCAGATGGACTCGAGCATGCTCGAGGTTCGCTCATCTCTAAGAGGGACGCTTACACCACATGGTTATTAATTCACCATCCGGTGTTATGAGCATATACAATATTTACACCCCAAATGGGGAAAATGCTTTCTTCTTTGCAACCTTAGAAACTTCCTTGCTGGCTGATACTATAACACACAAACTAGTAGGGGGGATTTAAACACTGTACTGCATCCACTGGAGGATAGATCATCTGGGGCTAATGGTCTCGCAATACAGGGAAGTGACAAGGTACTCCCACCCTTGCTGCACAGTACAAACTTGATAGACCCGTGGTGCTCTCATAACCCAGTAGAGAGAGCTTATACCTTTTACTCAGCATCATGAAACTCCTGGTCTCGCATAGACTATATTCTGGTGTCACAAAATCTATATGCAAAAGTTGCACATGCAAATATAGAATCACTAGTGATCTCAGACCATTCTCCTATAGAATTAACGCTAGTAGAACAGTTCCCTAAAGGAACAGATATCCTTTGGCGCTTCCCCTCCTCGCTCAGCACAGATGAGTCTTTTGTCTCTTTCCTAAAGGGTTGGTGGATGTCATATGCAGCTGATAACAACACCCACAGAGATAACCCGGCCCTTTTTTGGGATACAGCAAAAGCGGTCATACGGGGGAATATTATAGCTTACACGACAGCAAAAAAAAAGGAGATACAAAAAAACTATGAAAGTAATAGTACACTTCTCAGAACCTGTTATACAACTTTTTTTACAGAACCCGAGCTCGGCCACCAAAGAGGCTTGGATACAAGCCAAGCGTGTCTTTGACGATTGGGCAGCGCAGAGGGAGAGCTTTTTCCAGTCCGAACTCGAAGCCACCCTTCATAAACACGGGAACAAGGCGGGTAAGTTACTTGCCAATCTAGCCAAAAGTCGCACCCCACTCAAACACATCTCAGCCCTTAAAAACGATCATAACCGTATTCTTACCAGCCCAAAACTTATCAGTGATTATCTCGCCCAATACTACACTACTCTATACTCAGATCCATCTAACCCAACTCTGACCGACACTCTTCTGTCGATGGTTTCCCTCCCGAAGCGGTCAAAACCCTTAAGAATTTCAAAGCCACTGGCCCTGACAGGTATACCGGGGAATTTTTTAAGATTTTAAATGAACAGATATCCGCCACCCTGTCCGACGTATATAACGATGCCTTATCTGATAAAGGCCTACCCTCCACTGCAGACATGTCATACATCAAGCTATTGCACAAACCAGGTAAGGATCCCTTCCTACCTGGATCCTACCGTCCTATCTCACTTATAAACGTCGATACCAAACTAATCTCCAAAATAATGGCGGACAGGTTGTCGGATATCTTGCCGTCCCTTATCTCACCTGAACAGGTGGGTTTCATCCGTAACCGATCAGCTGTTACCAACATTCTTACTGTTCTTACAGTGCTCGATAGAGTGCGTCTCCTCCCCCGGCCAGGGAAACAGCCGACATTGATCACGTTGGACGCCGAGAAGGCATTTGATAATGTGCATTGTCCCTGGCTGGGGAAGGTATTAGACTCCATTGGCATCAGGGGGGCCTTTAGGAACCTACTTTCTCATATTTATTCTACTCCCAAAGCGAGAATATATACCCCAGGCTTTTTGTCCCCAGTCATACCACTATGTAAAGGCACAAGACAGGGCTGTCCGCTCTCGCCACTGCTTTTTGACCTAGCCCTGGAGCCTCTTGTAAGGTACCTCAGTTCGGGAGCAGTCTTACCCGGCATTCCAGTAGGTGAGGTGGCGGCGCGGACAGCCCTCTTTGCTGATAATATAATTCTTTTTTCTGACAACCCTGTCTGTGATGTACCAAACCTGATTAAAACCTTGGACGACTTTGGAGCTTACTCTGGCTACAAGGTCAACATGGCCAAGTCGGAAATCCTCCCTCTCTTTAACCCCTCCCTCTCCCAAATGGCAAATCTAACACAATTGGGGCTAACGGTAGCAAAAAAGTCCATTACCTATCTAGGTATCACTATAGGTAAAGACCCACACTCTCTATACTCTCTTAATTATCCGCCTTTAATCTCCAAAATACAAGCAGATCTATATAGATGGAACTCCCTTCCTTTATCCCTTAACGGGTAGATGTCACCTAATAAAAATGTCTTGTTTTTCCCGACTACTTTACCCCCTACAGACAATCCTTATTCTATTAAGGCACTCCGACGTTAAGGTATTGACATCGTCCTTCACTAAATTTATTTGGGCTGGTAAGAAACCACGGATATCCCTGACTAGACTTCAACAGTCTAGGGACCTGGGTGGTGTAAATTTGCCAAACATAAGGGGTTACAACCTGGCGTGCCCATTCTGCCATGTGCTAGATTGGCAACATAACACATGGGCACACTTTAATACGCTTCTGGAACGACAATTGTTTGCTCCTTGGAATTCAATGGCTATTCTCCATGGCCCTCTCTCCGCGCTGCCAAGAGCTTTGAAGCTATCAATTGTAATCAGAGACACGGTCTTGGCTTGGAAGCATATCCGCCTGGCCTACAACAGATCCTTTACATGTTCAAAACACTTTCCGCTATGGAATGCACCTGATTTTCCACCTGGTGTTCATATCCGACTTCTGGCTACCTGGAGGCGAAGAATCCTATAGATATATTCCACTATTCGCACATGATATCTTAATAGTAGCTAAGAGATGTATAATGTTAGAGTGGATACGTCCATCCACCCCAGTGAAAGCACACGTCACCAATAAACTACGTGACCTGTTCTATGTCGAACGTAGATTGGCTATGAGAGCTAAAGAATTTCTCACAGGTCCTCTTTTCCACAAATGGAAACCCTTTATCACCAAATATATTCCCACAACTGAATTACCCTCTATAATCGCACCTTTCACCCAATCCACCTGGTATTTGACGGAGGACCTGAAGGGGACTTTGGGAATCCTTAAAATACAGGCTCCCACTGCCTCCCTCACGCCCTCCTCCCTTTCCACCCCCACTTGAGGGGCACTTCCCTCCGCACCCAACACGACCGACGTCACCTGCCATGAGAGGCCCACGTAATAATACTCCGGTGGCAACGCTTATGTCAATATATATGTTGATACTCTGACCCCAGTGAACAGGACACCTCCAGGATGATATTTGTTATGAAAGTTTATTGTTGTAATTTTGTCTATTATACATGCACATGATTGGGAGTGGATGGGCTACTACATTTCACCTGCTAATTTCCCTCCTTTTTACCAGGAAAAGGTAGTCTAACAGTCCACCGAGCTAGCGACTACCTCATTTTCAATGGACAGATGGACACTACTGTTCGCGACTATTGGGCTCTTGATTCCCGTTCTCCTCTTTGTGGATTATGCTGGACTCATTGTATGGCGTAAAAGGTTGTATTTGCATGTAGCCTTTATGCCCTTCCTCCCCCTTTCATTCTGTTTGAATCGCAGCTTCTGTTAGCTGCATGACTTCTTTTTCTTTTTGTAAGATTGTAAAAATTGAATAAACCTTTTATATAAATAAAAAATAAAAAAATAAAAAAAAAAACTGAGGAGGATTTCTAGATAACCCATCATTTGCTATCCTTGTGGATAAAACAATATGTTTTCTCATTTAGCTTACATAATAGTTAACAATTTGCTAGTAGATCCCACAAGTGACTGAAAACAGTAAGCTTTCCCATACAATGAGGAGTACAATGTCCACTGTTCTGCTTCAAACTTTGGTTATCACCTGTGTATGATATTACGCTTGGGCTCCATTCACTTAGAACTCAGCTGCACTACTACACACAACCTGAGGCCAGGTGTAGTGCTCTTTCTGAAAGAATAATCATCTCTTTTTTATAGTCCTGGACAACCTCATAAAGGGACATTTATCCTTTAACTTTCTGTTGTGCTCTCAAAGTTCTGACTAAGTTTTGAGTTTTTGCTGGACATCTTTTTGCATGTTACCCATGATAACTGTACTCTGTCTGCCCTGATATTCAGCCTGTTAGCCACAAACAAAAAAACTAACAAGACCTGTGGCCAACCCCTGTGACCTGTGGTCAACCTCTCCAAAATGATAAGTGATTAAAATTATCGTACTCACATCTACCCCATGAATACAATACATCACACAGCTTTAGAGGTGGAAAAAAAAGAAAATAGGTAAGAATATGTTGATAAAATCAATGCAAAAAAAAAATATATATACACACACACACACACACACATACATATATATATATATATATATATATATATATATATATATATATATATTTTTTTTTTTTTTTTTGATATTGTTATCATACATACAGAATATATACAATCATTTCTTATTGTTGAACCTTTATAGCAAGATTTCCACAGCTAACAGCATGCAGGGCCGGCCTTTGGGGTGTGCGACCTGTGCGCTTGCACAGGGCGCCTCACTCCCGGCCAGCTAGGGGGCGCTACAGCAGACAGAGAGCTGCACTGCACACCTGACTAAAAAGTTAGATGTGCTGTGTGTCTGCAGAAGCGCCCTCCCCAGCTGGCCGCCCGCCCTCCTCCCCAGGCAGACAGGCAGCACATCTAACTTATATTTCTAGTTAGGAAGTGCAGCTGTCTGTGGAACCGGGCCAGTGTCAGGGGCTGCAGTGTGTGAGGAGAAGAACCTGGGCTGCAGCTGCTCAGGATCGCACACTCTGTGGCACTGTCTAATGCTTTGCCTGTTCGATCTATGTACAGTCTGCACAGGCAGAGAGACTGGGCAGCAGTAATACACATCATCCTGCAGCTTCTCAGTGCCTGTACTGTAGTGATGTGTATTACTGCTACCAAGCAGTTTCAGTGCCTGTGCAGTCTGTACATAAATCGGACAGGCAATATATAGGCTGCTCCTCAGAATCACCCTGCCAGTTCCCCAGGCTCCCTGCACACTGGCAGCTCCTGTATATTGCTGGGCAGTGTCCCCCATAGAAGTAAGCAGCCCCCCAGGCCCCCTGCACACTGGCAGCTCCTGTATATTGCTGGGCAGTGTCCCCCATAGAAGTAAGCAGCCCCCCAGGCCCCCTGCACACTGGCAGCTCCTGTATATTGCTGGGCAGTGTCCCCCATAGAAGTAAGAAGCCCCCCAGGCCCCCTGCACACTGGCTGCTCCTGTATATTGCTGGGCAGTGTCCCCCATAGAAGTAAGCAGCCCCCCAGGCTCCCTGCACACTGGCAGCTCCTGTATATTGCTGGGCAGTGTCCCCCATAGAAGTAAGCAGCCCCCCAGGCAGTGTCCCTCAGGTAAGCAGCTCACATGGCTGCTAAAAGTGGAAATGAAGTCCAAAGCCTTCAGAGAACCTTATTTTTGGGACAATGGATAAGGTAATGATATGCTACACTGAGTGTAGCGCTCCCACATCCCCTATGTCAGTCCTGCAATGTGTAAGCTCACTGTGCCAGCAGCCTACAGCAGAATATACCCCCAGAGATACCAGCTGCTACAGATTGGCAAGATTGGCAGCTCATGTCACCAGCAGGGGATTACCTCATCTCCTCTGACTGCAGCCTCACCCCCTCTCATCACCAGTTTATGCAGCCCCAATAGTCTAGTAAGTCATATGTGTACATGTGTTTTTATTGTTATGTTGTGTTTAGGTGTGGTATCTCCTATCTATCTATCTATCTATCTATCTATCTATCTATCTATCTATCTATCTATCTATCTATCTATCAGTTAGGGGATGTGCGGTACAGTAGTGGCTGTGGGCTGTAGTTGTGTAGGGAGCTGGGGGTGGTAGTTGTTTAGGGAGATGGGGGTGGTAGTTGTGTGGGGAGCTAGGGGTGGTAGTTGTGTGGGGAGCTAGGGGTGGTAGTTGTTTGGGGGGCTGTTTTTTTAGTTGTGTGGGGGGCTGAGGGTGGTAATTGTGTGGGGGGCTAAAAGTGGTAGTTGTGTGGGGAGCTAGGGGTTGTAGTTGTGTGGGGGGCTAAGGGTGGTAGTTCTGTGGGGAGCTGGGGGTGGTAGTTGTGTGGGGGGCTGAGGGTGGTAGTTGTGTGGGGAGCTGGGGCTGGTAGTTGTGTGGGGAGCTGGGGGGTGGTAGTTGTGTGGGGAGCTGGGGGTGGTAGTTGTGTGGGGGGCTGAGGGTGGTAGTTGTGTGGGGAGCTGGGGGTGGTAGTTGTGTGGGGGGCTGAGGGTGGTAGTTGTGTGGGGAGCTGGGGCTGGTAGTTGTGTGGGGAGCTGGGGGGTGGTAGTTGTGTGGGGAGCTGGGGGTGGTAGTTGTGTGTATGGCTGGGGAGTAGTTGTGTAAATGGCGGAGGGTAGTTGTGTGAATGGCTGGCAGTAGGTAGTTGTGTGTATGGGGGGGGGGGGTCAGGTGTTGTCTGGAGGGGTGAGAGGCTAAAGGAGGCTTAAGGGGGGGTGGGGCGCTGAAAGAAAGGCTTCGCACAGGGCACCCTTTATCCTAAGGCCGGCCCTGACAGCATGGGTCCCAACAGTAAAACCCTTTGTGACCATCTTATTGTAAAGGGACTCATCTAACAACATGGGATTGTCCAAAGGGAAGAATTTGATCACTATAGTCCTTGATTGGGTCCCTTAAGCAGCACATTGTTGAGTTGCCTCTGACTTTGGCATACACTCTATGATCCTGTAGGAATGTTTCTATAGTATTTCACATTGATAGTTGTTTGTTCACTGCTTTTTATCCACAGTCAAATGGCCAGACTACACGTACCACCCAGACATTTGAAATACAAAAAAAGTCTAAAACTCTCCATTATGTAGTAGTAATACAGAGGTGAACTATGCTAGAAACTCATACAGTACTCACCAATAATTGTACAACATCAGGCACAACTTCCAATAGGTGTGCAATGAATAGTGGTAATTAGAGATGAGCGAGTGCTAAAATGCTCGGGTGCTCGATACTCGAGACGGTTGCAGGTGTAAAGAATGGCAGAGGAGGAAGGTTAAACTGGAATTAGTCGAATAATTGGTAATTTTCAGGACGTTTACCTCCTTCTTTTGGTTCATAGGTAAACAAGGTTTTCAAGGTAAACAAGTGTTTTCTCAGCTTTAACCCCTTAACGACATAGGGCGTATATTTACGCCCTGATGCTGTTAGGGACTTTGAGAGCGGGGCCGCGCGGCGACCCCGCTCTGAACCCCGACGGTCCCGGGTGCCGCTTGTAGCCCGGGACCGCAGGTATTAGCGGGCACGGTCCGATCGCCATGCCCGCTAATACAGTAATCAGATGCAGCTGTCAAAGTTGACGCAGCGTCATCCCTGGTGTCTAGTGGGGAGATCGCTCCTCTGGGATGTTATCCCGGAGGAGCAATCTCCGTAACTGAAGCCGGCCAGGGACCGCTCCAAGATGGCGCCGTCCCCGGCTCGGCACTCGTTAACTTCCGGCTGCAGCAGCCGGAAGTAAACGAGTGCCTATCTCATGGATCTCTGCAGCATATCTATGCTGCAGAGATCTCTATGAAAGATCAGAGCACTTAAACTAGAAGTCCCCTAGGGGGGCTTCTAGTATAAGTGTAAAAGTAAAAAAAAAGTGTTGTTAATAGTAAAAAGCCCCCTCCCCTAATAAAAGTCTGAATCACCCCCCTTTTCCCAGGTTATTAATAAAAGTAAACAAATAAATAAATATACATGTTTGATATCGGCGCATGCGTAATCGCCAAAACTATTAATTAATCACATTCCTGATCTCGCACGATAAACGGCGTCAGCGCAAAAAAATCCCAAATTCAGAAAAATTGTAATAAAAAGCGATCAAAAAGTCGTCTATGCGCAATCAAGGTACCGATAGAAAGAACACATCATGGCGCAAAAAATGACACCTCACACAGCCCCATAGACCAAAGCGCTATAAGCCTGGTAATGGAGCGATTTTAAGTGACGTATATTTGTTGACAATGGTTTGAATTTTTTACCGGCCATCAGATACAATATCAGTTATACATGTTACATATCGTTTTAATCGTAACGACTTGAGGAACATGCATAACAAGTCAGTTTTACCCCAGGGCGAATGGTGTAAAAACACATTTCCCCCAAATAAACAAAATGCGTTGTTTTTTTTTTCAATTTCACCACACTTTGAATTATTTTCTGGTTTCGCAGTGTACTTTATGCAAAAATTCAGCCTGTCATTGCAAAGTACAATTAGTGACGCAAAAAATAAGGGCTCATGCGGGTTTCTAGGTGGAAAAATGCAAGTGCTATGGCCATTTAAGCACAAGGAGGAAAAAAACGAAAACGCAAAAATCGAAATTGGCTCTGTCCTTAAGGGGTTAATGGTAAATTCCTGTTGGGCAGGGTTTATGTATCGGCATATAAATCTATATGCCGATACATTAGCCTGTGCAGTAAAAGTGTGACTGCACTAAGAGGTCTAATTAATAATGCAGAAATCATTAGCACCTACCTCTGGGCTAGTGTACAGGAGCAAGGACTCATGATTCATTTTAAGCTATCGGCATAGGGTGTGACAGAGTACACACAGGAGCCATGACTCTGGAGCTTTAAGAAGCTAACAGTGTAAGGTGCCACATAAAGTACAAATAGAGAAACATCTCCTGTACATACTGATTGGTTAGGCAAAAACTTTGAGGGACTTTTATTCCCCCCCCCCCCAAGATTTCAAAGAGGTGTATGCCTATGTAAATCTGAATGGAAACCTCTCGCATGGTGGTCGCAGAACTCTACATCTGCTTTTGAGCGGGTGTAGATTTCTGCCATAATTTACGCCCTAATCCCTATCGGGTAAGCGGACCATTTGCCATGAAAAAAATGCCTTTTTTTGGGCAAGCCTAGTGGTTTGCACAAAAATCTGTGCCTTTTCTGTGGCATAGGCCAGGGTAGACATGGATAAATGTACCCCTGTATGTTTCTCTGTTCAGCCCCTGTATTGTTCCAGTGTGTAATTTTGAGTAGACTTACTGGGCTCTGGTCTGTCCGATGCACTGGAAAAGTGATCCCATAACCATGAATCCAGTAAACACAGTCTAAAATAATTTCCAAAAAATATTGGACTTGGATTAAATAGATTTTCTTTTTAAAAATCCCTATGACTGTAAGATGTTGTTAGCAATGATCGGCAGACATGTCAATGTTTTCCATAAATCTCCCCTTTACCCCCTACATAAACCCAGGGTGGGAGGACTCTCCCCATAAATATCAGGTGTGTATTTTTTTTTCTATTACTTAGAGATAATTATGTATGTGATTCTGGAGCGTCCTGTAAGCCTTTATTACCCAGCTCTCGGCTGGTAGACTGGATTAATCTCACCTAACATATATTTTCCTCTCTTGTAAATAAGCAGTTGGTTCACAGTTATTCTCCATATGGCCAATAATTTATGAATTTATGCTGAGAAAACTAAAGTGCAGCAGAAGAGGCCGGTCCGGCATTTATCACCAGTTTAGCCGATGATTAGAGATCTGATCATGTAGTACAGAGTTTATTATGTAGCCGCATTTTCCATGTTCCACAAAATTATTCCAATCTTTATGATTGAACTTTGTGAATCACCAGCTTCCAAAACTGAGAAAAGATTTGAAAAGAAAATAGTTTCTTCTGGATAGTTTTATTAACTTAGACAAGCACACACTTGATTAAATGGAGTTCCTGTCATGTCTTTATTTCCTACTCTTTTACATTTTACCATTGATTGGTCACTCAGTTCTGCCCTACCATAAGTCCTGAGGGTATCTGAGTACTAGGACCCAGGAAAGGTGACAGCTAAAGATGAAGCCAAGTTCTACAGTCTAGCATTGTTATAGGTACAAGATTTGACGTTTGATGTAAATCTGGACATGGTGGGAGAAGCTTTGTGATGATGTACACAAATCCTACAAATAAGGTCAGCTCAGAAACAATATATAATAAATAATCAATTCACTTTTTTAGACATATTTTTACAGAAAATTCAAAAGATAATTAATAAATTCTGCAGAATTCTGCAGAGAAGCATAGGACGCATGATAAATCCCAAACCACAGGTTCTAAAATGCATAAAGCATCATAGGAAGAACTCAGAGGTAGTCAGCCACAGGACTATGAGAAAGTCCCAAGTGCCTAGTGCAAATACAATGACTATAATACAGATGCATACTAGGCAGGACCGGTGACCGGTGTCCAACTTCCTAACAGGGTAACAAACAAAGTGTGTTCTAATACCATATAACTAGTGGAAAAATGAGCTCCTCTCCAATGCAAGGCTTGGTCATTGGAAGTACTGGAAGACTTTTTTTTGTTTTAATAAAAAAAAATAATTTACAAATTTATGTATAACTTTCTAAGGCTATGTTCACACAACGTCAAAAATAGAGAAAAGGCAACCCATTTTTATATTTAAAATGAAGGCCGTTTTTGCTGCGAATTTACTGGCAATGCATTGAAGTCAATGGGAAGACAGACGTCCAATGCACACAGTGTATTGAATAACGGATGTTTTTGCCACGGACGTCAAAATCATGAACATGATTATTATTTTCGGACGTCTTTTGCGGACATTTTTTATTAGTTCACACACATTTTTCCTTTTTCCACCGTTCTTTTTATGTTTTTACTATTAAATTCAATGGACTTTTCAATTAGGCCACACCCAAAGTCCAATTAGTAACCCCAAACTAGAATAATGTGCAAATACCACTAAGGGGAGGCCAGACAGCTAAATGATGTCCATTATTTTAGACTCAAAATAACGAATGTCATGTTAAACGGAGCTGAAAAGACATGTGAACATAGCCTGACAGTAATTGATGTCAAACATTTTTTATTTTTATTTTTTTACAGAGTACCCCTTTAAAATACTTTTTGTTAATTAAATACATATAATTATTTTCCAATGTGTAAATAAATTCTTCTTTTACTGGACATAGTAGTTTTATATATCGTTGTAATTTTACAAAGGATAAAGGACACTTTCTAGCAAAAGGAAATATCTACAACAAGGCTGGCAATGTGCAACAGAGCTTATTCAATATGGCCTTCAATTCAAAACTTATAAGTCTACTTTACTAGAATAATCATGTGCAGGGGCTCCGGGGAGATCAAAGATGAAGCTACGTTTGCTACCATGCCACTCGGTCTTAGTTCACATTTCGATAGTCTGTGTTCTGCTTCGGCATGAATATACTCCAGTCTTCTGCTAAAAGGCTGGCTAGAAATTTAAATCAGATGGCTTTGGTACAACACATGTAATTGCTACAAGAGGTCGTGCCCTTAAACTCAAAGAGACAGCTTCAAAGCAAAAGTGAGAACTTTATGTTCACAAAAAAAATATTTTACAGCCAACAAAATAAGATACAACTGCAATACAAACAGATAGATAAACTCAACTCAAATATGTCGTGGTACTTGTCAACATATAAGTCGGAAAAGAACGTCCGACATTGACTATATATGAACGTTGGCAGTTTCTTAGAGTGAGGTCCTTATTAGCACCACAGAAATTGTAGGTTTACCCAAAGGTCATTTGAGGTCCTTATGGTGAAAGTAAACCAACTTGAAGCTGAGATTACAATCAATGTTACTGCGTTTACAGACTATAGGAAAACCAGTTATTTCACTCATTTATTTACTAAGAGTTCTTAGTAAAAGAACGTTCGACATTAACTATATATGAACGTTGGCAGTTTCTTAGAGTGAGATCCTTATTAGCACCACAGAAGTTGTAGGTTTACCCAAAGGTCATTTGAGGTCCTTATGGTGAAAGTAAACCAACTTGAAGTTGAGATTACAATCAATGTTACTGTGTTTACAGACTATAGGAAAACCAGTTATTTCACTCATTTATTTACTAAGAGTTCTTTGCTGTTCCCCTTTGCTTCCTACCACACTAAAGTTAAACATTCCTTGGCCCCTGGGGAAGCCAGTAAAGAGCCACTTCAGGCTATATCAAAGACCTTACACAGAGCTTTGCCCAACCAATGAACATTATACCATAGAGAAATTTCCACTTACATAAATAAACTATATGGAGGAATGATTTAACTGTTGGATAATAAATCATTTACAGGGTTGGTAACAAATGTGAATGAATTTCCCTCTCCTACATATGATGCTCATTTTAAGGGCTGACTTCAGGCTTTCATAAAGGGCTTTTCTGTTGAGGGATGATGTAAGACGGCTAATGAGAAGCGAGGCCGAAAAAAAACGTAAAATACAAAGATGGACTTTTGTTCTATCAGCCGGTCTCGGGGAAGGTTTCTCCTTTTATGTGCTCACAATCCATTTTTGTTGTTTGGGTCAAAAGTAAAAAAGGAATATACAGATGGAATGGCGTATTCCTATCTAGACCCCTTCCTTTTAGGTTATTATACGTATGATGTTGGCAGTCTGTAGTATGACGGTCTGTGAAGATGTTGTGGTATGGCATAAAGTATAAGAAAATGTTTTATATGAGGTGTTTCTGCCTTTCAGTCCTTTTAGGGGTCATGCAAGTGACCATGTTAGGGCTCTGAGATGGTTTTACTTTATTGTGATTGGGCACCCATAAATTGATATAGGGTTACCATATGACTCTTTGATTTTTACAGATTGGAACCACCTATGAGCTAAAAAATAAGTACATAAAGATTGTAAAATATCAACAAATAATACAATTATTATTAATTAATTATTTAAACAATGGCCGTTCTTGTAAAAAAAAAAAACACTTTGTGGAATCTTATGGGGAACAGTGGCCGCTGTGCACACAATGGGGGAGATTTATCAAACATGGTATAAAATGAAACTGGCTCAGTTGCCCCTAGCAACCAATCAGATTCCACCTTTCATTCCTCACAGACTCTTTGGAAAATGAAAGGTGGAATCTGATTGGTTGCTAGGGGAAACTGAGACCCTTCTAATTTACACCAGTTTGATAAATCTTCCCCAATGTATTGCCCAATGGCTGCTGTTCCCCTATGGCAGGCATGTCCAAAGTCCGGCCGGAGGGCCATTTGCGGCCCGCGTTCCGAACTTTTACGGCCCCCCAGGTATCCAGCTTGCTATTATCTGCCTGTGTTATAAAGCATATAGCATTTAGCATGTAAAATGGTCGGCCCTCGCACATGTTCACTTCATCAAATTTGGCACTCTTCGAAAAAAGTTTGGACATGCCTGCCCTATGGCCATGGAAATAATTGACTTGTCAATTATTTCTGGCCAGCATACTTTGAACGGCCGATGTTCACACTCTGTTCTCACAATGTATGGCTCAAGGCTGTACATTATATTGAGGCCAATGGTTAATTGGAGTGTAGGCACAACCAAATGTGCCCACACTCCAAATAATAGAAGATGATGTTCATCCAGCTGATACTGCAGTTTGATACTGCTGTGTCCATTGTCAATACGTCGTGTGAACATATCCTTAAAGTTTACCTGTCATTAGAAAAAAATTCTGACATGTCACAGAGACATGTAAAAGGTTTTGCTCAGTCAGGGTCTCAGTTTTCAATGACCGATCAGAAGAATGAGCTGGAAGAAGTCTGCACTCAGCGCATTCTCTCTCAGTTCTGTCTTATGTGACCTGTTCAGCCTCAGAATGTAGGTCTATAGGGCTGTCCAGGTTTGACAGGCATGGAGCGAACATTAGAGTGCATGGCACTATGGACTTAATCGTTAGTGATGTCCGTGCAGACCTTGCCCAAACAGTTAATACTTTACCTATCCACGTTCCCGGTCTTCTCCTGCACTCTGAATGCATGCCGGAACGCGCGCTGAAGAATCAGAGTGGGCTGTCTGAGCAGACAGGCCAATCATTAATCACTAGCTCTGGCGGTCCCGGCCAGTTATTTGGCTGAATGGCCTGTCAGTGCGTGTGCCGGGATGCAGGAGCACAGGAGAAGGCCGAGAGCCTGGGCAGGTAAATTATTAAGTGTTTGGGCAATTGTCGGGACTCTGCCTGTGTTATAACTCATAATGATGCGCGGCCGATGATTTTAGGTCTAGGCCCAAAAAAACGACCACCTGATGATCGTTTCATTGGCTGATTATTGTTTTTATTATGCCGAGCAATAATAATCCGAATCTGGCTGATTATCATTTCATGTAATAGGGCCCTAAATCTGAGACCGATTAAAACTTTGAACATGTCTCTGTGTCAGACATGTCATGTAGGCAGCCCCCCTTATAGGTAACCCCCCTGGTAGACTACAACACTCTTCCTCGGTGTAATAAAAATAATATATACAAAAAAGAAACTTTCCTTTTCATACATAGGAATACACAGCAGAACGTTCCTGTGTTCTCTGTGAGGGATAGGGGAAGCTGAAGCCAGACAGCCCTGGTCTTGACTTACTGTATCTCAAAGGGTTGGATGTCAAAAATCTAGCACGCCCGACCCTTCCCTCCACCTACACCCTACCATACACTTTTGGCCAAACTTGCTGGTGGTACATTCAGAGGACTTTGGTGTAAGGTGTACCATAAGGTAAGTTAATGAAACAACAGGTGTACAGTGTGTATTATACTGCATTTTAGGAGGTTTGGTGCGTATTATAATAAATTTCTGGGGAACAGTTTGGACCTATGGGAGCTAAAATTTTAAATATGACTTGTCAATTTGGTTGATTTTATTATTAGAGTAGAAATAATTTATCTACATTCTACACTAATCTAAGTATCTAACTTTATTTGTTATTGTTGTTTGAATGGGGGGGGGGATTAATCCTGAAATAGAAACCACCCTTGTTTGATTAAAGGGGTACTCCAGGGGAAAAGAAAATTTGTTCTCTAACTGGTGTCAGAAAGTTACCCAGATGACTTCTATTTAAAAATCTCCAGTCCTCCAGTACTTATCGTCTGCTGTATGTCCTGCAGGAAGTGGTGTATTTTCTCCAGTACTCTCTGCTGCCACCTCTGTCTATGTCATGAACTGTCCAAAGCAGGAAAAGTTTTCTTTTGGGGATTTGCTACTGCTCTGGACAGTTCTTGACATGGACAGAGGTAGCAGCAGAGAGCACTGTGTCAGATTAGAAAGAATACACCACTTCCTGTAGCACATACATCAGCTTATAAGTACTGGAAGACTTTTTTTTTTAATAGAACTCATTACTTTATTTAAAAACAATTGTTTCCTCCCTTTAACAGTCTTACCTTGGTTAAATCTTGGCCTTGATAAGGAAAAATCTACTTTTATGTCATGTGCTTACTCCTTTAAGCGGAGAGGCCTTACAGGGCTCCGGGCCCAGAAGCAACTTCTTCTACTACACTCCCTGCATGGGGAGTAGCTAGAAGCACAAAATCCTAGGAAACTTCAATAATCACATGTTGGGATGACTATTGCGGGCTATCACAGAACAAAAGGTTACATAAGGTAGAAGGTCATACACAATGTTCCATTACAAGGAGCTTATAACAAGCCACCGCTACCTACGGGAATGTATTAAAGCAGATCAGAATTTTCAAATATTACCTTATAGTTCTCTCCTGGTACATTGAAGATAAAGGGCTTATGTAAACAATTATATTCATTAAGACCTCGGTAATACCTTTTATAGAAGGATTATTCCAGCCAAAGTTATAAAATGTTTAAAAGTCCATAAACACAGCATTAATACTTCAAATATACAGATTAGGAAGGCGCATGAATACATTGGTGAGCTGGGTGGAAAGATCAGTCTCCCAGTCTTCTAATAGAAACTGTCAGAGAGCAGAACAGGTATTTATGGATTTGGAGCAACAGTACTTAAAAGCCTCAAAGCAATCATATCATGTTTTATTTACCAGCCTCCGTGCGTTCCGGATCAGCCATTCAGGATGGCGTAGAAAGAGCAATAATAATCGAATGAGTTTCTTCTTGTGAGGTTGGATAATGTTTAGAGAAAAAAACTAGGGAACTTCCAGGCTTATATGACGCTCTGGTGTTTCCCAAAAAACTGTAGTCTGGGATTGGATCGATCTTGAGTGTGGAAAATAGTATTAAAGGAGTACTCTAGGCTATGTTCACACGACGTAAAAAATTTAGAAAAGGCCCCCCGATTTTGATATTTTAAAAAACGTCCGTTTTTGCCGCAATTTAACCGACTGCAACGGCAATGCATTGAAGTCAGTGGGAAGACGGACGTCCAATGCACACAATGTATTGAATAACGAACGTTTTTACAGCGGACGTCAAAATTAATGAACATAATCATTATTTTCGGATGTCTTTTGCAAACAGCGGTCTTTTTTATCAGTTGTTCACACACAGTTTTTCTTTTGTCACCGTTCTTTCTCCGTTTTTCCTTTTTTTTAATTAAGCCACACCCACAGGGCAATTAGTCCACCTAAACTAAAATAATGTACCAACAGCCGTCATTGTACTAAGGGAAGGCTAGGCAGCTAAATGACGTCCGTTATTTTAGACTCCAAATGCCAGACCTTATTTTAAATGGAGCTGAAAAAACGCTGTGTGAACATAGCCCTAGAGAGAAAAAAATATGTTGTTTTTTTTAATCTACTGGTGTTAAGAAGTTATACAGATTTGTAAATTTTTTCTATCAGTACTTATCAGCTGCTGTACATCCTGCAGGAAGTGTTTTTTTTTTTTCCAGCCTGACACAGTCCTCTCTGCTGCCACCTCTGTCCGGACAGGAAGTATCTAGAGCAAATCTCCATAGAGATCCTGTCCTGCATTGGAAAGTTTCTGTCACGGACAGAGGTGGCAGCAGAGAGCACTGTGTCAGACGGGAAAGAAAACACCACTTATTGTGGAGCATATAGCAGCTGATAGGTACTGGAAAACATAAGATTATGAAATAAAAGTAAATCTGTATAACCCCCTGCCAGCAGTTGATTTGATTCCCCCCCTCCAGGATACCCCTTTAAAGAGATACTGTCACCCCCCCCTTTACTCTCGCTTTATTTTATATGTTAACAGTGTCACCTTGGGCACCATCTCCTTGCTAGGGAAAGATGGCCCAACTGCCATGAAACTCCGCCTAAGTTACACTGTCCGCTAATGAAATAAAGGGATTTTAACCCCTTAACGACCACCTGCGGCCGCCTCGGAAGGTTCAGAGCGGGGTCGCGCGGCGACCCCACTCTGAACCGCCGTGGTCCCGGGTGCCACATGTTGCCGGGGACCGCTGCTATTAGCGGGCACGGTCTGATCGCCGTGCCCGCTAATTAAGGATTCAGATGCAGCTGTCAACTTTGAATCCTTTATGCAGCCTCATCCCTGGTGTCTAGTGGGGTGGATCGCTCCTCCGGGATGTTGTCCCGGAGGAGCGATCCACACATCCGGCTCGGGCCGGGGTCTGCGCTGTAATGGCGCTGATCCCGGCTCGGCACTCAGTTGCTTCCGGCTGCAGCAGCCGAAAGCAATCCAGTGCCTATCTCATTGATCTATGCTGCATATCTATGTAGCATAGATCTCAATGAGAGGTCAGTGTACTTATACTAGAAGTCCCCCAGGGGATATAACCCTAACCCCAGGAGTGAATAACCCTAACCCCATGGGGGCTTCTAATATAGGTGTAAAAGTAAAATAAAAAGTGTTATTATTAGTAAAAAAAAAACAAACCTCCCCTAATAAAAGTTTGAATCACCCCCCTTTTCCCAGGTTATGAATAAAAATAAATCAATAAACAAACATGTTTGCTATCACCGCGTACGATCACATTCCTGATCTCGCATGGTAAACGGCGTAAGCGTAAAAAAATCCCAAAGTGGAAAATTGCGCATTTTTGGTCGTATCAAATCCAGAAAAATTGTAATAAAAAGCGTTAAAAAAGTCGCGTATGCGTAATCAAGGTATCAATGAAAAGAACACATCATGGCACAAAAAATGACACCTCACACAGCCCCATAGACCAAAGGATAAAAGCGCTATAAGCCTGGGAATGGAGCGATTTTAAGGAACATATATTTGTTAACAATGGTTTGAATTTTTTACAAGCCATCAGATAATATAATACATGTTATACATGTTATACAGTTATACATGTTACATATCGTTGTAATCGTAACAACTTGAGGAACATACATAACAAGTCAGTTTTACCCCGGGCGAACGGCGTAAAAACAAATACCCCCCAAATAAACAGAATGCGGGTTTTTTTTAAATTTCACCACACATTACATTTTCTTCTGGTTTGGCAGTGTACTTTATGAAAAAATTAAGCCTGTCATTGCAAAGTACAATAAGTGGCACAAAAAATAAGGGCTCATGTGGGTCTCTAGGTCAAAAAATGCAACTGCTATGGCCTTTTAAGCACAAGGAGGAAAAAAACAAAAGTGCAAAAATCTAAATTGTCCCGGTCCCTAAGGGGTTAAAGCAGAAAGAACACACAGACAAGTGTTATACAGGTATGTATCGAAAGTGCAGCATCTAAACTTTATACAATTGAATTCCATGATAGCATTATGTTTCACCATCATGTTTCACCGGGACCCCCACCGGAAGGCATTTTCCCCTGAGTTGTGATGATTTCACAGCTAGGGGGAAAATGTCCATCCCGGCTGATAGACTATATGCTTAGCCAATCAGTGACTTCAGCGGCGTCCCACCTCAGTCACTGACTGGTTGAGTGGCCCGTCCATCAGTTGGATTGTAACATTGGCTCTGCTGGATATCCCGGAGCTATCCAGCGCTGGAGAGGCATGGGGAGAGGTGAGTTAGTTTGTTATTTTCCACCCGTGCCTTGCGTTTGGAAAAAAAAATGCTGTGGCTGGACTTCTCACTGGCTTACTATCAGTCAGGGATGTAGCTAGGATTCACAGGGCCCCATAACAAAAAGTTTTCAGGGGCCCTCCTCCCCTACGCACAACACACACACATATATATATATATATATATATATATATATATATATATATATATATATATATATATCTGCTTTACTGCTCGTGCACTGATAACCCATGACCTCTGCACAGAGCTCTGCACATTTTCCTACTTGATTGCCAGCTGGAGAACAGGACAGCTCTTACCTTCTCCCCTGGGCCCCCGTCCTGTACAGGCCCTATAGCAACTGCCTTCCCTGCCTCTATGGTAGCTACGCCACTGCTATAAGGAGATTATCTGGGTGCCTGATCCAGTAACTCTGTGTCACACCAGCTGAAAGGAGTCATAGTCATAGTCATAGTAATCATGTGATCCATCCCACTGTTATAAAGGGCTGAGAGACCTCACAGTTAAATTTAATATTGATATTACTTATTTCACTCAGCTTTTTCTGCAGTATTTGCTGCTATTCCATAAAGGATTAACATACATGATAATGTTTAAATTCTGTATAAATGATCCTGCTATACAGACATAAATACTCACTTGCCCTGTTCCCCCACAGCTGCCAGTCCTTTTACTCTCAGTCCCTGACTCTTACCACTGCTTTCTGGTTCTCTTGAATTTTCAATCCCACTCAGCTTGCATTACTTGCATGGTCGATGATTCACAGGAAGCCAGAGCCATGACAGGGACTGAGAGCTGTTTAAATGGCAATTGTGGGGGGTTGGAGCTGGTGAGTATTATTTCTTTTTTATTTTAATACCACCCTGAGTGACATTATTATTATTATTTTTTTTAATATTCCAGAATTCTCCTTTAATGCGTCCAAAATTGCATGAAATAAAGATTGGAAAGGACAGCAAGAACATTGTGCTGCCTGGAAGGATAAAAGGAATGCACAACAAAGGTTAATCCTTGATTTAGGATTAGAACATGAAAGAACTAGAAAGTTTGAGTAGTGTGAACAAGTACCAGGTTTGCGTACAAGGGTTAGGTAATCATAATTTGTTTTGAAATAGAGTACGGAGGAATGAGCTCAGAATAGTAGCTAATTTCCCTAATCCCCAAACTACATTTCTGAGATGCCTCCGTCTAATATATTTAGATATTTTCACAGCAAGTCACAATGACTTTTGATGTAAACAAATGGAATAGAGTCAAGTTTATCTTCTACCAGGCTGCTCCATCTTATTCTGTGATGTGTGCTGCCATCATGTGGATGCGAGGAGAAACGAGTTCCCTGGGATAGTCATTAAAATATGCCGGATTGTATTTACGCCGCACTCATTGTAGCCAGACATCGTAGAGTTAATTCTCCAGCTTTGAGATTTCAAGCAAAATGCCCAATTAGTTTTCTGGTGAATCAAGGGAAAAGAAGATTTTTAAAGATTTTAAAGATTTTCAAAATGATGCAATTTAAATGATACATTTTCCTTAGTTAAATGGCTGCTCATTTTTTTTTACTGATAAATAGCAGGTTCGGGATATATATATATATATATATATATATATATATATATATATATATATATAGGCAGAAATCAGCCTTAACTTAAAACCAACCTAGTGCTGTGTAGCAGTAGGACAAATCCATCCTGACCTGACTCGATAGCATCTCTAAAGGTTTTACTCTGCTGTCTGGTACCAAGACATTCACTGCTGTTCCTTTAGGTCCTGTAAGACCACATTCACACGTTCACGCGGCGCTGTTATTACAGTGAGATGCATATGCACACAGTTCCCCCGCTCCCAGCATCTTATCACAGATGCTGCCCGGGCGGGGGGTGGAGTCTGTTACAGGCATTCCACGTCCGTGTTCCGTGCAGAACACTGAACGAGTGAATGCGGCCTAAGGTGAAAGGGTCTGCCTCAATGAGTTGGACTTTTCCCAGCAGATTCCACAGTTGTTTGGAGCTTATTGAAATCTTGGACTTTGAACACTTTGCCACATTCCTCAAACTGTTCCTGAACATTTTTTTTAGGTTGGCAGGTTGCATTATCCAGCTGATAGAGGACACTGCCTCTAATATTAATACCGCTGCCATAAAGAAGGGAGGGGGTCTGTATAGGGGTACGTATAGGTTGGAGATGTACTATATGTCACAGTAATATTTAGCAGAACATTACTCAAAACGTACCATTGCTTCTGCTGGCATGTCTGTCTCCTATAGCACATCCTTTTGCCATCATCTCTTTAGGACTGTGCATCTGGCCATCCACATGATGTAAAAAAAAAGTGAGCCCCTTTCTTTCCTTAAAGGGAACCATTCACCCCGTGGCCCCCGGCAGAAACTGACATACAGTGACATAAAGGTCAATATACTTACCACATCGCTCCCGGTCCCGTCCCGGATCCCGTTGTTGACACGGAGAAATCGCCGATTCTTCTTCTCCCGCCCATTATGGTAATGAGCTGAGATGAGTCCAACGTCCATAGGAAACGACGGACGAGTCCAACTTATTCATGAGGTCCTCTTCCCGTCGCCGCCCATCCACGCCTCCTGGAACTTGATTGACGTCTTCAGTCTTCTGCCGAACTCCCGCGCAGGCGCCGCTGCGTGGTCTCGTCACCTCTTCTGCGCCTGCGCGGTAAACAGGAAACGTGTTCGAGCCAATCGGCGCACGCGCAGTAAACAGTGAAGCTGCGGAGCGGCTTCAATTGTGAACTGCGCATGCGCCGAAAACGACTGTCACGGCGCCTGCGCGGGATCCGGCGAGAAGAAAGAAGACGAGGAGGAAGAGGACCTGGCGTCAATCAAGTGTCGGAGGCGGGGAGAAGGCTGGACTTCGGACCCGGCGGCGCTCATTACCATAATGGGCGCGAGAACAAGAATCGTCGATTTCTCCGTGTCAACAACGGGCTTCGGGACGGGACCGGGAGCGATGTGGTAAGTATATTGACCTTTATGTCACTGTATGTCAGTTTCTGACGGGGGCCACGGGGTGAATGGTTCCCTTTAATATATGGTCCTGCTTATGCTCCCATTGTAGGCACAATCTCCATTTAACCTTCAATACAGACATGATACGGTTTGCCCCTACAAAAACCTGTTCACAACAAGTTAAGATGCTTTGTGTGTTCTAATGCCTCCCTAGCATGGCCAAGATGACCTTTTTCAATGATTTCCAATGGGCTAAACTTTACTCCCCATGTACTGTACAAAATAAGCCATTGGTGCCTATGATCCTATTGGTTTCCCCTCCTCTTATTTTGGTAGTTACTAATAACCATAGCAGGAACATTCAACAAGATCGCCTGTGTTGGAGTTATTTTGACCAGATCATGTAAGCCACTGTTTAGCGTCACCATTATGTTGTCACAACTTTGTGCAGCCATTGGCCATTGCATGTGGGCAATGTGTCACAGGCATGTAGTAGTCATATCTTGGTACATGCCTGAGCAACATGGTCTCCCCCTTCAAGTGAAGAGAAAGTTATTGGGTTGTTACAGGGCAGAAGCCACCCAAGTAAACAGGGGTAGACTGGTGCACCTACTGCAGGGTGAAATAGGGGGTAGGCTGCTTCCACCTGCTATTCCTGCCTCATTTAATTTTTACCCAACTTTTAAAGGATGAACTTACAATGTGACTAATGACCAGCTATGATATGGTAAGACTGTTCATGTATATTTATATACTGTAGATGGGACTAATGCTGTGTTTGATAATGGTCTTAGGTCATGACTTGTGTTTCTATGGTGTATGCTTGTGCTTAGTGGACGCTGTGATTTTACTTTAAGTTTTTGTAAAAATGTACACGGAATTAAAGAAGCACTTTAATTTTTTCAATTTTAATTAAATTTTATTTTTATTTTTTTTAAATTGCGGCCCGGCAACAAGCTTGCACACATACTCGCCCAGGTTGATCACCTTCCTACGACACAGCGTTATTTCCACCTTCCTACACTATTCATGTCCAACTGGCCCCCCATATGACTTCTCCTTTGAATGTCCCAAGTCTACATTGCTTTACATTTTTTCTAGCGCTCTCATAGAGATAAATATAAAACAGTGACTGTAGACTCGAGACAGAGGAGAGATGACTTGGGCTCGAATGGGATCAGAATGGCATCGGAACTTGGTAATGACACTATTCTGCAGAGACGCAAACTGCCCAAGTGACAATGTGTGCAAGCTTGCTGCCAAGGCCAGAATAGAATGAATAGTATGTTTCTTTAAATATAATAGTTTTATAGGCTGTTTATGGATACTGTAAAGAATATAATTCAATAGTTGATCACTAACTAAAGTCTAAAGTTGGGGTGAGGGATGGGAAGCAATGCAGATATGGACCTACATTGAGCACCAGTGGTCTTGACTCATGTAGGAGACTGATTACAATAATAATAATAATGATGATGATGATAATAATAATAATAAATAGTTATTTTTTACTGTTATTATTATTATTATTATTATTATTATTATTATTATTATTATTATATATTATAATATTATATATTATTATTATTATTATTATTCACCTGTTATGTTCATCTCACCCCATTTTAAAAGACTCAATTTCAGCAGATCTGGGAATTTATTAAATTCTGAGCTGGACTTTATTGGTTCTTTTGGATCTGAGTTATTTTTTGTGTTTTCTTTAACCTAACAAATGATACTGTAGCCGGGTTTACTGTATAAAACATAGCAGGATTGTGAGCTTGAACACCGCCAGGCATCTTTGATCTTGAAGAGGTTAAAGACTAACTTGTATAATCATTTTTTCCCCATAAACTGTACCCCGCCTACTCATGGTTGATTTTGTGCTTGAGCAATAAGGTTCCTAGGTAGCAGTGAGAGTGCAGAAGTGTTCTACAGTCTTGTTTACTTGTTGTTTTCCCATCTACTACTTGACCTTAGTAACCTGTCTGCTGTAGCTGTCTTGACCCCGACCGTTTATCAAAATGAAGAGAACTCTGTCTGCCCTGACTTCCTGGACTGGCTACTTTTTACTCTTTCTTCATTTTTAGCAATATACTTCTGAATTTTCCATTGCCAGCCACTGTTAGTGGATGTTGTTCTGAGGGGTTCACTAAGCTAAGGCTGGGTTCACACTGCGTTTTTACAATCATTAAGCGTGTACGTAACATAACACTCATATGTTTTTCTCTACCAACATTTGGTTCCCACGGGCCATTCTTGTTCTTGTCTTATATTCTCACCTGAATTGGAAATCCATTGAAGTTGCATCTTGACAACCCTGCGACATCTCCACCTATATCTCAAAGCCTTTACACAAGCACATAAAGAAAAAAGCATCCACTCTCAAACTTGCCTTGAAGGAGTGGCAAAATGGGCAAAAAGTTACCGTCTTCAGAGACTGCAATAAGAGCAGCCGTTTGCATAATTCCCCTCCAGGGATCAGTTGCAAGTGATCTGCCATCAAATATAACATACATACATACATACATACATTATATATATTGCTGTATGTCACTCAGGAATTGATGTATTCTCTCCAGTCTGACAGTGCTCTCTGCTGCCACCTCTGTCCATGTCAAGAACTGTTCAGAGCAGTAACAAGTCTCCATAGAAAACCTCTCATGCTCTTCAGACTGAAAAGAATACCACTTCCTGTAGGAAATACAGCAGCTGATTAGTACTGGAGGACTTAATATTTTTTAATAGACTTAAATTACAAATCTCTGGCACCAGTTGATTTGAAAGAAAGAAAAAAATGGTGAACTACCCCTTTGACCACTTTATTTTGAAAATCTTATAAAATGATTGTAAAAATAACCATAAATGACCAAAGTTTGGACTAAAACCCCCGTTCGATGGCTTTGGTTTGCTCATCTCTAAATATAGCAAATAAGTCATGCAAATGTTACATTCTGTTTTAATTTTACATTTTTTCCTATATCATATTTTGGCAATAAAGCGGGTTTTGACACCAGAATGGTGGATAAAAGCCGGGTTGATGGGTCCAACAGCTAGAAAGCCCTGTTGTGTTGCGATCGGGACTCCTGACCATCCAGCAATGGCTATTTTTTCAGGACTATCATAGAAAATGAATAGAGTAGCAGACAAGTGCAGTAACAGCACTGATGCTGCCTTCAGTCTGGAGTTACATCCTCTATAATGCAGGGGGTCTCAACGATTGAACCCATTCTACACAGGATTTTTTCTTTAATGTATCATTGGTACAGATGAGCTAAATGAATCCAGCAAATCAAAATTCACTGCAAATCGGACCGTCAATTCGCTTCGTTCTGCCGAGTGAATCCCCACCAATTTGTTAAGGAAATTTGCCCTAAAAAATGGCGGCAACACATGCTGTCTGGAACGTCACTGGGAGGGGAAAAAGGGTTAACTATAACTCCTAGCACCCGTCCAATCAGCTGCAGGCCCCTCTGTGATGTCACCACCTCCCCCTCTATATAAGGTGATTCGTTTAGGAGGTGGCCAGTCAGCTGTATGTGGAGGAGAGAGCAGGATGGCAACCGGCAGAGCAGAGCAGAGTGAGACTAACAGAGTGATATAGGGACAGAGAGGAGAGGATAGGATTGGAGGGCTGATTGGGGGTGATTGTTTGTTGTAGCTGTCAACCAAGTGTCCAGTTTGCCAAGTAACTGGGTGCCTATAGGAATTCACTGGGACCAGTGAAGACACAGTCCATATTATTCACTTACTGGGCACTGTAAACTCCTATTGAGTTATACCAACTTACTGGGATCAGTAAATGGAGCGTGCGCCTCACATAATCAGTGGTCGCACTCCACTCCTACTGTGTTATACAAGTTGGGTTTCATTAGATTGGTTGATTACCCGGGTGATTGACATTTTCCTTAAATTGTGATTTAGCAATTTTTGACACTTTTACAAGAACTTGCTTTAACAAATACTATAGTTTGGCTGTTTTATCGATATTCCATCTGCTTCGCTCATCTCTAATCAATGGTGTCATACAAGCAGGAAAACATAGAAGCTTATTTCTGTGCTTTTTGCTTGGTTTTTATCAAATAAGATTCATTGTCTTTATTCCTCTAATATCTGTAAATTTTCCTCTCTATATTTTAATTCGTTGTTTTTATTCTCTTTATTAGTTTGTTAATCGTAAGGGCTTTACCTTTTATGTGGTCTTTAAGTGTAAAAAAAAAAGGCATATGATATTATTCCTTCAGGTAGGTTTTAACTATAGCACCAGATTTCTCAGTTCAGGAAATGCTATAGATCGGTATTATATTCCGATGTGATTTCTATTGTTCCATGGCCTTCGTTCAGATACTGAGAAAATGGGACAAATTCTTCGAAAGTAACTATTCGTGGAATTATGATGTCATCCACGTATCTATACCAGGGAAACGTCCATGACTACATTAAATATGTAGACTGGTAACTTATGGAATCTCAAGGACATTATAGTTAGAGCTTTTCTGCATGTTAACAAGCCAAAGAAGCTAACAATAGGTAAAACTTCTCATTGAATCCAATCCTCATCTTAACCACCTTTAGCTTCCTCCCCTAAGTGCTTGCTACTTCTATAATACAAACCTACATGCCAATAACTTGAAACATCTTACAAATGCCATAGACAGGCTGTACTACCAGATAACCTAGAGAATTGATCAATGTAATAATATAGTATCAAATTGCTTTGAACAAACAATCACATGACTGTTTGCACAAGCTACCATGGGGGTTAAAAAAAAAATTAAAACAAAGTTTAAAAGTTTAAAAAACATCGCTCCCCAAAGCAAATTTTCCCATGAGATATCATAGAAATGCAGACAATTGGTTCCAAACCCCAAAAATACTGATTTATTATTATGAATAACATGTAAAACAAATGAAACAAATATTCAGAAGCAGCAGAATCTGTGATATTATAAATTACTGCACAGTAATGGAGAGGATGGGAAACAAAAGGGATGACAGAGACTGCAGGGAGCATGAAGGAATGAGCAGGGCAGATATGGGCACATACATGCAGCACTCTGTCTGGGGAGAGAGGGGTTACAGCTATGGAGAGATTACTTTCACAGTCCTGTCCCCTGATGTGAGCCCCAGCCTGAAGTGGATCTGCTATGATTTAAAAGGTGAGGTGCTGTAGACCACGTTGTGCAGACCACGCCCCTCCCCCACTCGTCCTCCCACCCAGTACTGGGAGCTCTTAAACCAGAGCAATGCTCTTAAACCAAGTCACAATTTTGAAAAACTGCAGATGGACGTTCCTGCAGATGGACGTGCCAGTACGTCCTCGGGATGACAGGGGTGCAGGAGCTGCGTTCCTGTCATCCCCGGCGGGGGCCCGGCTGTCAGTGATAGCCGTGCCCCCGCCGCAACTGCCGAGATTCGGCCGTGCCCGAATCTTGGCAGTTAACCCCTTAGTGACCGCCGGTACGGCAGTCACTGATGGGCCGGCGCTTCACTGCCTTTCATCTCCCCCCACCGTAAATCTACGGCGGGGGGAGATGAAATAAGTCAATCAGACCCCAGATCAGCCGCCTAGTGGGCTGGTCACTAACCCGCTCCCGCCCCCGGCGGCCATCGGATCCAAGATGGCCAGCGTTATCGCTGTGAACGGACTATGTCTGTTCACAGTGATGGAAAATAAATAATCAAAGCCCTATGTTCTCCGCCACCGGAGGTAGCGGAGAGCATGGGGCAGTGATCAGGGACCCCCCTGTGGGGTCCTGGTACAAGCGATCAGCGGTATATACTATATACCACTGATCGCTTGTACCATGTGCTGCTGGCACTTTTTATCCCCTGTCACCATAAATGATTGGTGACAGGGGATAAAAAGTGATGTGTCCTGTACCCCCCAGTACCGCCCCCGTCCCCCAGTCACCCCCCCTTCCCCATATACATTACCTGATCCAGGGAGGTTCTTCCTCCTCAGCGTCTTGACTGCTTCTGAAGTGTGCATGGGCTCTCTCACTGAACTATGATTACTGTGTTAGAAAATATCACAGTAATCATAGAAATATAGTGAAAATGAATGTGTAAAGTACAAAAAGTGACAAACATACAAAAAAATAAAACACACACTTTTAATTATAGTAATAATTTCAGTTTACTCCCAGATTACCCCTAACCCCCCCAGATTACCCGTAACCACCGCAGGTTGCCCGTAACCACCCCTGGTTGCCCGTAACCGCCCCAGGTTCTCCGTAATCACGCCAGATTGCCTCTGACAACCGCATGTTGCCTCTGACCACCGCACGTTGCCTCTAACCACAGCACGTTGCCACTTACCACCGCACGTTGCCTCTGACCACCGCGCGTTGCCTCTGACCACCGCACACTGGCACTGACCACCGCATGTCGCCACTGACCACCGCACGCTGCCTCTAACCACCACAAGTTGCCTCTGGGCACCGCACGTTGCCACTGACCACCGCAGGTTGCCTCTAACCACCGCATGTTGCCTCTAACCACCGCATGTTGCCTCTAACCAACACAAATTGCCAATGACCCCCTCCAGATTGCCCGTAACCACTTCAGTTTATCCATAACCACCCCAGATTGTCCATAACCATCCCAGATTGTCCATAACCACCCCAGATTGTCCGTAACCACCCCACTTTGCCCGTAACCACCCCAACCACAGCAGGTTGCCTGTAACCACCCTAGATTGTCTGTAACCACAGCAGGTTGTCCATATCCACCCCAGGTTGCCCATAACCACCCCAGGTTGCCTGTAACCACCCCAGGTTACTTGTAACCACCCCAGGTTGCTGTAACCACAGCAGGTTGCCCATGACCACCCCATGTTGACCATATCCACCCCAGATTATCCGTAACCACCCCAGGTTGTCCGTATACACTCCAGATTACCCGTAACCACCCCAGGTTGCCCGTAACCACCTCCAGATTACCCGTAACCACCCCAGACTGTCCGTAACCACCCTGCATTACCTGTAATCTCATTTTTTTGATTGAATTTTAGTAACTGCGCTATTCTAATAACTATTACTAGCTGCGGTTTTGCTCCAACAAATTGGCGCTCCCTTTCTTCTGAGCCCTGCTGTGTGGTTTATGTCCACATATGAGGTACCGTTATACTCAGGAGAGCCTGCGTTACAGATTTTGGGGTACATTTTCTCTCCTGTTCCTTGTGAAATTTAGAAATTTCAAACTAAACCAACATATTATTGGAAAAAATCATTTCATTTTTACTGGCCAATTTTGAATACTTTCCTCTAATACCTGTGGGGTCAAAATGCTCACAGCACCCAAAGATGAATTCTCTGAGGGGTGTACTTTCCAAAATGGGGTGACTTATGGCGAGATTTTACTCCTCTGGCACTACAGGGGCACTGCAAACGCACCTGGCGCTCAGAAACTTCTTCAGCAAAATCTGCATTGAAAAAGCTAATTGGCGCTCCTTTCCTTCTGAGCCCTCCTGTGTGCCCATACTGTGGTTTATGCTCACATATGAGGTACCGTTATACTCAGGAGAACCTCGAGTTTTTCATTTTTACTGTCTACTTTTGAATACTTTCCTCTAATACCTGTGGGGTCAAAATGCTCACCACACCCCAAAATGAATTCTTTGAGGGGTTTACTTTCCAAAATGGGGTGACTTATGGAGTCTCTCTGCTGACACTACAGGGGCACTGCAAACGCAGCTGGCGCTCAGAAACTTCTTCAGCAAAATCTGCATTGAAAAAGCTAATTGGCGCTCCTTCCCTTCTGAGGCCTGCTGTGTGCCCACGTATGGGGTACCATTGTACTCAAGAGAACCTGCGTTACAAATTATGGGGTGCTTTTTCTCTCATGTTCCTTTTGAAAAGGAGAAACTTTAATCTAAACGTATATATTATTTTACGGCCTAATGGTGAATACTTTCCTCCAGCCCCTGTAGGGTTAAAATGCTCATTATACCCCTAGATTAATTCTTTAGGGTGTGTAGTTTCCAAAATGGGGTCGCTTATGGGGGTTTCCAGTATACAAGCCTCCTAAATCAACTTAAAAAAAAAAAAAAAAAAAAAACTTCCTTAAAAAAATCAGTTTTGGAAACTCACAAAAATGTGGTAATTTGCAGATAAATTTCTAAGCCCCATAACACCCTAAAAAAGTGAAATATGTTTATGAAATGAAGCCAGAATAAAGAGGACATATTGGTTATGTGACTTAGTAACTAATTTATGTGATACGACTTTCTTTTTTTAGAAGCAGAGAATTTCAAAGTTCATAAAATGCATTTTTTTTTAATTTTTCATGTTATTTTGATGTTTTTCACAAAAAACACGTAAAGTAGTGACCAAATTTTGCCACTAATATAAAGTGCCATATGTGATGAAAAAACAATCTCAGAATCGCTAGCATACATTAAAGCATCACTGAGCTATAAGCGCATAAAGTGAGACAGGTCAGATTTTGAAAAATGAGCCTGGCCCTTTAAGGCCCAAATAGGCTTAGTCTTGAAGGGGTTAAACCAAAACGCTCTTGAACCAAGTTACTCTTAAACCAAGGTACCATTGTATATGGAAGTTTGCTCAGATCAAATGCAGATATAGTTATATATAGATGTGTCCACACTTACCTTTCAGTTTCAGGATTCTTATTTCTCATTAATCTAATTGACTGGCCAGTAAGTGACCTCTCTGCCTGTCCATCATTCTTGTGCTGACCGGAAGAGAGCTGTGACTAGTCATGGGCAGCTCCCCGCCCAGATGACTAGTTGTTGTCCCTCTCCCGATCTCTCGCTGTGTAATAAAATATTTTTTTTTCCCAATGTGAAGCTACTGCTGCAGACAACTATGCTGATTGGTTCCCTTTAATGCTCTTACTGAGGGAAGGATTGTTGAAGGTTGTTGGGCAAAATCTTGTGATACATGGCCCCATCCATCCTCTCTTCAATAGCCGTCCCCATTGCAGAAAAAACTCCCTCAAAGTATGATGTTTCCATCCCCATTCTTTGAAGTTGGGACTATTTTCTTGGGGTTGTACTCAGCTTTCTTGTTCCTCCAAACACAGCGAGTGGATTTGATACCAAAAAAGTTCTATTTTGGTCTCATCTGACCACATACCCATCTCTTGTGCCTTCTCTGGATCATCCAGATCATGGGTCCCCAAACTGTGGCCTTCCAGCTGTTGCAAAACCACAATTCCCATCATGCCCGGACAGCTAAAGGTTTGGATTTGGCTGTCCAGGCATGATTGGAAATGTAGTATTGCAACAGCTGGAGGGCCACAGTTTGGAGACCCATGATCAAGATAGTCACTGGTGAACTTCAAACAAGCCTGGACATGTGCTGGTTTAAGCAGGTAGACCTTGGGTGCCCTGCAGGATTTTAATCCATGACGACAGTGTCGGACTGTCCCACCAGAGATGGGCCCCCAGCTTCAAAGCATGCACTAACACTGCCTGACATGTCTTTTCTCACTGGTTCTTCATTTGTGGGCCCCCAGGATCATTTCCTCTGGTGGGTTCCAGATACCCCAGTCTGACACTGCATGATGATATAGAGTGTTACTAACACTTATCTTTGAGACTGTGGTCTAAGCTCTCTTCAAGTTATCAACCATGTCCTCTCATGTTATTTTGGCTGATTCCTAACCTTTTTCAGAATACTTCTTACCCCACGAGGTGAGATCTTTCATAGAGCCCCAGGCCAAGGAATATTGACAGTCATTGTGTTTCTTCCATTTTATAATAATTGTGCCAACAGTTGTTACCTTCTCACAAGCTGTTTGTCTATTGTCCTTAAGCCCATCCCAGCCTAGTGGAGGTCTACAATTTTGTTCCAGGTGTCCTTAAACAGCTTTTCAGACTTGGCGATGGTATAAAGGTTGAAATGTGACTGATTGAGTGTGTGGACAAGCAGTTTTACTATACAGGTAACAAGTTCAAGCAGGTGCACTTAATCTGGGTAATGAGTGCAGAGTAGGAGGAGCATATTACAGAAAAACAGGTCTGTGAGAGCCAGTTGGTTACTGGTTGGTAGGTGATCAATAATCTGCAGATTAATTATTGAAAAATCATGAAATGGGATTTATTTTCTGGAATTTTTCTAGATTCTGTCTTGCACAGGTGAAGTAAACCTACGCTAAAAATAATAGACTTCTATTAGGTCGGAAAATTTACAAAATTGGCAGTGTATCAAATACAGTAATACCTCGGTTTTCAAACGCTTTGGAACTCGAACTGCTTGGTATTTGAACGAAAATTTACCCAGAAGTAGTGTTTGGAATTCGAACTTTGCTCGGTTTTCAAACGTTTTTCGAACGTTTTTGTGAGCGTGGATGGTGGGTTGTACCTGGCGAGTTAAGCAGTGGTGAGGCTTCACATACAGTACAGTGCTGTATAAGACTGCTGGAGTGCATATACAGTGCAGTAGTAGTACAGGCAGTGCACCACCATCTCCCATACATTACAGTGCTTGGATGGGGGGGACGCTATACAGTAAAGGATGGGTGAGGAGCTGGTGACTACTGTACTATAATTGCTGGTTCTGATGAACATTTCTTATGTTTAATGTCCTGTACAGTATAGTGCTGTTCTGTACTGTACTGTAGTGATTATACTGACCACTTATCAGTGTAATAAATGAGTATTGTAGGTAATTATTGGTGGCTGCTGGAACCAATTAATCACATTTACATTATTTCCTATGGGAAGACACTGCTCGGTTTTCAAACTGCTTGGTTCTCAAACTGCCTTCCGGAACCAATTAAGTTTGAGAACCAAGGTGCCACTGTACTTATGTCATACACAATACTCAATACTGAATAAATTGAGATGTTTTGAGTATATGTTTAACTTTTTTTTTTTTTGGCTGTTTATATATCATTAACATATCTATCGATCCTGGGATTTCCATAATTCCATGACCTTTCCTTCTTGTTGTTTCATTTTCCATGTTGAAAAGTCTATTTTATGGACTAACAATACTTGCAAAAATGATTGACACTTGACCCTAATGAGAGTATATCTACATTTTTTTTTTTTTGGAATATGCAATATTTTATGTGAAATTTTCTTACTTTTTCAGATGACTGTATCTAAGTCTGAATAAGCTTTTCAATGGTCCTGTAGATTCACAATCTCAAACCTGGCCAATAGATTCTGATTTCTTATGCGGCAGTATAATTTCTCTTCTCATTGGAATCCTGCAAGAAATCACAGAGCTCATTCAAAATCGAAAAGTGATATAAGCTGCTTAAACGTACTAGATTAGCGATTTATTTCACGACATGAGAGTTTGTATACAGATAATCAATGCTTATCTACTTATAGCATGGTGAGTAAACACAGAAACCTTAGCTTGTTTACAGAGATATCCAGAAGAAAAGAAATGTGAGGTCTTACAAGTTCAAACAGGAAATCATCTTTATACAAGGAGTACATCTTTATTCATGTCTCTATTGTTCTCCCTTTACACATTGGATTTTTAAAAAATACATGATTGCAAAAAGCCATCTGATTTTATAATGGTTACAGCCGATGCTTAAAAAGAAAATAATTGCTTCTCTATGGTTATTATATTTAACATTTAAAACACTTTTACATGTTTAAAACCACAAACATTACTTTGGGTCGTTGCAAGGTGCAACTATCAAAATGCTTGTACAACAGTGACATCTGCTGGCCAGTGAAGAGATCACATTACTGTTCTCATAAACATGAAACGTGATTAGTGTCAATTTCTCTAATTCAGAGTAGTAAAAGAAAAATATTTCTATCCTGATGCAGAGTAGGTATCATACAGTTCTAATAAATTCAACTTTTTAAATTTAACTCCTCATAACCCAGATCCTCATTGCCCTTTGCTAGTTTAGCTGTTGGTCTATGTATGTTTTTTTTTTAACAATGGTGAATTGGATCCCTGACACACAGCATATTCTAGGTGAGGCCACACCAATGCTTTGTGAGTACTTTCTTTAATTTATACATGATAATATCCTGATGGCCTTAGCAGCAGCTGATTGACACTACACGCTGTAATTTACTCTAATAAATCCACTTATAATACGTACAATCAATATGAGTCTATGATCCTATAAAATTGTGACATACAGTACCGTGCATAAAATGTGTCAATTCAGTGGCGCTTTGACACAATTTCTTCAATGCAAACAGAAATATAAAAGAAACAAGCAGTATATAATAATCTACTATAGTAATAGATGAGAACAAATACATCCAGTTAATTTGGTTTCTTGGTTCAAATGAAATGAATGGTCAAAGTGAGATGGACGTACAGACGCACAGGATCCATACAGCGGTAGAGCTGTCACTAGACATGGGGGAATTGATTCGCCAGGTTTGACATTTGTAGTAAATCAGCGATTTGCATTTTGGAGAATCAATGAAGAATAGAATATTTAAAGAGCTGCTCATCTCTAGCCCCCTGGATAGATCCTCATGGCACTAGAAATGTTTCTTAGATGCAGATTTCCCATTCCGAAGAGATTTCTAGGGAAGAGAGAGGGATATGCACAGCTCTGTGAAATCTATGTGCATATTCATTATATGCTGTGATGTTTAGCTTCAGCAATCTGCCCCAAATCCTATAACATCACAAATAGAGTGAAGATATTGTATGATACCATAAAAATATTGCTAATTATAAACGGAAGCTTACCAATGTCAAAGAGAGACCCCTCCCCTATGACAGCTATGTGTCCTTATATATATATATATAGATTATATATATATACTGTGTATATATATCTATATATATATATATATATATATATATATATATATATATATATATATATATACACTCACCGGCCACTTTATTAGGTACACCTGTCCAACTGCACGTTACCACTTAATTTCTAATCAGCCAATCACATGGCGGCAACTCAGTGCATTTAGGCATGTAGACATGGTCAAGACAATCTCCTGCAGTTCAAACCGAGCATCAGTATGGGGAAGAAAGGTGATTTGAGTGCCTTTGAACGTGGCATGGTTGTTGGTGCCAGAAGGGCTGGTCTGAGTATTTCAGAAACTGCTGATCTACTGGGATTTTCACGTACAACCATCTCAAGGGTTTACAGAGAATGGTCCGAAAAAGAAAAAACATCCAGTGAGCGGCAGTTCTGTGGGCGGAAATGCCTTGTTGATGCCAGAGGTCAGAGGAGAATGGGCAGACTGGTTCGAGCTGATAGAAAGGCAACAGTGACTCAAATAGCCAACCGTTACAACCAAGGTAGGCAGAAGGGCATCTCTGAACGCACAGTACATCGAACTTTGAGGCAGATGGGCTACAGCAGCAGAAGACCACACTGGGTGCCACTCCTTTCAGCTAAGAACAGGAAACTGAGGCTACAATTTGCACAAGCTCAAATTGGACAGTAGAAGATTGGAAAAATGTTGCCTGGTCTGATGAGTCTCGATTTCTGCTTGAACATGACAATGAGTTCACTGTACTCAAATGGCCTCCACAGTCACCAGATCTCAATCCAATAGAGCATCTTTGGGATGTGGTGGAACGGGAGATTCGCATCATGGATGTGCAGCCGACAAATCTGCGGCAACTGTGTGATGCCATCATGTAAATATGGACCAAAATCTCTGAGGAAGCTTCCAGCACCTTGTTGAATCTATGCCACGAAGAATTGAGGCAGTTCTGAAGGCAAAAGGGTGTCCAACCCGTTACTAGCCTAGTGTACCTAATAAAGTGGCCGGTGAGTGTATATATACTGTATATATATATTAGAGATGAGCGAACCTCATGCTCGAGTCGATCCGAACCCGAACTTTCGGCATTTGATTAGCGGTGGCTGCTGAACTTGGATAAAGCCCTAAGGCTATGTGGAACACATGGATATAGTGATTGGCTGTATCCATGTTTTCCAGACAACCTTAGAGCTTTATCCAAGTTTTGCAGCCCCAGCTAATCAAATGCCGAACGATCGGGTTTGGATGGACTCGAACCCGAACCCGGTTCGCTCATCTCTAATTAATATATATATATATATATATATATATATATATATATATATTTATAGAATGTAGCAACATATATTTTCTAATAAGTCTTAATTAAAAATTTCCTACCATTTAGCTGCTAATCAGACACAGATAAATCCATCAGAGTCTGACAGACGTTTTGCTCTCTCAGTGTTAGAGATAACTACAGAGGGGAACACAGATCAGCAATATATAGAGAATTTTCCAGCACATTTCCAGCACATTGTAAAGGTTGTATAGGCAAAAGGAAATATAATATTTGATAAAGACCAGTCGAGAAAATATTTCTTGTAGCATAATAAATGCAGATTCAGGATAACAAAATAACTTTTCAGAGCCTTGGACTTTAAAGGGGTATTCTCATGTGCCCAAGTTATCCCTGTAACTACCCTCAGCCACTTCAACTCTCTGCTTTGGGTGGAGGAAGGGCACCTCCATAGTGATTGATTGGTTGGTCTGGCTAGCAGCAGATAAACAACGTATATCATTTAAAAAATTGCAGATCAAAAACATGCATCATCTGGGAAGAGTGTGTCTATTGTATATTCACAGAAAGATAACAGTGTGCCCTAAACTGTGCACTGTGGAAGCTCTCATCAGTGCATAGCAGGTGGTAATACACATTAAGATTATGGTGCTAAATCGGTTAAATTTAAGCAATAATTTTTCTTTGTGTATGCAGGCAATGATCAAATAACTGACAAAAATTTCTTCTTATGATCGCATCTTTTTTTAATCGTTCACTAATGGTTCACAAATCTTTCGATGTATGTTCGTAATTACAAATGTTTGTAGACTACAGAGTACAAACAGTCATAATTGTCATTGTAACTTGAGACTATATTTCTGTGTATTATGGTAAATTATTTCAGGTCCTTTCCACAAGAGCTCGTTAGCAATCGTTAATTTTAAATGTGAAAGGTGAAAGTGAAAAATCGTTTTGCCTAACCCTTTCATGACCCAGAACGTAACTGTACATCCTGGGTGGGAGAGTAAAAATGGGGGCTGCGCGGCAACCACGCCCTGAACTGCTACAATCACAGCTGCTATTAGTGGCCCAGGCCCACAGAAGTTACCGGGTGCGGTCCGATGCTGCGCCTGCTGATTATCTATTTAGATGCAGCTGTCAAAGTGGTGGTCTAGTGGGCGGATCACTCCCCACGATGCAATCGCGGAGGGGAGATCCATTCAACTTACCCAGCCGGGCCTCAGTGTTGGAATAATGCTGATCCCGGCTTGGTAATCAATAGATCTGGTCTGCAGCAGCCCAGAGCAATACAGCACTGATCTTATGGATCAGCGCTGTATTATGTATACTACACTGATCTATATCATAGATCAATGTAGTTGCATTGGAAGTCCCCTAGGTATTACTGTATTACTAATAAAAATTTTAATCACCCCCTTTTCCCATTTTATAAATAAAAATAAATAAATAAACGTGTTTGCTATCGCGTCTAATGGCCCAAACTATTAAATTATCACAGTCCTGATGTTGCACGGTAAACGGCGTAAGCACAAAAACCCACCAAAGTACAAAATTGCAAAGTACAAACATCAAATACAGAAAAATTGTGATCAAAAAGCCACATAAATGCAATTTAAGGTATCGATAGAAAGTACAGATCATGGCACAAAAAATTACACCTCTCACAGCCCCATAGACCAACAAATAAAACTGTTATAAGGATGGTAATAGAGCAATTTTAAAGAACATCTAGATTTTTAAAAAGGTTAAAAAAAATTTAAAACCATCAAATAAAATAAAAGTTACACATGTTCCATAATGTTGTAATCGTACCAACTTGAAGAACATAGATAACATGTCAGTTTTACCATAGGGCGAATGGTGTAAGCACAAACCCTCCCCCCAAAAATGTGGGTCTGTAGGTGAAAAAAAGGAACGCTATGGCCTTTTAAACACAAGGATGAAAAAACGAAAGCGCAGAAACGAGAATTTTTCCGTCTATATTCACACCCAGTAAAGTAAAACCATTGATTACAACCATCCAAATAATGAATATGAACACATATGGAAAGTTATCCCTTGCCAGCAGGAAAAAAGCTTGCTCGCTAGTGCCACCTGAAGGTGCGGTAGCTTCAAAATTCTAATATTTTTAACTTTTTTTTTTCTTTTTCCCAAATACTTACATCCCTGTACAGTTCTTTTCACCCCATAGATCTGATCACTTCCTGGTTTCTATTCTGAACTGTGATCCTTCAACAGTGCAAACAGTGACAGACTTTCCCACAATTCCCCTTGCTTGAATTCATTGGAGACTAACTAAGCTTGGACCAACCAAGATATTGCAGCTGAACAGAGCATGGCTGACCTACCCTAGTGGGTCGCAACCAAGGACATTAGGTTATCAATAAAAACAGGCACATGGGGAATAAGTACAGTTAGTCTATATCTCGCAAACAGGAGATTTTCAGAAATGCTTGTACATTGGAAATATGTTTCATTTCACATAACATATCAGTTCAGACCTATTTAGCTTTGTGAAATAAATAACCCCTTGAAGATGTTGAAGAAAAACTGTGTGAAAGAGGCCATGCAACCAAATATTAATCTATTATCTCTACTCTTGGGGACTTTTGTTCATCCAGGTAACAACGCTTTTCTACACTTAGCTGCAGGCCGCTATTTTCTGACCCCTCTTATTTGGAGCAGGAAACTGCTCTGCTGGAACAAATGGTATTACAACTTCCATTATCCTCTGATTCCTACTATTTAGCAATAGTTGCTTGCCGGAGGATTGACCTATAATGACTATTGGTGTAATGATCACAGAAGGTCATTTGTCTCTTCTCCTAGGTGATTGAAGCATGCAGAATCCCCTTACTATTTCCAGACACTCCAGTATATTTCATGTGTAGTTTAATTGAATATAATTCGCAGAAATGGAACAAACAGAAACTGGAGGTAAATTGACTTGATGGAGGTAAATTGATTCCACATTCCACATAGTAGTGTCCTATAATTTTACCACAATAAATGAGGGTTCAGATTAGACTGAATCGAATCACTGTCTACTTCTAATCAATTCACGAATTCTATTTTTGTCTAGTCTCACTCAATAATTAAAACAACAGTACAACCTGTACACCCCATGGAATCTGTAAGTCTGTGCATGGCGGCTGTAAAGCAAGACTGGATGGAGGCAACCGGCAGCAATGATGTTTCATGATTTCTAAGATGTAAATCTAACACACAACAGGTTTGGAAATACAGTAGTTTCTTTTGAAACTTAACTGCATGTTCTATACAAACATTAAAGGAGAAGTCCAGCCATTTTGAAAATAAGACTCGATTTGTTACCAAGTACCTCTCCCCGTGCCCGCGGCAGGACTGGCCGCGGGACCCCTATCGAAAGGCATTTTACCCTGAGTTGTGATGATGTCACGACTCAGAGGAAAAGGCCTGTCCAGGCTGATGGACTGGCTGCTCAGCCAATCAGCAACTGGAGCGGCGTCGTGACCCAGTCACTGACTGGCTGAGCGGCCAATCCATCAGCCGGGTTGAGACGTGTAGACTCCAGAGATTACAGAGCCCAATGGGGGTCTCAAGGCCGATCCCGCCACTCACCGCGGGTACTTGTTATCAAATTCCCCCCGCCCTGATGGCGGCTGCAAGATTTTCAAAAAGGCCAAACTTATCCTTTAAAGAGAATCTATCAGCACCCAGACCCCCTTCCCAGGTCCTGACACTATGCAGTAGGTGTAGTCAACTAGTGAGCATGTTACCTTGGCTAATTTATCTGTGGAGGTGATGCTGCACAATATCATTTCTCCCACTGTAATGAAAGTTTGCACGCTCTTCTAATGAATACTCTGTGCCTCCCAATCTCCCACATCTTCCTGATTCATGTATGCACCGCTGATGCCAACGACTAAGCCAAATGCAGAACGGGTACAACTTCTAATATCAGCGGCATATGCATGGATCAAGAAGATGGCGCAAGTACAGAATGAAGGAGACCTGACAGCCCAGAATATTTGTACAATAGAAAGAGGAGGAAGGAATGGTGAGATATGGTCGGGTCCAGGTGTTCCAAAGAGCCCCACTCTGTTTAGCGTACTCCCTCTCCCCTTCTCCCCTTTCCAGAGAGAACCTTTCCCATGTAGTCATTGTGGTTATGAGAGAATGTGAAGACCCTCAAACTCTTTGGTTCCCATGTCTTACGCCTTATGTCTACTACTACTTTTTATTTTTATTTTCCAATATGCCACACCAAGAACCTACTGTATGTTTGTAGAAAAAGATGATAACAGAAATGCTGGACTTGCTATTCAAACTAACAATGTACATATGTATACAGCCATGCACATTGGCATGGTATCTTGGAGCCAGAGCACACCCTTGTGTTATTTTATTTACTTTGCTTATTGCTGTGTACATCATGGGCAATGTGCCATGAAAACTATAAAAGTAATCTGAAAGGAGTCCCCTTAGAGGGGTATTCTCATCACCTAATTTTTAGATGATTGAGAATGCAAAGGTAAGCAATTTAGCAAATCCTCTGCATTGGCAAAATTACTTAGTTTGGCTTTTTTGGCCCCTTTCTCATTATAGTATAGTTGATGGCTCATTGCCTTGGTTTCTGACCACTGATATCTCTGGCCGGGCGGTGATGTTACTTGAGTTGTCTGGACCTTGGGAGCAGTAAGTATACATATTTCCCTCTTCTATGTCTCTCTCTCTAGGGTTACACATCTCTTCAGGGCTTATGGATTTTCCATGGAAGTTTGTGTAATCCCACTGGAGTACATAGCGGTGGAGAGCTTATTCAGTTTAGCACTTCTACATTATGTTGCTGGAATACCCATTAAAAGGAGAAGTCAGGCCAAAACTTTTTTGCCAAAGTTCAGTAAGGAGTCCAAAGTTATATAACTTTTTAATGTAATGTAGTTGCTGATTCTACAGCCTTACCCTACTTTTTTTTTTAACCCTGATGGCCACCAGACGTTCCATTGTTAAAGGGATTGGCCACTTTATAGTAAAATTGTTCAGTGTATAGGCATATACAGGCTCAGTGTTGGACAATGGGGGGCAGGGTGTGGTCACATGCTCCTCCATGTTGGCCATGTTACGGACAGAATCATCACAGAGCAGGACAGCATAGATGGGAGGAGAGGAGTCTGATATTAGCTCTGTGAGGTACACAGGGAGCTGCTGTCAGTATATACTGTATACTGAACTATTTTAGTGGCCAAACCGTTACACATTTTTCTGCTTTCGTTATGACCCAAGGTCTTTTCCACGGCGCCATCTTCAGTTGTGACGTTCAGGCTCTTGGTCACTCCTTTGGGCGTTCCTGGATACTGACTGGCAACACCCTCCTTTCTATTATCAATACCTCCCAGCCTGTTATCGGGCCAGGCCCGCCTCCATCAATTACGTTTCTACTCTTTCATGCCTTCAATGGGAGGGGAAACATGACATGGGTGTTACTAGGGGGACGGTACTAGTACCAAGGGGGGCATTGGGAAACAGAGCCAAACGGGTTTGTGTCAGACAGTGGAGCTGTGCAGCATAGATCATAAAACGGTGTCTGGGGGGTGTATGAGAGCGGCTATTTTGAGGAAGATAACATATCAGGGATGTGGTAAGTACAGTCGTTGACAACAATGCGATTTTATTTCTTTGCTGTGTGGTCGGATTTCTCCTTTAATGCTTGCTTGGCTCAAACACATGCAAGTTAATTGTCATAGAAGAAAAACAAGTTCTATAACCATATCTCCCCCCCCCCAAAAAAAAAAAAAAAAAAAGTTAAAGGACTGTATGAAAAATAGTTTATCTATTTATCTAAGGCAATACTTAATGGGACCTCGCAAATAAACTACATTGATCTAGATTACAGGTGTCAAACCTACGGCTCTCCAGCTGTTGCGAAACTACAATTCCCATCATGCCTGGACAGCCGAAGCTAATGGGCCATGAGTTTGACACCACTGATCCAGATCATATTATCCAGTGTCAGACTTAGAATTCACCTACTTCTTAGGTACAATGATCAGCTATAACATTAAACCTCTGACAGGTGAAGGTAATAAGTGTGATTATCTTGTTACAATGTCACCTTTCAAGGGGTGGGATATATTAGGCTGCAATTGAACAGTCAGTTCTTGCTATGTTCCTAATGACTCAACTAAATAAGGTAACCGCTGAAATTATACACGCTGACCAATCAGGCTTCATGCTGGGCAGAAACTCAGACATTCATTTACTCAGGATCTTTTCCAGCCTTGCCCTTGAACACTGTGCGAGTGCGAGAAACATGCATACGTGCCCTTCTTTTCTATCTCTCATTGTCAAATATATTAAAGAGTATGCAGGCCATAGCTGTACATTTGCACAATGATTGGGCCCCCTTTTCCCAGGGCAACTCCTTTCTGCAGATGTGGGCATGTTTTGCCCATAGTTTTATTCTGCAATTTGGCTCGTAATTATAAAAATAATACTGATACACACTGCACCCCTAAATATAATCCTGCCACATTCTGTGCCCCTAAAATTAGTACCTCCTCACACTGTACACCTAAATATACCTCCACATTCTGTGCCACTAAATATAATACAGACGCACATTGCACTATTACGTATAATACTGCCATGCCCTGTGTCCCTAAATATAGTGCAGCCACATACTGTGTTCCTAAATATAATACTGACACACACTGCACCCCTAAATATAATCCTGCCACATTCTGTGCCCCTAAAATTAGTACCTCCTCACACTGTACACCTAAATATACCTCCACATTCTGTGCCACTAAATATAATACAGCCGCATACTGCACCATTACGTATAATACTGCCATGCTCTGTGTCCCTAAATATAATGCAGCCACATTTTGTGTTCCTAAATATAATACTGACACACACTGCACCCCTAAATATAATCCTGCCACATTCTGTGCCCCTAAAATTAGTACCTCCTCACACTGTACACCTAAATATACCTCCACATTCTGTGCCACTAAATATAATACAGCCGCATACTGCACCATTACGTATAATACTGCCATGCTCTGTGTCCCTAAATATAATGCAGCCACATTCTGTGTTCCTAAATATAATACTGATACACACTGCACCACTAAATAAAATCCTTCCACACCCTATTCCCCTTAATATAGTACATCCTTACACCACACCTCTAATTTTAATACTGATACACATTTTGCCCTTGAATATAATACTGATATACACTGCACCACTAAACAGAATACTGCCACATACTGTGCCCCTTAATTTACTACTGCGCCATTCTGTGTCCCTAAATATAATACTGCTTTATACTGCAGCCCTAAATATAATCCTGCCACATCCTGTTCCCCTAAATATACTATTACTTTACACCACACCTCTAAATATAATACTGACACACACTGCACCACTAAATATAACACTGACACACACTATGCACTAGAAGTTAATACCGCCACTCTGTGTATGCTGCTATATGCTTCTTTCCACTCGTTCTCCTGATTGGCGGGGGTCTCGGCATTTGACATGTCTGTGACATTTAAGAATTTTATATTTTTTTCAACCCCCCCCCCTTCCCAGACACTAACCCTCTCAATTAACGATGAAGTTTTTCTATACGCAGTAAGATTAATTAATGTTTATCTGTGGAGTCTATTCCTAATTCCTTTTTTCCGTAAAAAAAAAATGTTCATGTTCCTATAGGTTGTATGGCGGTACATTTGGTGGGGGAACTGAGAAATGAATAGTCCTTATCCAGTTGGATCATTTTTTAGCTATTTATTATTTCCCAGAAAAAAATATTGGCTGTGGATGAATGCTTTTAACAAAATTATCATTTTGAGTAAATCCTAATGTTTGAAAAGGTTGGTCTGATGGTATTTTGAGTGACGTTTAGAAGATTTTTTTTTTTCTTTATTTCAGTCAATTAAATAAAAAAAGAAGAAGAAAGAAAGTGGCCTTGCAAAGAGCATTATTTAAAATGTCCTTTTATTGTGTGGTTACAGACCTATGTGTTTCCATTGTAACATTTAAATTATCTCTTTATAAACTGTTAAATGCACATTTCCTTTTACTCCCCCCCCCCTTATTTTTTGCTAAGATACCTTTTCAAGAAGTTAGCAAGAATTATAAATGGAAGCAAATATTTCAGGTTATACAAGATTTGTTTGTTTCTTTTACCATAGCGGTGCATTGGTCTACATAGGAGCTGCAGTAACAAAATCTAACATTTTAGTCCTTTTAAAGAAGTCGTCTGGCAAGGGGACCTTTTTTTTTTTTAAGGCAGGGGCAGGGGGGACATAAAAAGCTTAACTCACCTCTCCCTTGCCTCTCCAATGTCGGATCAGATGTTTGGGACCCCCAACGGCCTCCAGGATCTTCTCCCAGCTGACGTCAAGGCCCGGTTGATTGACTGCCCACTCAGCCAATCAGTAACTGTAGTGGTGCCACTGCAGTCACTGATTGGCTGAGCGGGCAATGCTTCAGCTGGGAAGGCATTTTCACCATCATCGTGAAATCATAAGGACTCGGGGGAAAATGCCTTCTAGCAGGGGTCCCGGAGCTGGTCTAGCAGGTGCGGGCATGTGAAGCGGTGAGTTAGCATTCTATAGTAAGTTTTCCCCTGCCAGCTGCCACTAAATAAAAATGGCTTGTTATGCCATTGGGAATCAAACTTTTGGTAGGTTTTTGCTTTCACATTTAAATTATACTTCGGGAACCATTAGGCTGGGGCTACACAGCGATTCCCTGGATGGATTGATGGATTTTTTGCGACTGAGGGGTCACAGTTATGGATGTCTGGGATTGCAATGACGTCATTTGTGTGGGCCAATATACTTGTATATGAGTTAGATAGCGTTCACATTGTATTAGACAGTTGAGAAAGGCGGACCACGCCGAAACGCGTCCTGTTTGTCAGTTACGTGCACCTCCATATGGAATAAAAAGTTTAATTGCAAGTTATGCCGAGTGAGTGACGGGAATTTTCTCCATTGAATCTACGTATTTGTCCACGCTGCACCACACTCCAGAGTGCCGACATCTTGTGCACATGGGATTGCAATGAGACTCCATTCCCATGGATGAGTAAAGGGGTCATGCAACCAGGAAGCATAAAAAGTAATTAGACATGACAGTCTTTGCTCATGCTACGAGCAATCACTGGGTAACCTTGGCCTTAGATGGTGTGTTACACTCCTCTTCTCACTGGTTTCCTTTATGGACTTGATCTTTCTCCTATTGTTATGCTGCTCTGCTTTGTAACCTAAAGACTGGAGCTCATGTCCACCTGGAAGGCTGTTCTGGTACCAAATAGCGCCAAGAGATTTCATAGCACTGTACAATTCTGGGGGTCTGGGGCGTAACTACCACTATAGCAGCCATTGCAGCTGCTATGGGGCCCGCCGCATTAGGGGGCCCCATGGCCTGCTCCTGCAATACACTGGACCCCCTGAGCCGTCATCATTTGCAGCACCGGGTGGCCCTGCAGGTCTCCTGGGTTTTGCAAATGTCCCTTTAACTGCAAGCACTCCTGACCAGAGCTAGAAGTTATGTAGTTATGACTTCACTTGACCGTTTAGTGGTCAGTCGGGGGGGGGGCCCAATCAAAAATTTGCTATGGGGCCCAGCCATTTCTAGTTACGCCCCTGCTGGGGGTATATACATAGACAATGCAAATAAGGGGTCTGTGGAGCCTCAGTTGCGAGTCTCAAAACACAGGAATAGCCAGATATCTCTCTCCAGAGAAGGAAGCCTGTGGCCAAGGAGTGCCTACCAGTGGGGAGAACACCAAACCACCCTGATATGTAGCCTCTAAGGTCCTGACTCTGTTGTGAGCATTGGGACTTAAATAAGGAAACATCAGGGCGGCCCCTATTAGGCAAAATCTAACTCTGTTGCAAGTGTAAGAACATAAGGCAAGGGTTACCAAGGCTAGGCATCCATCTACAGACAGCTGCGTCGGGGTGTTTGCCCCTCGTCAGTGTGGAGCAGGATTCTGGCTACCAGGGGCAATGAAAAATAGACTAACAAAACACAACAAGGGGCACTGACGACGGACAAATACCCAGAAACAGCTGTCTGTGGATGGATGCCTAGCCTTGGTAACCCTTATCTTATTTCATTACACTCGCAACAGAGTTACACTTTGACTCATAGGGGCCACCCTGGTGTTTCCCTATTTAGGTCCCAATGGGGAGCGACCAAATTAGGGAACCTGATAGACCTTGCTTGAAAAGAGTTCTGAGGGCACCTTTGAAGCTTTTGCTATTGGAGATGAGTCTTACCGTCTTTGGTAATACATTCCATAGAACTAGTGTAGAACTGGTCCATAGACAGGAATGAGAGGTGTTGATTAAGAAGGATGTTAAGCATAAGTCATTAAAGGAAGGGGAAGAGCGGTAAATCAGAGAGGATATGTAAGGAGGTGCAGCACCATGGAGAGCTTTATGGGTGAGCAGGATAAGTTTTTATTGATTCTATGCTGAATAGGAAGCCAGTGTAGTGACTGGCACAGGGGGCAGGCATTAGTATAATGGCTGGACAGGGAGAGGAGCCTGGCTGCTGCTTTAAGGATGGACTGGGAGGGGGAGAATTTAGAGTAGATAAGGCCAATTAGTAAGGAATTGCAATAGTCTAGAGGTGGAATGAATCAGAGTGACAATAAGGATTTTTCCGATTCAACAGTAAGGAAGGGACAGATTTTAGAGATGTTTATTAGATGCAGGTGATAAGAATGTGAAGAATGTCTTATCAAAAGTAAAGCATGGTCAATGAACCTTAAGCTCTTGCCCCAACCAATTTCTGGAACAAGCAGGGGGAGAAGTGTGTGGCCGAGCAGATCTCTCCCTGTTTTCTATGCATGCGGCCAAGACGGTGTCTTGGGTAGGCAGACATAGTGTGGCCTTGCGTTCACCTACAGCCTCTGTCCCTATCTACTGTTCATCTGCCCTATATGATGGCCTCCAACTGGGTTACAGTCCCTGCACTAAGCTACATGCAGGTGAGGCAGGGAGTAAATAGAAAAAAGATCAGAGGAGAAACAGACAAACAAATACACAAATCACAATGTAGCCAATGTAGCATGACAAGGTAAGTTCCCGAGAGACCGTCCCTTATATATTTGAACTCTCTCTCTCTTAAACATATGGCACAACGCTGGGCTTGTTCTAGTGTGATGATCCCCCTTAAAAGCAATGTCTCCCATCTTCTATAGTAGAACAAAAATGAATAAGTACAGATACAATGCTGCCCGTCAGTAAACCTAAGAAATTTCCTAGAATTTCTCTGCTATCCTGTTCTAATGGTTGGTAAAGTGATAAATTGTATAGAGCCGGGCTGATGTGTGACCTTGTCTTTGTCTGTTGTGCTATTTTTCTCTTTTTTGTGAAATCCTGTAATTATTTTATTCATTGCATTTTAAACATGCATTTCTGTAAGAATATTAAGATTGCTAGTATGGTCATTTGAGTTTTCTATAGAAATATCTATTATGTCTAATGCATACACCATGTTATGCCTAGAACTGGGTCTGAGTAGTTAAGACTGGAAAAGACATAGGTATATCAAGTCCAACCTATAACCTTAGTGTGTTCATCTATAGAATGGCAAAAGTTCTATGAGGCAGATGCCAAGTGCTTCACATTTAAAGAAAAAAAAAACCTTTTCAACTGTCAGGAACTCTCCTTACCACGATCCAGCACCTGCCGCCACCTCCTCCTCCTCCTCTGCCCCGGTGCCACCCTGAACTATCCAGAAAGGCGGGGTATCATGGTGGCAGTTTGTCCCCGTCAGAGCGTGTCCCCACCCGACTGGGTGATGTCAAAGAGACACATCGGTGTCCTTTGCTAGTCTCTTGCCTGCTCCCACACCTTGCTACCTTCCTTTTGCTTTACCTTGCTTTGCCTATCTTGACCTCTCCTGCCATCTGCCTCTTGACCGTTTGCTATTCCTTTGACCCTGCTATTTGCATATTGCTTTGTACCTTGCTGCCTGTTCTGTTGCCGGCCTGTATTGTTCACCTTGCTTTTCTGTTGTTTGTCTTGTTTGTTACATCTATCTAGTATAGGGACTGTCGCCCAGTTACTCATTGCCACTTAGGGCAGATTGTGACAAGTAGGCAAGGACAGTGGGCAGGCTCTGAGCCTAGTGTTCACTGTCTGCGTCCTTCGTCTTTCTTTGCGAGTGACTGGTCATAACACCAACTCCAAATATTTAGGTTAAATAGGTACTACAGCCATGAAAAACTTTTTATATATTGCCACCCTTCCTTAGGAGATAGTAAAGATGCTGTTCTTACCTCACCATGTTTCCCCGGTGTCATCCTGCAGTGTCTTCGGGTAAGCCGATGAACACTCCCGCAGCCACTGCCGAGAAGGGACCCAAAGACACTGCAGGAGGACACTGTAAGAGTATGGTAAGGTAAGAAAAGCATCGTTATTATTTTCTATAGGAGGTACCCCAGATATGGAGTGCTCCATATCTAGATATGTGGTAAACAAAAAAGTATGAAATGCAGGGGGAGATTAACATAATGCAACCTCTCTAGTGAAAGGATGCATTATGGTCTGTAAATCCGCCTCCCCTCTATCTGTAGGAGGAGAATAGTTGAGGAAAACTTGGTGACGACTCCTGTTAAGAATCCTAAAACAGCTTGTGATTTACAATTTTTTCCTGCTAAGGAACATCTTGGACTAATTCACTTAACTAGTCTGAATAGAAGTGAAAATACAATTTTGCACCCCATTAATTATAAAGAGCAATGCCAGTGTCAGGATCAACATCAGCACTTGTCGAACCCAATCACCACTGGTCACATCCCCACTGGCCAGCACTTACACACAGGGAAAATGCAGAACCATGATCTTCAGTCAACCTCTTCTCCACCACAGTCATCCATACCTCTTTAGGAAATGTGCCCTCAAGCCATAGTGACTGCCATATCACAGGCTGCGAGCGGTGTAAGGAATATGAGCCTAAAGGTAATCTTACACATTTAAAAACAGTCGACCAAACATTTGTTTGACTGACAGTTATTCCTCCTGACCTTCCCAAACACATGAGGTCAAACAACCAAATTTCTTCTATGGGGAACCTAGAGTAAGAAGCTGCTCTGGTAAAAGCTTATTTCTTCTTTACCAATATGTTCTAATGAAATAACATCCAACCTGCCCAACCCTTGTCTCCACCGACATCATCTGCTGATGGAGAGTTGGGAGGCTGTCAAACATAGTTGACCGACTTCAGTAGGCGGTTTCAGACAACTTTTGTCCAAATTGTGTGAGCAATCAACCATCGGCTGGGCCTCTTCTCTATTCTTCCATCTGTGTTCCTTCTAGACTTTGGCACTGTTTAATGTTTTGCCTTTGACCTTCTTTAAAGGGACTCTGTCACCTCCAACCCACCCTCCTTAAAACCCTAAACTAAAGTCATCTGTAAGTAGGATAAATGATGTTGATTTCGAATCTGTAGCTTTCTACTTTGTATATCACCGGTGTAAGCCTACAAACTAGGCATATTGATGCATAGAAAGGACTACTTATCTCAAGAATATAATGGAGAGGACTACTCAGACTCCTTAATTTTGGGCTTATAGCAAAGGAATGCAGGAACATAGAAAGATAAAAATTGCAGATATAGAATCGGGTTGTATACTCTACCGATAAGTTTAGCCGGTGTCTTGGAGGTAACAGAGTCCCTTTAAATTTGCCTTTGTATACTTGTTCACAAGGATTTCTTAGGATTGTGTATCTTGGTCTCGCCTTCTGTATTTGCAACATTTCAACTATATCGTATGTCTCCACAAAGATTAAAATGGTCAAAGATGATATAATAAGTTACCCAACATGTAAATAAAATGTTGTTTTAAGGGTTCCTTACGTGGCTCTTGCACTTACACAACATGATCTATGGTGCCCGGATTTAGGGGGATATTGCACAGTTGTTTTTCTTACTACGCCCATCATGGAAATAAAATGTTATTGAGCGATAAATATTCTGAACTCTGTGATTTCTCATCCAATAGACAAAGGATATCAAATTCGGAGCGCGTTTATATCTTACCATGAGTTTATGTAACTGCTCTCTTTTCCTACCTTGAGCGCCAATATGACAGGGATCCAGTGATATATTCCAGTAATGATAAATGCAGTAAAGGAAAACATTTCTTTGCTTCCCATACTAGGGATTAATCTATTGTTGGAAAAATAAAAGCGACATGTACTGCCAGTAAAGTGGCAAGAGCGCAAACAAATGTATAAAAGATGTGTTATAGGTAGATGGAAGCAATTTGTACTAAAGTCTCATCGGTATGTACCGTACCTATATAGTGCTTTACAATTCATCTCCATTAAGAAACTCAGCATAGATTTCCAAAGGCCCAAGAATTGCTAATTTGTCATCGTAATGTAAGGGAATAGCTATAGTAAATCATCTATTTAATTTGTTAGGAATGCTTCCTTAACCTGTTGGTGCAAAAAAAACACATGAGGCTATGTTTCAACACAGTATTTTTGCTCAATATTTTAGTCAGTATTTTGCAACCAAAAGCAGGAGTGGCTTGAGAATACAATTTCTTCGGCACTGGGAGGGTAAATTCATGCAGGTGTGGTGAGCTGAACTTTTCTATACTGTTTTATGGCACAGACATCCCATTGACATGGAGTTGTTCCCATGCAACCTCTGGGATTAGCTGCTCTCCTCCGATTCCTGATGCCCCTGTGCCGACTCTGGAGCTTGTGTTTAGTGAGGAGGTCAGTGGTACTAGTGGCAGCAAGTTCGGGCAGAAACAGAGTGCTATATCACTCCTGGTCACAATGCAGGTCAAGCCTGGACCTCTTCGCCCATGAGTGCCCTGCAGGAGCTCGGCCTCCAAAGATACCATTCATTACTATGTATAATTTACTATACTGGTTGCAAGAAGAGCTTGAAGCCTCTGAGGCACCAAGGCAAGGGAATGCAGTCACTATCTCTGCACCCCCATTACTTGAACATTTTTCTTATTGATGCCCTAATAACTTCCTGTATATATTTAGGTCAATATAATATCAATTAGCCATAACAGTTAAGCTAAATATATTTTTATCCACAAACATGCAATAAGCCAGCTGCATCCACTCACCAAGGAATCCCCAGGTGCACAAATCACTTTGAAGCAATTAGTCCAACATCCAAAAAGTAAAATTTTGACCAATGTGGATTAAAAATGTGTCTCTTATTTTTAGTATGGGACAGTCATGATGCTGAAAAATTTACTTTTCGGAATTAGTTTTTTTTTTTTTTTTTTAAAGCTCTTTCTGTATACCTTTTTAGGGCTTGAGAACCTAATAGAAGATGCATACTCATAGCTGATGCATAAAGTTGTAAATAAGAAAAGAATCTCATTGTGTAGGACTTAAATTGTCCATGTATTACGAGTGATTATTTATTTGCAGGAGAAACAAGTAGCTGGTCAAACCTTTTCCCTTCAAATTCATCAGTATACTATAGCTCAGGAATTAGGAGCCCACATTTTTTTTTGTGGTTGTCTGTGGGGAAACAATTCCTTTTTTTTTTTTTTTTTACAAGACCCCAATTTTCCACATTTTGCCCTTTTATCCTAATGGTTCCTAGTGCTAAGGATATGTTGCCTCCTGTACCCACTATATTTACAAGTTATGCCAGTGAATTGACATTAGTTGTATCTGTTACATACTTACCTTCCAGCGCTTCAGCAGTCCTCTTCTGCTGCTGGAGCACCACCCCAGCCCACACATTGAGCACTCCAAACCTCGCTCCCAGCCCTGTGACATCAGAGGGCAGGTCAAATCACCTATTGGACCAGCTCCCTGGTGTCTTATAAAGTGTTCTAGTTCCATCAGATTATAACTGGCTATTAGACTAGATTTATCTAGTGTGCTTGGTGTCCCTGTATTTTCTCCTGTATTATCCGGCTATTCTCCTGACTCCGGCTATCGTACCCTGACTGCTCCTTGTTACCTGGCTTTCTTGACCTTAGCTATCGTTACCTGACTTATTCTTTGCCTTGCTGCCTGTTAGGTTTGACTTGGCTTTCTGACGTTCCATATCTGTGGTTTGTCTCGTCCGTGTTTAGTGTTTTAAGTTTTGTAAGTCAAGGTCTGTAGCCCAGTTGCCCGCAATCGCTTAGGGTTGTCCAAGGAAAGTAGGCAGAGACAGTAGGTGGAGGCTAGTTGAGGGTTAACGGTCTGTGTCCACCTCATCGCTTCACTGACCAATCTATACTTTCAGTTTCCTGACACCAGCATAGATTTCATTCTGTGGTGCACAGACCTACGCACCTTGAAGAGGATCTGTAGTCACCCCGACACACACACACACACACACACACACAAAAACGAGTTGTTACTATGTTAATAGTCAGATGGGCGTGAACTTTTTAAAGATGGTGAATATCAGGTAAGGGGTGTGATTATTCTTAATAAATACCCTTTGACTGTTTAATCAAACCCATCACGTAATATTAACCCTCCTTTTAGAAATGAAGTTCACGCGCATCTGACTATTAACCGGAATGTCACATATTTGCTAAATGGAGGGGTGTATAAAAAAAACGTAAAAAGGATTATAATCAGGGCATCCTAAGTTATTTCATATTAGTAACATCTAATTTTTTTGGGGGTTGACCACAAGTCCACATTAAAAAGCATAAATCTTTTAGTGGATCTGAGCCCTTGTGTGACCTTTATTTAGCAATTAAGAAATATTAATGATACTTTCTAAAATATTCTTGTTCATACATACTTTGATTCTGCTCCTTCGCCACTTTAGAACACTATGTATAGTACACAGTACAGCATGAAAACAAGGAAATCCCACTTGACGGAATTTCTGATAAGATGTAATAGCAGCAGATGTTACTGATTATGCAAATTACAAATCCTGCCGCTATATTTGTGTTTTTAAGATCAAAGTTCTGCTGCCGGATTAACCCAGAATACAAAACTATGCTTGTGTACACACCAAAATGCTAATACAATCCAAATGCATTACAATCACCTAAAAAAAGCATGGACCAGAAACAGGGCTTAACACTTTCACTGCCCGGAGGTTAGATTTTTTTTACAGCTCTGGTACACTGGTCGGGTTCTCATACAAAGTGCATAAAAATCATATCTGAACCTTGCAAAAAAATAAATTAATAAATAATAAAAAAAAAGATGTATAACACCTTCTAAGTTAAAAGTTGTAGATATGAGTTCCTACATAAGCCCCCTTCCCCACCAACACCACTGGTACCGTTCTATTAAGTGAATCCATGTTTGGTGCTGGGATTCTCCTGCAGGAAAAAAAATAATAAAGATTTACTATGGTAGAGCGGAGTCAAAGAGGCGGGACATAGAGCATCTGTTTCCAAGGCCTGTCTCTTTTTGCTGCCTGCTCTTCTTCTTTTTAGCTATGCCCCTTGCACCAGACTTGAATGCATTCAACCTATGGAATGGAACTAGTGGAGTTTATGGCTACCGATTCACTTTAACATAATAATTTTGTGCAAAAGTAAGACTTTATAAACATACAATTTTGTTTCAGGCTGGGTTCACACAGCCTGAGACACAGAACGGCCGGAGTCAGTGAAGATCATTCTGGGCGGTACTGCAGTTCCGGCTGGAGGAACTTCATTTGTGCTTAACTGGGATGCAGGCGCATTTGTGTGTGCCCGCATCCCAATTCACCATAACTCACAATGGAAAGTGCGGCCGGAGCCGCACTTTCCATTGTGTGAACTGACAGTTCTGTGCAGCCAGAATGAACAATGAACAGTGGCCGCACAAAACTGACATGTCAGTTTTTCCTGCGGCCTCTAGGGATCCCGGCTGGAGTGTATACTATGTGTATACACTCTGGCCAGGAACTCCATTGACTGCAGTCCAATGTAAATTTTCTATTAATTATGGCCGTTGTTCTATTTTCAAATTTACGTTGTGTGAACTTAGCACTCTCCAAACAGTCCCATGCTTAGACTCTAATCTAAACAACAACTATCTACAACTAATTTATATGCTAGACCACATTCATGCCACTTTGCATTGAACTGTGATTTTATGTGAAAATTGCATTAACATTCAAATTTGCCACTAAACTACTTACTAAAGCAAAAAAAAAAAAAAAAATCTGTAAAATGTTAAGAGTTTTAACATACCACACGTGTCTGGATTCACTGTTCCATGTGTTAAAGAAATGCCAAAGTCACAGGAATGTACCAAACTATTTTTGCATGCATAAGAATGAGGAGATTATACGTATATATATGTGTGTAATTTTCTGTTCCATGATCACAAATCCTTAAGCTTAATCTATTTAATTAATATGTTTAGACTTCTTGGAAATGATTACTTATGGCCACAGTCAGTGGGTGGAAATGTAATTTCTGCCTGATGGAATTCTATTCCATCCATCACAAACACAGTATATTGGACGGTATCTTCTTCTTGTGATAATCTCTATGACTATAGAGCGTAAACGGTATTCTAAAGACGTATACAGCAGATTTTATACTATATATGTGTCAGGTATGGACAAAACAGGTTAACTGTAAGGCTATGTTCACACAACGTATGAGACCGGCCGATCCGTGACCCCGGCCAGGTCACGGAACGGCCGGTCTCTGGCCGGGTGAACCTACCGGCCGCAGAGCTCTGATGCGGGCGCATCAGCGCGCGCCCGCATCAGAGCTTACCATAGCCCACAGTGAAGCCTTCACTGTGTGAACTGACAGGTCTTTCTGCGGCCGGAATTCACTGAATTCCAGCTACAGAAAACTGGCCTGTCAGATCCCGGCTGGAGCGTATACGATGTGGGTACGCTCCGGCCGGGATGCCAATAAGGCATTGTTCCACACCGCAAAACTACGGCCGTAGTTCTGCGACGAGAACTACGCCCGTAGTTTTATGTTGTGTGAACATAGCCTAAAATATATAGACTTTGTTGATGTTAGTTTGTGTGGTGCAAGTGCTTGGTACGTTTTATTTGACAGTCAGATGCAGAAGGTGGTGCATAGAGATAAACAAGCAGTCGTTTTGCAAACTTTGCGAATTTTGGGTCAAATTTGTTAATATTTGCAAATTGAATTTTAATGAATTTCAATAAAACTGCTAAACTATAGTAGAACAGTATAGTAGTACTGGGACTGGCACTATTACAGAAGGATAAACTTGTTAACGCATGTTCTTGTAAAAGTGTCAAAAATTGGAAAATCACAATTAAAAAAAAAATCAATCAGCCAGTCAATCATCCGATCGAACTAAACCCAACTTGTAAAAAAAAAGTAGGAGTGGAGGGCGAGCACTGATAACATAAGGCGCACACTCAGTTTACTGATCCCAGTAAGTTGGTATAACTCAATAGGAGTTTACTGTACTCTGTGCCCAGTGAGTGAATAACATGTACTGTGTCTTCACTGGTCCTAGTGAATTCTTATTGGCACCCAGTTACCCAGTTAGGGTATGCAGCTGTTGAGGTCACTGACTTGCTTTGAAGGTTCACATGGGTATACAGTAACGTAATCGCAGCACAGTATAAAAGACCAGTGGGGCCTATCAGAACAGTTGCGCTGAAACAGCAGGCGATTTATCAGGTGGTTAATAGGCCTTTTATTATATAATGGCGTTTCCTCTCCTGGCCAATTTCTTTTCGGTCCCGGAAAATTCCTAAAGCTTAAAACCAGGAGTGGATCCAAAATTTAGGCGAGGTGTTTCTGGCTCTGATGTTGTCCCACTTCTAGCTTTGGCTTACAAATGCTGATGCAAGATATTGACCCAAATACTGCTGTGTGACAATGACCCAAGGCTGAAATGACACTTTCAGTTTTAATGGCAGCCTTCCGAGCCAAAGAAGGGAATAGATTTGAAAAGAAGCAAAAGTGGGAAAGAAAGACTGAGGTTTCTCTTTTCTGTCACCTCTGCTTCAAAAACTCAGTTGTGATTACAGCATAAGGATATATACAAATAGTATACACTCCGGCCGGGATTCTAACCAGCTGCACAGAAAACTGACATGTCAGTTTTGTGCGGGTGCTATTCATTGAATAGCGGCCGCACAGACCTAACAGTTTACACAATGAAGAGTGCGGTTCCGGCTGGGTCACTGAACGGACGGTGTCTTACAATGTGTGAACCCGACCTTACTGTGTATACCAGCAGTATAGCTCTGGCAAACAGCTGATTGGTGGAGGAGTTAGGTGTTAGATCATCATTAATCTGATATTAACCCTTCCACGACCATGGGGCATTCATGCTTCAATGCCCAGGTCATTTTTAGACTTCCGCTTATGGGATCATAATGATCCCATAAGCTTAAGTCCCTTTCTCTGCCCCCTGCCATTGTTAGAAGCCTGTAACAGCGGCAGGAGAGAGAGAGGAGGGGGCAAAGATCGTGGTGGCTCACCGGCCTTCCCTCCTTCCCTTCCCTGGCAGCCTTTGTAGCCAGGACACCGGAAGCCTTAGGCTTTCAGTGTCTATGGCAACAATCTGCACTCTGCGATCACATTGCAAAGCTCCGATGGTTATCAAACAGAGAATTCTCTCTTTGTAGAGGGAGAATGCTCGGTCTGAAGCCCTATAAATGCTGCCGACCGCACATAGCAGTTGCGGCGGGTCTCCAGCTATCACTGACAGCCAGGAACCGCCACTGATGACAAAGGCACAGCTTCAGACATGGGCTGCAGTGACGTCAATTTACTGTGCAGTGGCAGGAGGTGGTTAAGAACCTTTCTTGAGGAATAGGTCAATAATAAATTTTGCCTGGAAAATCCCTTTAAATTATATATTTTGCAAAGCAGGCAACAATGAGGATTGTATAGGTTGGGAGATATCTTCTGGTTGTCATGGTGTCTTTGAAATAACTTTAATTTATGCAGTTTTACATTGTTGCTGAAAATAAAAGTATTCAAGAAAAGTTCATATTCATTAGATTCAAGATTTAGAGTGGAATTGGGCAGTTTGAACAATTTGATGAGCTTAAAGCCCTCACTGAATCATTAAACTGAACTATATGACATGACCTGGCTATTTCTGTGCATCATTTTTCACCTGATAACAAGACCAATGCTGGTGATCTAGAGTTATAGAACTTATTGGCCACTTGCCAGTTTATTATTGCTATCTTGCTTCTTGCTTTTTCTGCAGTCTAGATTTTCATTTACCTGATGTTCAGATGCTCACAAGAGATAGAGACATTTTAAATGCTACATTATTTGTGCAGGTTTTTTTTCTCACACAATTCAGTGTTTTAGTTAAGTTACCTTGAATTGTATCTGATCCTATATGCTGACAAAACTTCTAATTTAACCTACATGGAGGGCTTTATTCACTTATTAGGCTGGCATATGTTGGCACACCTTTCACCTTCTAGGAAAGTGGAACAAACAGCATTTTCCCATACAGAGGTACACTGAGAAATAAGTAGGTACAGAACAATACAGAACACTTGGTTGTATATTGTTTGTGTCTGTATAATAAAGTTGTTTTTAATTCAGATACCTACTTGGTTTTACCTCTGTGTCTTAAAGAGAACCTGTCACTACTCCTTATCTGTCGGGTTTAGCAAATACATGTAATGCCCATGAAAAAAATATTCTTGGACATCTTTTCTGATAGCTTAGTGATGTGCCGTTCCTTCTTGGTAAAATGTATGGCTCAATAACCAACTGGGTAAAGGTTTGTCTAATTATCCAATCAGAGTTGGCATTGATCTACAGTGTTGAGACACATACCCAACTGGTACCACCTTGTTCTAAAGTTCTAAAGCATTTCTGTAAACAATGTTAAAAACTGCTCCGCCAAGATGGCTGCCTTATAAAGTATGTAAAAGAAGTAGAAGTCCGGCAAAAAGTATTGTATTGCTCCCCAAAAGTTATACAAATTATTAATATACACTTATTATGGGAAATGCTTATAAAGTGCTTTTTTCGCTGCACTTACTATTGCATTAAGGCTTCTCTTCCTGAATAAAATGGTGATGTCACAACCCGACTCTCAGAGCTGCGCGGGCTGTGGCTGCTGGAGAGGATGATGGCAGAGGGATGCTCAGTGTCCCTCCAGTGCCCTGTGTCCCTAAGTCCCCCTGCCATCATCCTCTCCAGCAGCCACAGCCCGCACAGCTTCGGAAGTCGGGTCATGACTAGAGATGATCGAACAGTGGGAATTTTTAGGTTAGTTCAAACTCGAACCTTCGGCTTTTTTTCCCGCTGCCTTCCCGTTCCTTGGGGAAGGTGGAGACAGCTCGAGTACCTCCTGGAAAACAGGGATACAGCCTATTACCTATTGCCTATTCCCCATGGAATGGGAAGGCAGCGGGAATCAAAAGCCGAAGGTTCGAGTTTAATCGAACCTAAAAATTCCCGCTGTTTGATCATCTCTAGTCGTGACATCACCATTATATCTAGGAAGTGTATATTGGTGATTTGTATAACTTTTGGGGGGCAATACAATACTTTAGTAAAAAATTTCACTGGACTTCTCCTTTAAAGTGTACCTGTCATCAGGCCTGCTGCCAGGTCAACAGCGAATTCTACTCTGCCTACGGAATTCCGGGTCTACATGGCTACAAAAACACATGAAACAATAATTTGCACAGAATTGGATCAGAATAAGAGTTGCATGCATTAAAGTCTCATGTATGTTCATAGCCTTGGAGACCTGAACTTCCGCAGGAGAGTAGAATTCAACGCTGACCTGGCAGCGGCCCTCATAACAGGTACACTTTAAAAAAAAAAAAAAAAAGCAAATAAATAAATCTAGGCCATGTATTCCCTTTAAAATCTTCAGCATACTCTATATTCTGCATGGGAAAATCACCAGGTTAAACTCTTTTTCTGTTGCAGAATCTTCGAAAATACACATTGGATTTGCTTTTGGCAAATGCTGTGTATGTGAACGTACCTAATGGCTATGTGTTATAACTGTTCCGCCCACTTTCATGTGTAACAGAATGTAGAGAGTCCCTTCTGGTATTCAAACCATTCCCATTAACCATCAAGGTAATTTGTGAGGCTCCCCGTGCCGCTTTCTCTGCCAGCTCCACAGCCACACAACCAATGCCTGTTCCAAATATACAAAGGAGGGAATATTACTATAAAAATGATAAAGACTCAACAAATTTTTCACCCAAATATGTTACATAAAGGAAACATCTTGTCTGGAAATTGACAATAATAAAGGATTTCTTTTAAAGCACCCAGATCTGTGTTAAACCTGATTTCTTTCTTTCCTTTCTTTCTCTACTGTAGGTTTTCCATTGGTCAAAAAAGGACTCTTTGTGTCATCAATTCAGTAAGGATCCAAACTTTTTTTTTTAATCAATTTTGGTTGCATATACTTTACATAGTGCTTGATTATATTCCTCTGGATTTAGTCAACCTAGGACCCTTAGTTCCAGTGAAGGGAAGTCTTAATGCTTTGGCATTCCAATGCTTTGTAGACAGTTGCTTTTAACCTTATTGGGTGACCGTTTGGGTTCGGCCTATTTTGCTCTGGCATTACTGCGCTCATGTGCACAGATCAAGGCACATAAGGACATGGAGGGGAACTTGGTGTAGGGGAATGTGGTTGCCTGCAAAGAATCCTTGAACACCTGTGGGATTAACAAAAATGGAAATTATTCGACCAGCACTCCCCCCAACATCAGTGTCTGACCTCACAAATGCAATACCAGCAGAAAGGAGTGGGAAAGATGATGGGAGGGGGGATGAAGAAGTTGTAGACCCCACATGGACTGAAATATATGACAGTGTAGAGAAAGATTGTGGTTACCCAGCAACAGAGCAAAAGAGGGAGCATGGTGCAAAAGAATTGTGGTTGGACGATAGCCAGTACCTTGGCTGATACTGCCCACGGAGCCAAGGGACCGAGCATGCCATAGCATGGCATTTTTTCTGCTAATGTCCTGAAGAATGGGAGTTTAGCACCACTGGGTTGTCATCATTAAAAAGTGGATCCGCCTAGTCACAGCAGACAACCAGCCGTTCCTAACTTCTTCCACTAAGAAAAAAAAAAAAAAAAACTTGAAAAATCCACTGAATGCATAAATAGACAAATTTTAAGCATTCAACAATGTGCTGAAAAAAAAAGCTGTAGTCGAAGGTTGTGGGGGCCTCAAATTTGTCATCAATCTTATACTGTTATTTACATCTCTTTAGTTTGATTATTATTCCATGTGAAAAACAGGTTATTATACCGGGGCTGAAATGAATTCTGATTAAGAAGCGATTATTGCTCTGAAGTTTTTCACGTCTAAGGATAGAATGGAGAGTCTCATTTTACATTGTAAAGAATTTCTGATGGGAATTGTTAGGAATAGCTGATGACTTGCCTCTGAAATTAAACCAGTTTCATCTTCAAGTCGTAATAAACAGAACAAAAGTAGCTTCCGTGCAATAAACTTGTTTCATTCTTTTGTAAAGTATTAAACAATTACACATACTACGGTATAGAACTGTAGTCTTAGATTGTAGGAATGTCTTTCATTATCTAAAAACTTGGGGCATACATTTATTGAAATGTCTTAGTATTTCATTTCTACTTGACATTTTAGATCATTTTTATACACGTAGTCTATTGCTGTAACTGGTAATCCAATATATAAAGCAGCGTTTCCCAACCGGGGTGCCGCGGCACACTGGGGTGCCGGGAGAACCTGCCAGGGGTGCTGCGGGATCCCGGTGGGAAATGTGCGCTGTCTCATTAAGCATCCCGAGAAGCTGCGGCCGCGCAGCTTCTCGGGATGCACGGATCACTTTCATGTTCCGCCCGCACAGTGAGCGGGCGGAACATTAAAGTGAGCAGAATATAGGAGCAGGAAGTGTCAGCATCCTGCTCCTATATTCACACCCTTAGGCCGCCGACACTTCATGCCAGCAGCCTATGGGAGGCCGGGACGTGACCTCTCCGGCAGGCGTGATGATGTGACGTCATCACGCCTGCCGGAAGTCCCGTCCCCGCGGCTCGCAAGATGGAGCCCGAAGAGGAGGAGAGCTGCTTCCTGCAGCCACAGCGCGGATTAGATGAGTAGGATGTTTTTTTTTTTTAAGGGGCACAGCAGGGGGCATTATTAGTTCATGGGGGGCACCTCTGGGGGCATTATTAGTATATGGGGGCACCTCTGGGGGCATTATTAGTATATGAGGGCACCTCTGGGGGCATTATTAGCTCATGGGGGCACCTCTGTGGGCATTATTAGTATATGGGGGCACCTCTGGGGGCATTATTAGTATATAGGGGCACCTCTGGGGGCATTATTAGTTCATGGGGGCACCTCTGGGGGCATTATTAGTTCATGGGGGCACCTCTGGGGGCATTATTAGTATATGGGGGCACCTCTGGGGCATTATTAGTATATGGGGGCACCTCTGGGGGCATTATTAGTTCATGGGGGGCACCTCTGGGGGCATTATTAGTATATGGGGGCACCTCTGGGGGCATTATTAGCTCATGGGGGCACAGCAGGGGATCCTACATACAGGGGGCATCCCACATTCCTACTCGCTTTACTGCACATAACACCCAACAGCGCAGTTACTTTGGGAGCCGACAGGAGGGAGAAAGGAAAGGAAGTTGCTAGAAATGTGCGGAGCCTAAATTTTTTGTCTCGCAGGTTCTGAAAAATGAAACATATCTGGAAGAAATCATCATGGAGGACTGGACTGGATGGAGAGGAAAAGGGAAAGTGACTCCTCAGATCAAAGAAGACGTCACCTGTGAGTCACTGTATGACGGTTTTCTTATTTTGTAGATTATTTAGCAGGGGTTCCCCGAGGAAATTTTTTTTTCCAAGGTGGAAAAGGTTGGGAAGCACTGACATAAAACATAAATCTTCGAGGTCCATGAGTGTCTTTCCATGTACTGATGTCAGGACTGGCAGGCGTAGACAAGACAAGAGACAGTGGGCCCTAGATCTGAACCCACCCACTGTCACCTGCCTACTTGCTTCAGTCGACCCTAAGCGGTCGCGGACAACCACGAAGACGTTCCCTACGCTACATAAGTGAACACACAGAACAGTACAGACAGACAAACACAATAAAGAGTAATGGAACAAGCCAGGTCAAACCACACGGGCAACGAAGTACAAAATCAGCAACACAACGAGATAGTCAAAAGTCAGGCGGAGGTCAGAACACGGGTACGTCAGGCAGAAAAGGAATAGGACGGGGTTCGCAGGAGTAGGACAAGGGGAGCTGGGACCAGGAGTGAACCTAATTAACCAGCACTGGAACTCTGTCTTAGCTTTGCTTTATACTGAGCAAGAGCCCGGTCCGGATCCTCATTGGACCAGCGCTCTGATCCTCTAGGCTGCAGACAGGCAGAGAAACCAGTCAATCACAGAGACCAGACAGGTGTAAAATCAAGTCCAGAAGCTTCTCAGCTTAACTCCTGCATGTCCGGAAGCTGAGAAGCAATCGGTTGTGGCACACAAAAGCAAAACACCAGGCCCAGTTCAGACCAGGCTACTGCAGATTCCTGACAACTGAACTTTGATATTTTATACAGATGTGTCCATCCTTACCTTTCCTTGAATTGAGAGGGGAACTCTTAATTTATTTAACTTTTTCAAATTAACTTGTGACAGAAAGTTATAGAGATTTATCATTTACTTAATAAAAAAAAAATCCCCCAGTACTTATCAGCAGCTGTATGTCTTACAGTCAGTGCATAAAGCACAGCACCCACATCCAGACCAGCAGACCAGCGCCAGGAGTGCTTTCCACCTGACCTGCCTTTGAAACTTTAAGAAAGAACCCAAATGGGTCACACTGTCCTGCTTGTCGTATATCAATTATAGTATATGTGTATATATATATATATATATATATATATATATATATTAGGACAGTTTCGTTTCTTGTCCCATAAGAATTCATTGAAATGCAGACAATTGGTTCCACACCCCAAAATAATGATTTTTTTCATTCTGAATAACATGTAAAACTAATAAAACATTTAGAAATAGCTGAATATGTTATATAAGTTACTGTACAGTATAGCAATCATCATGTGGAGTATAATGTATAGTAAGAGCATAAACCTGAAAAAACAGCCGCAGTTTGTAGCTACAGGATGGAGCTGCAGATCCCCATAATGCAGTAGCGCAGTACAACAAGCTAGAAAAAAGAAGCAGGGCTGCTGCCAGAGGTCTGTATGGTCACATGACAACAATGGGGAAGGGGTGTGTGTTCGCCATATACCAAACAGGACTGACAGAGACTGCAGGGAGCATAAAGGGATGAGCAGGGTATATGTGGGCACATAAATGCAGCACTCTCTGTCCAGGGAGAGAGGGATTACAGCTATGAAGAGATTACCTCCACAGTCCTGTCACCTGATGCAAGCCCCAGCCTGAAGTGGATCTGCTATGATATGAAAGGTGAGGGAGACTTCCTGGGTCACAGTACAGGGCTATAGACTCGCTATGCAGACGATGTCCCCCCCCCCCCCCTCTGCCTCCAACCCACTACAGTAAGCTCTTAAACCAAAGCAATGCTCTTAAACCAAGTCACAATTTTAAAAATCTGTGAACTATTCTTCCAAAACGCTCTTAAACCAAGTTACTCTTAAACCACGGTACCACTGTATATGCTGTATCTATACGGTTGTGCTCAAAAGTATACATAACCCGGCAGAATGTTTGCTTTCTTGTCCTTTTTTCACAGAATATGAATGATAACACACACCAAAAAATTAATTCATGGTTAGTGGTTGGGTGAAGCCATTCATTGTCAAACTATTGTGTTTTCTCTTTTTAAATCATAGTGACAACCAAAAACAGCCAAATGACACTGATCAAAAGTTCAAATACCCCAATTCTAAATACCGTGAATTGCCACCTCAAACATCAATGACAGCTTGAAGTCTTTTGTGGTAGTTGTGGATGAAGCTCTTTATTTTCTCAGATGGTAAAGCTTCTTGGCAAAAAGCTTTAGTTCCTGTAAAGTCCTGGTCTGTCCTGCATGAACTACGCGCTTGAGATCTCCCTAGAATCACTCAATGATATTAAGGTCAGGAGACTGAGATGGCCACTCCAGAACCTTCCCTTTGTTCTGCTGTAGTCAATGACAGGTTAACTTGGCCTTGTGTTTTGGATTGTTGTCATGTAGGAACATTCAAGTACATCTCATGCTCAGCTTCAAGGCTGGCGAGTGCAAATTTGCCTCCAGAATTTGCTGAAAACCCGCTGCATTCATCTTTCCTTCAACTTTGACTAAGTTTCCTGTGCCTTTGTTGCTCCCACATTCCCAAAACATTAGCGATCCACCTCTATGTTTTAGGGTGGTATTACACGGGCCGAGCAGGGCCCGATAATACCTGTAAACGAGCAGCGATCTGCTAGATCGTTGCTCGTTTACTGGGCCTATTACACGGCCCGATAATCGTTTGACAAGAGCTGCAAGGACATCGTTACCGATGTTCTTGCAGCCCTTGCTAAACTGGCATACATTACCCATCCACGTTCCAGGGCTGCTCCTGCCGTTCGCTTCTCCCAGGGTCCCGTGCGCGCTCTAGCTTCACAGCGGCCTGTCAGCTGGTAGGCCGCTCAGCCAATCACAGGCCGGGACTGCCGGTGCGTGCGTGGTCGGCGCCCGACGAAAATAGGGTCTAACCTATCTCAACGATCAGCTGATGATCGTTGTCATCGGCTGATCGTTGCATTTATTACACGGAGCGATAATCGGCCAAATCGGGCCAATTCAGCCGATTATCGTTCCGTGTAATAGTACCCTTACAGTATGAATGGTGTTCCTTTCATCACAGGCCTTGTTGACATATCTCCAAATGTAACATTTATGGTTGTGGCCAAAAGTTTGATTTTGGTCTCATCATTCCAAATTACCTTGATCTTACCAGAGGTTTTGAGGCTGGTCTCTGTGCTGTTTAAGGTAAGATACTTTGTGACATTTTTGTAGTAATGGCTTTCTACTGGTGACTCGACCACGCCTCTTTATTAAGCGCCTTGAAACAGCCACACTGCTGGTTTTCAGAGAGTCCTGTATTACAGCTGGAATTTTCTTTGCATCCCAAACTATTTTCTTGGCAATTGAAGCTGAAATTTTTGTTGGTGTACCTGACCATGGTTTGATTTGTACAGAGCACCCGATTTTCCATTTGTTAATCACAGTTTGAACACTGCTGACTGGCATTGTCAATTCCTTGGATATCTTTCCAGTAGATTCATTGACAATTCTTTTGCTTTCCTCATGACTCACAATCCAGAAATGTCAGTGGCTGGATGAAAGTTGAAAAAATCTGTCCAGATCCCAAAAAATTACTCAACTTTTATGCACACACAATGATGTAAACATGTCACAGGGGAGGATGTTACCTTTAATAGCCATTTAAACCCATTGGTGTCAACTTCTGTGCATGTTATAAGGCCAAAACCACCAGGGTATCTGAACCTTTGATTGGGGTCACTTGGATGGTTTTGGTTGTCATTATGATTGAAAAAGAGTTTTACTATAAATGGTTTCACACAACCACTAACCATGAATGGGGGGGGGGAGAAAATTATGTTATCATTTATATTCTACCGTATGTAAACTTTTGAGCACAACTGTAATAGGTGCTGTTGTAAATAATTACCTGGCTTGGCCTTGATCACGCTGTAAATAAACCAATTCATTTGCATCTTCAAGTTTGCTACGGACTCTTGTGCTTTAAGATTGATGGGCTAGCGCCCTTCTGAATAGCACTTACTACCACGCCTAACCACTGATTCCTACCCAACATTCACTGAAAACATTGGTATGCCTCCATGCATAATCTGCATATTGGACCAATATAGGAACCCTGTTTCAGGCTTAAGAGATCAGGAATGATATTTTATTAGAAACAAGGATATATGATTGAAACCTTCAAATATATATTAAATGAACTAGCAAACAAGGGGGCAGAGTCTGACTCTGGAGGGGTCGATATCAGGAATGACTTTAGAATATATTTCTTACTGAAAGATTGGTAGCATCTTGGAACTAGTTCCTTCAGAGGTAGAAAAATCAACAACAGTAAATGATTTGCAGCATGACCAGGATAGTCGTAAGTCCATCTGAAACCCATAACCTTTAAAAGTATAAAAAAATAAAACTTTAAAAAATAAAGGGAAATAAATGGACAGACTGAATGGACTCTGTGTTACGTTTTCACATCAATTGTCTATTATTATGTACTTTCAAGGTTTCTTAAAATACCAAGAATTGTAAAATCCTCCAAATATACCCGGACAAACAAAATTATGATTTATTTAGGTGCCATATGTTAGGTAGATACAATTGCTTCTCTATTTTGCAGCATTTCAGTTTAAAGAATCTGTTTGCAGTTACCATGGGAATTTTAAGTTGTTTTTAGAGATGAGCGAGTATGCATTAAGTATAGCATTCACTCGTGTATTGGGCTACTCAAAAATACTCAAACGAGTACTACGAATCTTGTTAAAAGGCTGCTAAGCAGCCTTAATAGCAGCCTAGAGTAGCATGGATCAGCGGAGACATCCTCTGCTAATCCGGAAGGTCGGGTCTCCATGGATACAAAGATGCAACGATTATGCATTATCATCTGACTGCATCTCTGTATACATGAAGATCTCACCTTCTGGATTAGAAGAGGATCTCTCTGTTGATCTGTAAGGTCCAATTGTGACAGGTACACTTTAAACCATATGGTAACGGGGGGAGTGGGGAAGCTGGGCAAGATGTGTACCGCTGAGGCCCTTGTCACAGTGGCCAGGAGTGGTATGAGTCCATCCCTGGATGTAATGGCACACAGCTTTTTAAAGTTAGAACAGGTGGTATATATAAAAAAATATATATACTTTAAACAATCACAGCCTTTAGCTGGCATGAATGAAAAATATATCTTGCACAGTCTCTCGTTACTTGAATATACTCTTTAGTTACTCAGCGATGGTGGTGACAGTGGACTGCTGGTAGTTGGGAAAGTAGTTAAGGCCCTATGTAGGCCCATGGGTACTCAGCTGTGGGGACTTTAGAATAGAGTACCTACAGCTACGGGAATGACCATCCGCCTAATGCTGTCTTTTAGGCACTGAGTGACACTAGACCTGGAACGTAGGCCCACCTTGTTGAAAAAGCAAGCTGTCGGGGTGACAACTAAGGAATCCTAGCAGGAACAGTGAAGATTTTTGCTATCTGTGCTTAACCTAGCCACTGACTTGAGTATCTTGAAATGACCTTTAGGATGAGGAAAATTGCCACACTTGAGTATTAAAATATACTCAACTTGAGTAACAACCATTCTAATTGGACAGCCTAACTGGACAACTACTGCCCTAGAGTTTAGTGGCTGAAGTGGATTGATAAATGTGGTGCAGTTTTAGTTTACATTTATTATTAGTTGGTTTAATCTGAATGGGTACTCCACAGGAAAAAAAATGGTGCAAAAAAGTTATACAAGTTTGTGTTTTTTACCGCCACATCTGTTTATGCCAGGAACTGTTACGGACAGTGGTGGCAGCAGAGATCAACACGTCAAACTAGAAGGAAAACTCCAGTTCCTGTCACAGACAGTGATGGCAGCAGAGCGCAACATGTCAAACTAGAAGGAAAACTTCAATTCCTGCGGGGCAAACAACAGCTGATAACTACAGTACTGGTAGACTTGAGGGTTTTTTTTTAATAGAAGTTATTAACAAATACAATTTGGATACTTTTTTGGCACATGGAAGTGCATTTTACATCACACCCTTTCTGCCAATACCATACCCATTTCCCTATAGAACAGACCCCCTGTAATACAAGCCACATTTTTCTGTTCTTTTTGATCCACACAGTACACTAAAAAGGTCACCGTTGGAGTCACAATTGGTGCATAACAGCCATAGTAGGTGAGGGTTGTTTTGATATTTTTTGTAACGTGTTCTGTCAACTCAACATAATATCGATATAAAGGGGAACTATCAGCAGGTGAGATTAATCTCACCTGCTGATAGTCCCCTATTGTGCAGGAGACATCGAGGATGAAGGTATGTCTCTTACATTTATCCTTAGCGCCATTTTGGTGCAGTTGGTTGTTTGCTCTACAGTCCAGTAAGACCATTAGGAGCACTGGGGCACCATTAGGAGCACTGCCCAGCCCCCATAGCACTGATCCGCCCTGCCACTATGGGGGATGGGGCAGTGCTACTAAAGGTACCTCAGTGCTTCTAAGTCTTACAGGACCGTGGAGCAAATGGCTAACTGCACAGTAATGGCGCCAAGTATTAAGGTAGGAGAAATACCCTCATCCTCGGCATCTCCCGCACAATAGGGGACTATCAGCAGGTTAGATTAGTCTAACCTGCTGATAGTTACCCTTTAAAGGGGTATTCCTATCTAAAGAGTTTCTTATCCATATTTACACTAATTAGGCATTTTTATAAATCAGGGCCATTGTCCAATAATGAAGCTAAATTAATTTTTGAGCAATTAACGTTAGACCCAGAACCCCACTGCTTTGAGACACAAAGCCTAATGAGTTAAATGGTCGACTCTTACTTTGGCATACTTTATTCTGGTCCATTTCTTAAATTTTTTCCATCTCTTCACTTAAAGATAAAATGCCTACAAAATTCCATTTTGGATGGATCGACTGTAATCTGACAGAGTAATATATCACTTACAAATGTAAAGTTTAATATATAATCTTTTTAAAAGAAGGCAAAGGAAACAATTTCTTGGGGAGTTTTCGTCAGCATTGGTTTATTTCCAAACTATTCGGAATGTCAGATAAGAAAACTTGTGATACATCTTATGGTTTGTTTCTTATATATTGAATTAAACATACTGAAATAATAAAACATTATTTACCTTCATACAGTACCTTGTAATGAAAGATTATGTCATCTTGATATCACAATTCATTTATGGGGGGACTGTTCCAAGGTGAATGGCCATGTGAGTACAGAGTTCCTGTTCACACACTCAATTTAACATTCTAATCGTGATTTATAGAGCTACCGCTGATGCCAGGAATCTCCATGTTACCAATGGACAGGGAAAGATTCATAAAATCTACGACATATCAGCCTGTACAATACTCTTTTGCACTGGACCAGAACAAAGTTCCTCTCCCTCAATTTCAATATTCCTTAGTGCTAGAGTATTACATTTTGAAGCTAGTTTTACCATTAAAAAAAACAAAACTGTGTGTCCAACCGGTGGGATCTTCTCTGGCCTCTTGATAATGAAGCAAACTCTCCAAGATCTAGTCTAGCAAAGCACAACCAGGGGACACATGTACACCCACAGTCAATCACAGTGATCACTTCTTCTAGACATGGTAACTTTGCCTCTAATTCTTCAGATGTGTTTGCTGCATTTCAGACTTCTGACAAGGTAATATCTGAAAACACCTTAAGGGTGCCTTCACACCTACCGACTCGCAGCGTTAATAACGCTGCAAGTCGGCTAGGTCCTGGCAGATCACTGTCAGTACATACACGCAGAGGTCTGAACGACCGCTGCGTGTATGTAAATCTGCCGGCCACTTAACCCCTTCTGATGCCGGCCGGCCGCCTCCCGCTCAGCTCTGTATACATTACCTCCTCGCTCCACGGGGTCCCGGCTTCCTGCTCTCCCGCCCGGCCAATCAGTGGCTGCGGCAGGGCAACACACTGATTGGCCGGGTGCGAGAGCAGGACGCCGGGACCCCGTGGAGCGAGGAGGTACTGACAGTGATCTGCCAGGACCTAGCCGACTCACAGCGTTATTAACGCTGCGAGTTGGTAGGTGTAAAGGCACCCTAAAAGATATGATCACAGATAGATAACCAAAAAGAATATAATAAAACTTAACTTCATCATGAGCCATACGCTGCTGTTACAGATGATTGCCGGCCACTGGGCCACGTGAGTTAAGCGTCTCTGACCACTGTCAGGACGCCCCTACTGTATGAGAATATGCTGTGACATATGTACCCGATGGAAGTGTTGTTTACCTAACGTGACTCCCCTGACGAGTATTGACGAAACACGTGTCGGGAGCTTAGGCAGGGTAAGTGTAGGGTATTCCGACAGGGGCAGAACGGGGCAGGGGCCGTCCTTATTAGGGCGATAACTCCGCTACTCCCTGAGCGAGGAGGGGTAGGTGGTGCACCGTAGTAGGGACCAACAGGGCCTGGTGCTTCCTACATGTGGGCAAATACCTAATAGTGCCTTGCATACCGCTCTGGCATTGGATATATGACAGTTAGCTACCCTGAACTACGCACTCTATGATTTATTTGAGTTGGTGCCAGGGATTACGTTGTACTGTCAGATATATTTTGTGTTTCTCACTTGTCTGTTTATGTACGTGATGGCTCTAGGAGCCTTGGTTATTGGTGGGGATATTATGTTGTGGAATTTCATTAAAAGTTAAGTTTTATTATATTCTTTTTGGTTATCTATCTGTGATCATATGTTGTTTTGAGATACCCTTGGTGGAACTGCATTATTGTAGCCACGAATCTGTGATTACCCTAAAAGATAGACTTATTGCTTAGATGAATAGACAAGACAGGGATTTTTCCTAGTTCGATATGCCATTTTAGACATCCATTAATAATTCTTATGGACAGAGTGTCCAACATTAAAGTGTACCACTCAACCCGTCCACTGAACCAATTCCTCTCTGCGGCTGGACGTTTCTGTATCTATGGCTATGAACATGCCGAGACCATAGGTCACGTCACGTGTATTAGGGTCTCAGCATGTTCATTTACCAACAAGCGGAGGTACTGACAGGTACACTTTAAGAAAGAGATGGTCAATTTTGCAACAGCCTGTAATAAACTGGTGACCTCCCACAGTCTTATGGAAGACACTCTGGAGACACTGTGTGCTATGGTAACTGATGCAGAGGACAAAATTAGGAGAAACAATTTTTGGCTTCCGGGGACCTTAATCTTCATCTCATACAAACCCCCATGGATTGAGCATTGATGAGGCCTACCAGGTCCAAAAATTCTAAATCTCTTGCGAATGCGATCCTCTGAATTGTGCAGGCAAGATTAACCTTCTTCCAAACTTAAGAACAATTACTTTATGAGGCATCCTGGTGGCACAGTGACTAGGACAGGGTTCATGGGTTCAGTTCTGATCAAGAATGACATCTGCATGGAGTCTGTCCTCCCAGGTTACCCCAGCTTCTTTCCACCCTCCAAAATACCCCGACATGAAATGAACTTAACTACGTTTTTGAGAAAGGGCATACACATTAGAAGCCTCACTGGGGTGTAGGGGCTGACGTGAATAGTGACAATGCTATAGAATATGTTGGTGGTTTAAAAATAATAAAATAAATAAATAGGTTTCTATTTTTAAACACCTCTAATATCTCTTATATTAAAACAATTTCGGTTCAAAATCTAAACAAATTAGATTCTTCAACAGTAACCAGTTCTAAGACTGGAACTGTCCATCATATTTCCATTCTTGTACAGAAAAACACATTGATATGCAACACTGTACATCCTTTATACAAAATTTTAATATGTTATAAATATTAATGCCGAAACTAAGTGCACAATGTCTAGTTTTGGTGACACTTCATTTATTACTATGACCTTTAAGAAGACCTTAACAATATGGCTTAGTTTAATCTCTAAAATTGACTGAGTAGTAAGATAGAATCAAAGAATTCTTGGTGTTCAGCAAGAATACCAAGACTGTTATAATGAACGCAACGTGGAACAGATTTATATGACACAGGCAACGAATTGTTATTCTAGACATATCAACAGATTGGATCCATATTTTTGTAATATGAGTATTAACCTGTAGGACAATGTCGTGCTCTTACTTTGCACTTGTTGCAAACAATGAAAACTATACTATGGACATGGTTAGTGCAAGTACATCTGAAGGTCCCTAAAGGGGTTGCCACATTTTTGTTAGGAACAATATCTGATTGCAAGGTGTCCTGCTGCTGGGACCCCCCAGTGATTGGCTAAAAATTCTACGGGAATCTAGAACAAAGCATTTAGTTCCCTGCAGCGAGAAATGAAGCATTACACAAGACTCTCTGAAATCTATACACTGTAAATTTAATGCACACACATGCCGGGGCCTCTTGACCGAAACATGCTCTTTGTAGCTCCTCTATACTCTGGCTATAGGTGAGGGGGCCACCTTTCTATGAATTCCCTAAGAAGGTATATGAATTTGGGTTTTCTAATCAAGACCACCTCAATTATCACATGGGAATTTGTACAGAGATTCTGGGAAGTTTGTTTTGGGCAAGACATGGAGAAGAGTAATTGATGACCGGTGCCCTATTTTTACAGATGGCAATGAACTGTTGTGTTTTATGAGATGGGACACGGTTATGATTCCCAAAGCTTAAGGAAATAACTGCTAGTAACAAGTTCCCGCTTTTTTTTTTTCTTTCTCTAAACTCTTTATTTAAATACCTTGTTTTAAAACCAGTTAAACCATCAAGTTATTGCAGATGTCGATAATAAATACGATGTCACGGTACTGAAGGGCCGAAGGGTAAAACGGAGACTTTAAACAGCAAAATGAAATTACAGTCCTGCTGCTGGAATGGTGAATGAATTACATTTGATGTAGAGGAGTTTACTTAGAGGTCAGCACAATTTACCCTTTTCTTAGTAGGTAGGAGAAGGGGGAGCTGCTGGAGAAACAGGAGCTCAGCATATTGAAATACCGAGCAGAATAAGATTCCAATAGAATCAGGATAATTAAATTAGTAATTAATTTATTAAAAAAAAAACAAATTAGAATTTCAATGATTGCGAAAGGTCCCGGGGAATAGATCTAAAAGTATAGTAACCAGCAAATGGCCGTTTTGTGTCATAGACATAAATATACAACAATAGACGTGTAACAACAATAATAGTATAGAGCCAAAGACGTAAAAAATGTGCTTTAATTGAAGTGTATATTATTAATGTAATTAATGTGGGGGCGGGATAGAATTGCAATCCTAGCAATTTACATATACTAGCAGATGTGATTGAATACTAATTTACATTAAATTACCTTGTCCTTTTGCAGTAATGCTCAATATCCATTCCCTGCATTGGCCTACATGATAAATTATTCCTATGAAAATTGATTAAATGGTTTGCAGAGGGGAATAGACAGTTCGCCCATTAAGCATTTACATAGTAATATAATTGCAAAAAGCTATTCTGATTCTTAAATATAAACTGCCTTTTGATATACAGAGGAAAGGGGAAGGGATGCAGGAAAATCTATGGGATTAGTATGGCGTAAAATATTCACAGTCTTTAAACAATTACAGCTTTTCATCCGGAAAAAGTGGGTTTAGATTGGCCCTTAGGGGACCAGGTGAGTCCCCTGGATGATATAGATTCAACCCCCTCTTCTAGTTTCTAGTTTTCACTTTTCACACTCAGGTTCGTCCAAACCTGAACGCTCTGCATTTGGTTATTGGTGGATGAAGAAGTTAAATGCAGCCATTGTCAGTGAACGGCCGGTGTCAGTTAACTTCATTCTGGCCGGTACTGCAATACCGTCCGGATGAACTTTATTTCTTTTGAATTGGGATGCGGGCGTATTCGGCTGTGCCCACACTCCAATTGCCCAAAGCACACAATGTAAAGTGTGGCCGCATCCGCACTTTACATTGTCTGTTCTGTCAGTCTTGTGCAGCCACTGTTGAATGACATGTCAGTTTTTTCTGCGACCGCAAGGGATCGTGGCCGTAGTGTGTACAGAGTGTAGACATTCCAGCTGGGATTCTATAGTAATGAATGTGATAGGTAAATTTATTAAATAATGGCCATTGTTTAATGGGTTTATACGTAGTGTGAACCTAGCCCTAGGCTGTATCCATGTTTTTCAGGATTCCCTAGGGCTGCATCCAATCTCTTCAGCCAAATGCAGAGCATTCAGTTTCTGAAGAACCTAAGCATGCTGAAGGTCCGTTCCTCTCTAATAGAGAGAAATGGTTCTTAGGAGGAGGAAAGAAATAAATTTCTTTTTTTTTTCTTCATCACTATGTGATTCCACATATTTTTGTATCTAGTTTGGACTCTGAGAAGATGTTGGCCTCTTTAGCTTCTTTTTACATTTGTTTCCATAGACCACATGGCCCCCTGGAGACAACACAAGCTTTAAAGGGTCTCTGAAACAACACCTCTTTAACATTTTTTTTTCTCATGGTGTCAATCCTGCCTCTTTACCCAATACTATTTGATCTATGCATTAAGACATTAATAGTTGTGATTGATATACAGTGCTATGTCTACTGGAATTCTGGGGGTGGGGGTTCAGGACAGAATTTAAATAGTTTTTCTTGAATAATGCACTTTCCAGAATCACCCAACCCTACTCTCACGCCTCCCTTTAAATTCAGATTTTTTTTTTATCAACTATTCGTCTCTATAATCAGTACTTTACCCATCAACCTGCTCATCCCTTTCCTAGACATCCACCAGCAAAACTACCAATAAGCCCTGGCCACCAACATACAATAAATAAGTGTCTACGCCACTAATATCCACACTTTAAAGTGTATCTGTGGTTATACAAAACTTTTGACATGTCATAGAGACATGTCAAAAGTTTTGATTGGTCTTGGTCTGAGTGCTCAGATCTGTACCGATTGGTAGATAGAGCGGGGAGAAGATGCGTTGAAGTTGTGATCCTCTCTCCGTTCTATCTTCGGATCAGTACAGGTCTGAGCACTGGACATGTCTCCATGACATATCAAAAGTTTTGTATAACCACAGGTACACTTTAATGTTTAGAAAGGGGCAGATCCATCTTGTTATGAATAGTTGGTTGGAAATTTAATGGTGGTTTACATCTTTTTGAATAGATATGATGCACACCACTAGTAGCATGGCGGTTAGCTTATATAATGAACTTCCTTTAAAGCACAGCAGGCTAGTGGCTGAGAGGTGAAGGATTATGCACACAGTTACATATGCATCACACTTTATGTGTAATGAAATAGTTTTATGCTTCTTATCTCTGGATATCTTGAAACAGTAATGCAGTTTAAGGCTAGGTTCAGACTATGTAACTGTGCGGCTGTATTTGCGGCTGTAATTGTGCGGCGGTATTTTTGGTGGTTCATGCGTACGCTGGAAAGTATACGATATACGGCTGCACAGTGCACACTATGTATGAATCTACGGCCCTATCGTAAACGGACCCGTAAAAAATGAACAAGACCATTGTTTGCGGCTGGAAATGCGGCCGTGGATTGACAGGCGGTCCGTACGGACTACTTCAAAAATAGCCGGCAATGATGCCGAATGCCGATGCCTCTAATAGTTAATATATTAAATTAATAAAACACATTTTCTTTGTAATATAGTCCCTTTCGGTGTTCAATAATTTAATTCTAACGAATCCATCATTGTGCAATTAAATATACTGTTAAAATAAATATATATATAAATAAATGTATATATATATATATATATATATATATATATATATATATATATTTATTTTTTGACAGTATATTTAATTGCACAATGATGGATTCATTAGAATTAAATTATTGAACAACGAAACTGATTTTATTTCAACGAAAATGTGTTTTATTAATTCAATATTAATTAGTACAGGAAGCTCAAGTAAGCCGTTAATTCATATTGCCGGCAAAAGAGCTTTCTGTACTAATCATCACTTTACTTTAATTAAAACATCAAATGTTTCTTCTAATTATGTTATCACAATAGCATTATTAGAAGAAACATTTAGAATTATATGTGCGCTCAGCTGATTGGCTGATCGGCTGAGCGCACATATAATGAGCCGGTCCGCAGCACAGTGACTTCATTGTGCTGCGGACCAGCGAAGAGGACACATCGGGATGAGTATAGAGCTCTCCCCACCCCCTCCCCAGCACTGCACCCCTCCCAGCAAGGAAGGGGGGTCACTTAACCCCTTCCTTGCTGGGATGGGTGCAGTCTGACATCAGTCTGGCCCCCAAGGGGTTAAGGGGGATGCAATACATCCTCCCTTAACCCCTTGGGGGCCAGACTGTAAGCAGCGATCTGTAAAGATGCTGCATACTGTAAGGTGCACAACACCGCTCACAATGATGGGTGTTGTGCTCCTGTTTGTGTGTTTTTTGTGTGTTTCTCCCTTTTTGTTTTTCAGATATCGGTATCCTGGAGATTACGTCGGATTCCGTGGACTACGTTGATGACCAGCGGTTGTTTGTTGTTTTTTTTTTATAAAATGGTCAATGAGGGGTTTGGGGGTGTTTTTATTTGAATAAAATTTTTTTTTAACTTGTGTCTTGTCTTTATTTCTTTACTTTATAGACTTAGTAGTGGAAGCCGTCTAATAGACGGAATCCATTACTTAGTTGGGGCCTAGTGTTAGCCGGTATAAAATGGCTAACACTAACCCCCTATTATTACCCCAGTACCCAATGCCACCAGGGGTACTGGGAAGAGCCGGGTGCCAGTGGTCCCGGAGCGTCAATATTGGCGCTCCTGGACCGGGCTGCAGCAGGCTGGTAAGATTTAGGCTGGGGAGGGCCTAAACCAATGGCTCTTCCCACCCTGGTGTTACCAGGCTGCTGTCGTTTGGTTTTTAATCCGGCTGGTTATAAAAATAGGGGAGACCCTATGCGTTTTTTTTTTATTATTTATTTATAAAAAAAAATGCATAGGGTGTTTTATTAATTCAATATATTAACCATGAGAGGCATCGGCATACTGCAGAGGACCGCAAACCCCGGTAATAGCAATTCATGTAAACTGTTTCCCTGGTTTCCCAGATGCATTCCAGAGGTGTTTGCATCATTTTCTTAATATTTTATTTGTTATTTTTAGTTGAACCAGATTTCCAAGTAAAAGACCGTATGTTTTCAGCCGCATGTCTATTTTTCCCCACGGCCGTAGTTTCATCCGCACATTTACAGCCGCATAAAAAATACAGCCGCACACATACATAGTGTGAACATAGCCTAAAAAGAAAAAAGCCAGATTTTCCTGCATTTTTTTCTTTTTTGGGGAACGTTGACTGCTTCTGACTGGAGAAGGGGTTTCTGCTATTGGGTAGTGACTGTAAAGTGGATAGATAAATGGAAGATATAACACTCCAGAGGGTTACCAAAAATTAAGAAGATTTTCCCAAATAAGATTTATGGTGGCAATTTTTGTGACCAAAAAGTGTGTCAAAATAGAAAATTTCTCTCAGCTCTCACAGACATACACAGTGTGTTATACACAAAAGCCATAAATCCAACTAATAATGTCACTAGGGGGAAACATGGTTTAAGCAAAAGCTAAGTTCAGCATAATGATTATTTGAAGTGGACTAACAATAAAGCACATAAGCAAACTAAAGAGTGTAGGCTTGTTAAGCATTAATGGTCCTTCCTGCCACTACAGAGGAATAATAGGCAATTCTTCAACAGTAGCCTGAAAAATAAAACAGTGGGTGGCCATTTATTGTGACTCCTGTAGGAAGTAAATTAATGTGAGTGTCTGACAATGTAAACCAAATTGTGCACCTTGGGAAATATATCTCAGCTATACCCTTAAGAAAACAGCACGACGCGAATAGAAATGCAGACCGATGAACAGAAGCTATTTTGTAATTTTTAAAGTAAAATATCCTGACCTACTGTAGTAACGGCAATGAAATATGTTAAGTAAAGAAGGAGAAGAAATGAACATAAAAATATCAATCAAAATGGGAATAACATAATTTTTTAAAAGGAAACGGTCATCATTTTAATTCTCCATGAACCAGTAGTCATTGGGGTGGTCCCTGGTGGCTTCTTCCTATTCCATTGATTGCAAATGATATCTTAATATCTATCAGTCAAGGTTGATGGGTGGGGAGAAGCGGCAATGAATCATAGTGTGGGAAGCAAAATAAGTGATTACAGGTTCACTTTAAAGGGGAACAATCAGCAGGTTATATGATACTTGCGCTAAAGGCACTAAGGATTACAATTTGTCTCTTACCTCCATCTTCGGTGGCATTCCCGTGCAGTTTTAATGCAGTGCTCTGTTAGGTAAGGCCGTTTGGAGCACTTTTATGCCCCCAAGAACACTGATTCATCCCCAGCCAGCCCCTAGTAATTTTTTATTAGTGGAGCAGGCTGGCCGGGGCTGGCTGAGTGTGAATCAGGGCTTTTGGGGCATAAAACTGCTCCAAACAGCCTTTTCTTTATAGAGCACTACATTAACCTCTTAAGGACATAGGACGTATGCATACGTCATATGTCCTCACTTGCACTTCAAAGCGGGGCCGCGCGGCGGCCCCGCTTTGAAGTGCCGCGATCCCGGGTGCCGCGAGTAGCCCGGGACCGCTGCTATTAGCGGGCACGGTCTGATCGCCGTGCCCGCTAATTAGCTAATCGGAGGCAGCTGTCAAAGTTGACAGCTGCGTCCGATTACCGGAGGCAACGTTTCCCTGGGGTCTAGTGGGGGAGATCGCTCCTCCGGGACCTTGTCCCGGAGGAGCGATCTCCGTTACTGATGCCGGCCGGGGACGCGTCCAAGATGGCGCCGTCCTCGGCTCGGCACTCGTTCGTTTTCGGCTGCAGCAGCCGAAAGCAAACGAGTGCCGATCTAATGGATCTCTGCAGCATATCTATGCTGCAGAGATCTCAATGAGAGATCCAAGTGTATATACTAGAAGTCCCCCAGGGGGGCTTCTAGTATATGTGTAAAAAAAAAAAAAAAGTGTTGTTAATAGTAAAAAGCCCCCTCCCCTAATAAAAGTCTGAATCACCCCCCTTTTCCCAGGTTTTAAATAAAAGTAAACAAATAAATAAATAAATAAACATGTTTGCTATCGCCGCGTGCGTAATCGCCCGAACTATTAATTAATCACATTCCTGATCTCGTACGGTAAACGGCGTCAGCGCAAAAAAATCCCAAAGTGCAAAATTGCGCATTTTTGGTCGCATCAAATCCAGAAAAAATGTAATATAAAGCGATCAAAAAGTCGTATATGCGCAATCAAGGTACCGATAGAAAGATCACATAATGGCGCAAAAAATGACACCTCGCACAGCCCCATAGACCAAAGGATAAAAGCGCTATAAGCCTGGGAATGGAGCGATTTTAAGGAACGTATATTGGTTAACAACGGTTTGAATTTTTTACAGGCCATCAGATACAATATAAGTTATACATGTTATATATCGTTTTAATCGTAACGACTTGAGGAACATATATAACAAGTCAGTTTTACCCCAGGGCGAATGGCGTAAAAACACATTTCCCCCAAATAAAAGAAATGCGTTTTTTTTTTTCAATTTCACCACACTTTGAATTTTTTTCTGGTTTCGCAGTGTACTTTATGCAAAAATTCAGCCTGTCATTGCAAAGTACAATTAGTGTCGCAAAAAATAAGGGGTCATGTGGGTTTCTAGGTGGAAAATTGCAAGTGCTATGACCTTTTAAACACAAGGAGGAAAAACCGAAAACGTAAAAACGAAAATGGGCCATGTCCTTAAAGGGTTAAAGGGAATCCGTCAGCTCCCGGGCCCTACCTAAGGTGCTTACAGTGTGCTGTAGCTGGCAGCCCCCCAGTAAGCATGGTGCCTTTTTGGTAATTTTCCGTGCAGCGGATTATGTACAATCTTATGTCTCCTACTGTCACAGAGCAGTTGTTCGTGCCACACTTGTCATGCATCCTCCTCCCTCTTCATGAATAATCAATGCTGCCCGGCCTCCTGCTGGCTCAGCTGTTAGATTGCAGATCAGTCCTCTGTAGGAAGGTTATGTCTGAAAGAATCTTTCCTCTGTAATGTGTTGGAGCTGTGGTCTAGGGGTAACTCACCTATCTAGAGACCTGACAGCAGTTTGTTCTCTGGTTCAAATCCCCTGATGGAAATTAAATAGATGTTTTTTTCCTCATTATTGTATCATTTTTAAGGCTATGTTCACACACACAGTATTTTTGCTCAGTATTTTGGTTAGTATTTTGCAACCAAAACCAGAAGTGGATTGAAAACACTGAAAGGCTATGTTCACACACTGTTGAAATTGAGTGGATGGCTGTCATTTAATGACAAATAATTTCGTCATTAATTTTTTTTTAAATAAAAAACAACGTCCGATATTTGCCATTAAATGACGGCCACCTGCTCAATTTCAACAGTGTGAGAACATAGCCTTTCTGTGTTCTCAATCCACTCCTGGTTTTGGTTCCAAAATACTCAGCAAAAATACTGTGTGTGAACATAGCCTTAAAAATTATACAATAATGAGAAAAAAAGACATCTATTTAATTTCCATCAGGGGATTCAAACCAGAGAATGAACTGCTGGAAGGTCTCTAGACAGGTGAGTTACCCCTAGACCACAGCTCCAACACATTAGGGATTCTTTCAGAGATAAACTGCCTACAGAGGACTGATCTGCAATCAGCTGACAGCTGGGCGAGCAGGAGGCTGGGCAGTATTATTTATTCATGAAGAGGGAGGAGGATGCATGACAAGTGTGGCACGAACAACAGCTCTGTGACAGTAGGAGACATAAGATTGTACATAATCTACTGCGCGGAAAATTACCAAAAAGGCACCATGCTCACTGGGGGCTGCCAGCTACTGCACACTGTCAACACCTTAGTTAGTGCCTAGGAGCTGACGGATTCCCTTTAAGGCTATGTTCAGATGCTGTAAAAACAACGGCCACTGTCTGACATGTCCATCTGGCCGATACTGCAGTCGGCCGGATGATCACTTGATTTTAATTGGAATCCGGGTACATTTCGAATGCGCCGCACTCCAATTTGCCATAGAGCACAGTGTATGGCCAGTAGCCCAGCCTACTTTGTACAGCCACTGTTTATTGAACAGCGGCCATACAAAATAGACCTGTCAATTATTTTGTGCAGCTGTAAAGAAAAACGTAGTGTTTACAAGGTGTTGCTACCTGCAACCATGGCCGTTGTTTACCGCTAAAATACAGCATGTAAATGTGGCCTAAAACTGCATCGGAATGGTATTAAGGATGAAGGTAAGAAACATACCTTCATCCTCAGTGCCCCATGCGCAATAGGGAGCTATCAGCAGGTTAGATTTGTCTAACCTGCTTATAGTTCCCCTTTAATAAACAGTCTCCTGCACTGTCCCCCAATCCCTTATAGGAGAGAATTGAGGAATGACCCTCTGACTGGTTCCTCATTTGTGAGCTGATGTTGCCATGTTTCTTTACAAAGCCTGTAAGAAAGAGAGATAGGAACACCTTAAATACTATCCTTTCTTTTTAAAGACCGCATTGCATCTTGATACAGAAGGTTGTCTTTGTCTCTATGGTATGTGCACAGTAGAGAAATAGTTTACATGTATTGGACAGCTGGAGATCCTGGCTGCTGCCATTTTTATTGGTTCAATGAGATAAAAGCCATTTTAATGGATATAATTGTGAACACGTGTGACCCACCTGGGATGGTCACCATGTTTGGCATAAAAAAGGGTCAAGAGATTATCATCTTTCAGATTTTGATGTCATAAGTGTCTATCGTAAGGCTATTTTAAGGCACTTCAAGGTTGGTGTTTCAAATGACCCTAGGTACCAGCTGTGTGACCTCATACTGGATACCCACCCTAAGGTGGTCCATGATCTATGCCACCCTGCAGAGAACAGTGGGAAAAAAGCTGAATGTGGCATTACCACAAACTTCTGCAGTGTTGTAGCACAGTTTTGGACATGTACCTTGAATATATGAACTCACGGGTCTGAACAAACAGTACAACATAAAGCCAATGATCAAAACCTGCACATGGTTTACCCACAAATTGCTTCGCAAGCTTTTACATGAACAAGTATTCTTTGGGAACAGCAGCCGATGTCAGCTGGTGTCAGCTATACTGCTAGTATGGACATTTAGATTGATCTTTAGATGCTAAATGTTGGTTTTACATATAGCCAAGGAAGCCATGTGGGCAAAGTGTGTGCCAGACAAGCACAGGGCTTTGCATCAGATTTATTAATTCATTTTTACCAATATTTTTATTTTCCAAAAGTGTAGTTTTAATTTTAGTTTATGAAAAGCACAAAAAAAGATGGCAGCCATCTAGAGGTCTTCCTCTGATGCTATATTAGACCTACTACAGCAAGATATCAGACTCTGTCCTTTACCCTTATCCTTTTAATGATTGTTCAACAGGAGATCTTTTAGGAACAACCCTGCAAAGATTTCTTTATGCTGCTATGCAGGGCTGATTCTAGGTTTTCTGCTGCCTGAGGCGAGAATTGAAATGGCGCCCCCCGCCAATTAGCAATTAGCAGTTAAGAAATCTATGTAGCCCACTGCATAAACAGATATCTACATACATAGATATTTACTAGCAGTAATATACAGCACATATATACCAACAGTCAATATATTGCACAGATATATTGTTTTTATGGCGTTCACCATGCAGGAAAAGTGAAAGTAAGGGATTATGCCGCCCCCCAGTGGAGCAGAGAATCTGCCGCCTGAGGCAGAAAGCTCATTCTGCCTCATGGCAGAAGCGGCCCTGCTGCTATGTCTTCACAAGATTCCTCAGCTCTATTAACTCTGATGATACTTCTTATGGAGAATACACAACAAAACTATGGGCATACGATCTGAGTCATTACAAAAATATTTTATTCACCATGATTGTATTGATAACATAATAAAAAACAATGTTAAGAACGTTTTAAAAAATATATATTTAAAAACAACCAAATACTAATAAAATTGCATATATTACTGACAGACCGCATAGAATGAATGGATTAACACATACTGGGTGCCTAGCAGAGAATTGTCTAGTAAAGTGCCGATATAATTGTAAACATAGATTCAAATAAGTAAACCACTATTCAGGCAATATTGTAAAAAAGACAGAACAAAGGCTCTTAATCTTATAAGCACTCACCCATTCTTACTATGAGGGTCACAGCTGTCCCTACGTACGTTTTGCCTCAACCGGGCTTCCTCAGGGAACTGCCCCCCTAAATCCCCATCTCCCTTATATACATACCGGGCCTCATTATGAGTTAACACCGCTTCCAGGCTTGTTGGCGCGCCGGACCGGAAGTCAAGGCTGCGTCACTTCTGGGTCAGCGGCTCACCCCACGTACGCAGAGCCACGACACGAAGACATCACGGACATGTGCACAGGGATCCTAGGGATCGCAGGGGTTCATTCTATGCGGTCTGTCAGTAATATATGCAATTTTATTAGTATTTGGTTGTTTTTAAATATATATATTTTTTTAAAACGTTTTTAACATTGTTTTTTATCATGTTATCAATACAATCATGGTGAATAAAATATTTTTGTAATGACTCGTATGCCCATAGTTTTGTTGTGTATTTATCGTTTTGGTGGGTTTTTCTGTGTATTTGGTAGTGTGACACCTAGGATACAATTTAATATTGTGCCGTTTTGATATTGAAGGTTATTTAGTCTCTCTACTGTGAACCTTTTTGTATATATTCTTATGGAGAATATATAGTCAAAAGATGGATGTTTTTTTTTAGAGATGAATGAAGCAGACCCGCGAGCTTTGCAAATTTCCAATCAAACTCGATAAAATTTGCAAATCAAATCTTAATGAATTTCATTAAAACGGCCCAAACTATAATAGTTACAGTACTGGGACTATTACAGAAGGGCAAATTAGTTAAAGCATGTTGTTGTAAAAGTGTCAAAAATCAGAAAATCACAATTTAAAAAAATGTCAATAATTTAATTCCTCTTCTCTCTGTCCCTATATCGCTCTGTTAGTCTCTCCCTGCTCTGCTGTAACTGCCTGCTGCCATCCTGCTCTCTCCTTCACACACAGCCGACTGGCCGCCTCCTTAATGAACTGCCATATGTAGAAGGTGAGGAGGAGGTGCTGAAATCACAGAGGGGCCTGCATTTGATTGGACAGGTGCTAAGGATTATGGTTAATCCCTTTCTTTCACCCAGTTACACTCCAGAAAGCATGTGCGGGCGCCATTTTTTTCCTGCAAATTTCCTTAGCGAAAGAGCGGAAATTCGCTATGCAGAACGGAGCAAATTGACAGCTCGAATCACAGCAAATCTTGATTCGCCAGATTCGCTTCGCTCATCTCTAGTTTTATTGTTTAAATAAAGTTTTATGTTAAATGATTCTTTCTGAACACTAAGCAAATAATAAGCTAAAACTTCCTGCTATGCAGAGGTCACCTTTGTACACTCTTATTATTATCACCGGCAAGAAGCCCTTAATTTCTAATAGGTGATTGTCACAGATTTCTTCCTTCCTATTGACCTCTTAGAGAGCATGCCTAGAATACTCTTCTATACATGTCTATGATGCATAAGTATCAAGAGTGGTGTATTTGCCATTTTTTATTTACATTTTATACAACCAAGTCGAAAAGTTTTGATCACTAGATATAGCGTTGGGAAGCTGGCAGCTATGTGGCAGCCACTCGATCCTACCCAATGCAGGAGCATTCAAATGCTCCATAGATCACGAATACTACAGAGCGTAAAGCTGCAGACTGGCATCAAGAACTCCCAGCATCATGTATGATTGAGATGCCGGGAGCTTCAAACTTGTTGAAATCTCCTTGTTACTTTATTGATATCTCAATACAGTAGCGGGAAGATATGAAAAGGTTCAGAGCTTCCAGCATCATAATGATACATGATGTTGGGAGTTCCTGATGCCAGCCTCCAGCTTCACGCTCCGTAGCATCTCTGATCTATGAAGGTGTCAATGCCCCCTATGCCCCCCTGTGTGACATTTTTTTTTCGTAAACAGTATCTCTTAAAAATTAGTTAAAAAACACTATAGGAACTGTATTCCCTGAATAGAAACAAGAGTGTCACCACCTATAAACATGTTAGAAGGAATGACTTTTATAGTCTTTTTCAGAAGGATGACAATAGATATGGACTTACCTAGCAGCAATGCTATGATGAGCTTCCAGTTTATCATGAATGCACTTGCCTTTTGCAAAATCATTGAGTTCAAATGTAAACACTTTCAACGTGTTGAGAGCACCTTACATCTGTTACACATCGCATTGACTCATAGTCAAGTTGATTGCCAAGAATACACAGACCTATGGAAATTTGGGGGGGGGGGGGGACAGATGTTCAGCATTGTAGGCTCCGGGGAACACACACACTGAAGGTATTAACAAATATCTAGGCCCCTTTAATGTTATACAGATATCATATAGAATGACATATTTATTTAAAATATACCTTGCTGTTATATAGGTCTACACATCACGTTGCCTTATTCCTACCACATGTGGTCTGCTTAACACACCTTTCCCGGTGGTAAAAAATTCCAATTTTTGTTTTGCTCCTATTGCCCAATCCCATACGGTCAAACCTTTCTCCTGAACCCCCAGGGTGGTGATCAAGGACTTGACTGCTTAGTACAGACTGGACAGGATATTGAGTCCTCACCCACTCTGTAATGGCCCAGAACAGTATTTATTGTCAGGCATCTGGAGATGCATTGTTGCCATTGGCAACCTTTGACAGTCTGTATTAGGGCCTATGTATTTGCTTCTCTTTCCTAGCTCTCTTGTAGAGATATTACTTTCTCTCTTATATTTATTTAATATGTTGATATCTATTAATCTCTAATGAGACTCTAGTGATTGGCCAGGGGAACGTTAGCCCCGCCCACCTCCTACCCAAAGGGGCTCTGCAGTCTCCTTAGTGACAGTTGGAGCTCTGGCTCCGCCAGAGGTGGATCTAACCTCCCTACGTAAGTAATCCTGTCAGACTCCATCTTCAACCCCCTAACCTGTTTCCAGTCAGCCATAAGGACGAATACATGTCTTCTAAGTCTCAGCAGGACATACTCTGTATTTATTAGTGCCTGCTTTCGGATTGGTGAGATGTTTGAGGGTCTCCCGCTCACCGTCCACATCTTCCTGGCTTCCAAGTCAGTGGGTTCATGCGTCTTCCTCCTACATGATAGTGAGTGTTGGCAGCGTCAAGTCTCTCCAGTAACTCAAGTTACACGTATCCTTATAAAGGCGGAAAGCTATAAAGTCTCTGGAACAGGTCTGTCTCTTTGAAATCCTATTTATCCACCAAGTCTAAGCTATAGTAACCAAGGTAACCCTCCCCCTGAAGCAAAGGACTCTGATCAAGCCAACAGTTTGCCATCATCAGATGCCCCTGTATTGGATTGTATATAGTTATCCTTCAAGTAAAGTCTTGATATACTTTCACCGCTATTGTGTGAAGACTTTTATTAAAAATTATATGTGGATGCTGAAGAAGACAAGGGCCCCAGCACCCTCGGACCCCACCGTCACAGGAAGGTTTCAGAGGATGAGCCCTAAGGTTGCACTACACCACTCAGCATCACAATACCCTCACTGTCCTGACCACAGTGCAGTCATCTTTCCTTAGCTGACCAGAACTTCGTACCCAATGACAAAAAACATAGAACATGCATCAAATTAGGGGGGTTGACTGCTAATTTGGGCACAGAAAAGCACTTCTATTTGGGTTTTACCAGCTTTTCTTCTGGAGTATCCCTTTAAATAGTGCACAAACAGATTTAAAGGCAATTGATAGACTGTCAGACGCACATTATCCCTTAATTGTTGCATATCTCTTCCAGATTACAAATGCACAATGTAAAACAAGCAGGTAAATAATAATTTGGCAGCATATTCCATAGTGTTTTACGTTCGGTAATATCTAGGGTTCTGTACAGATACTCCATCTCTTTTCAGCAGCAAAATGAAAACTATCCACAATTCCCATTAACCCAAGCCAAAAAGCTTTCCTTAGCCAAATTAACTATTACATTTTCCTAATTGACCTTTCCTCATCTACGTCTATTGACTGCATTTATGGTACAAACGGAAGATGGATAAAAATAGCAACTTCATTTTCACTATATAATGGCAAAATAATGGTAGCATGTTATTTTTACTAACAAAGAAATGGAAGCAGTGGATGTGAGGGGCAACCAAAGCAAATGATTGGGAACTGGGCAACAGGGCAGAAAATGGGCATGTCATTGTTGAATCTTAGAATGAATTTATTATTATAGGTTAGGTTCACATCTGCAATAGTCCAAACAACCAGACAAAAACATTTCTGTTGTATGCCTAAATGAATGCGAACCAAACTGGAAACCCTACACACCAGGGGTCCATTGAAGTCTGTTGGCATCGGACCATCCAGCTATGTTTACTAGAGATGAGTGAACCAAACTTCATGAACTGTGACTTGTTACGAACTTTAAAAAAAAAAAAGTTTGGTTTGTTACAGATCCAAACTTTTTGCCAATTTTGTAATGAGTTCGTAAAGATTGTGGACATTATAATATACATAGGAAATAAAAAGAGAGCTTATGCTTATCTGTCTGTGCTCCCCTGGTGCCCTACTGAAGGTCTCCGGTGTCCCCCACGGATCACATCTGCCTCCGGCCTGCTTAGCCGAGACGGGACTGTGCCGTGGCCAGGGATTAGCTGAGTAGGCTGTCACTCCCTAGTCAAGGGTCTTCACCGTCATCTCTGCATTTCTGCAATAAAGCCAGATGGTCTGACTTACAAGGTGAGTACCATTCATTTATTCTTTTAAAACGTCTTGACATTACTTGTGGCATTCAGAATAGAGCACCACCAGTGTCTGGTTCGTTCAGCATTACCTTAATTGGAAAGACAGGCAGTGCCATTGTCTGTTTTCTCTTCCCATTGACTCCCTACACAAGAGTGACAGCCTGTTCAGTCAACCACTGGCTACGGAGCTGTCTTGATCAGTGATTGGCTGATGATGGGCTGTCACTCCCGCTCAGCCAATCAATGACTGACTGAGACAGGACAGTGCGGTGACCAGTTAATGGGTGCTCGATAGCAATAGCGTTTTGGGCTGTCACTCTTATATCAGTCAGGATGTAGAGGCCACTGTGACAGTGTAGGACACCTGGGATACACAGACAGGTAAGTATTGATGAACGAACTTATTGAACCACACTAAAACAGCTAAACACATGTTATTTTTTTTGCTGTTTTAGTGTGGTTCTTTTATGGTTTGGTTTGGACAAACCAGAACTTTTCTTCAAAGCTCAGCAAACCGGCCAAACCGAACTTTTAAAAGTTTGCCAATGGAGGCCCAGAAAAAAAATGAACTTAGTCTAATAGGTTATTTGTGAATCAAATCACAGGACATAGAATAACAATATGTAGGAAGTCCACAGCTCCAAGGTAAGTAAAATGTTCTTGCTTTATTCAAACATCTTGAAAAGTTACAAACATGGATAAAATCCCACCAACTCAAGAAATCATTGAAATGCAGAAAATTGGCTCCACAGCTCAAAAATAATGATTTTTATTCTGAATGACATGTAAAAGAAATGAAACATTTAAAAACATTATAAGTTACTGTAGAGTATAGCAATTAGCATGTGAAGTATAATGTATAGTAAACCTGAAAAAACAGCAGCAGTTTGAAGATACAGGATGAAAATGCAGATCTCCATATTGCAGTAGGGTAGTTTAACAGGCTAGAATAGAGAAGCAGGGCTGTTAGAGGTCTGTGTAATCACTTGACAACAACGGGGAAGGGTATGTGTTTAGCATGGACCAATCAGGAAGTGAGAATGACAAAGCTGTGCAGGAGGACAGTGACAGAAACTTTTCTGGCTGAGTGTAAGTTCAGGCACATTATAGCAGGAATGAAGAGGATGGGAAACAATGACAGAGACTGCAGGAAGCTTAAAGGAATGATCAGGACATATGTTGGCACAAAGAGGGGTTACAGCTATGAAAAGATAACCTCCACAATCCTGTCCCTTGATGCAACCCCAGCCTGAAGTGGATCTGCCATGATTTGGAAGGTGGGGGAGACTTCTTGGGTCAGAGTACAGTGATGTAGACCACGCTACGCAGACCATGCCCCTCTCCAACTCCCCCTCCCACCCAGTACAGGATGCTCTTAAACCAAAGCAATGCTCTTAAACCAAGTTACAATTTTGAAAAACTGTGAGCTCTTCTAGCAAAACACTCTCAATCTAAGTTACTCTTAAACCAAAGTACCACTGTATTATGATTGGATTTACCAGAAGAATGTCCAGAGTTGGAGAGTCTTCCTTTGCTTCTTTCCTGGGGAACCATTTATGCTACTAGGACATTGTTTATACCAGGGGTGGGGAACCTTTTCCTGCTTGAGGGCCATTTGAGCATTTATAAAATCATTTGAGGGCCATACACTACATGGCCGCCACACTTAATGTTATACTCTGCGCGGTAGAGGCGTGGTGTGGGTTGGCAGCCCCCGGGACAAGGCAAAGTGGTGCCCGGTTAGCTGTAGTTAACAATCTAGTGGTGCCCTTGGTAGCTGTAGTTAACCTCCAAGTGGTGCCATTGGTAGCTGTAGTGACCCTTCCGACCCCTCCCCCCCAAAGTGGTGCCTTAATGGCTGTAGTAACCCCCCCCCTTCCCAAGTGGTGCCCTGGTAGTTGTAGTTACCCCCTCCTGTGATGCCCTGGTTGCTGTAGTTAGCCCCTCCTGTCATGCTTTGGTAGCTGTAGTTACCCCCTCCTGTCATGCCCTGGTAGCTGTAGTTACTCCCCCCTGTGATTCCCTGGTAGTTGTAGTTACCCCCTCCTGTCATGCCCTGGTAGCTGTAGTTACCCCCTCCTGTTATTCCCTGGTAGCTGTAGTTACTTTCTCCTGTGATGCCCTGGTAGCTGTAGTTACCCCCTCCTGTCATGCCCTGGTAGCTGTAGTTACCCCCTCCTGTCATTCCCTGGTAGCTGTAGTTACCCCCTCCTGTGATTCCCTGGTAGCTGTAGTTACCCCCTCCTGTGATTCCCTGGTAGCTGTAGTTACCTCCTCTTCTGTCATGCCCTGGTAGCTGTAGTTACTTCCTCCTGCGATGCCCTGGTAGCTGTAGTTACCCCCTCCTGTCATGCCCTGGTAGCTGTAGTTACCCCCTCCTGTCATGCCCTGATAGCTGTAGTTACCACCTCCTGTGATGCCCTGGTATTCAGTGCCAAATAAAAACAATAAACATTCCACTGACCTTTCCTCACTTCAGCGCTGGCTGGGTCCTCTGCCATCTCCTACAGTCTGCCAGAGCAGTGCACGTCTTCTCCTGTAGGCGGCACACAATGAATTGACGTCATCATGCGTGGCCCACAGGAGAAGGAAGACGTGCGCCGCTCTGGCTGAGAAGAGCTGGCAGGCACAACATCCTCCTCTGTGTCTGGCAGCCGTGGCACTCAGTCATTATGTTCATGATGCTGCCAGACACAGAAGGATGTATTCTAATGTTTTCTCATGACTTGTCTATTTGTATTATATACACAGTACTAAATTCACAACAGAAGATAGGTACAAAGGAGACGCCACCAGAGGTTTGTATTTCTGAATGTCAGAATCTTATTTGTTTTTACCTTCCTGTTCTGCTGTCTTTTAGTTAACTTTGCATGAGCCAAAGAAAGGTCAATGTTCTGTTTTTATTCCGTTTTTTACACACTGCATGAACTGTGAATTCGAAAACATTTTGTTATTTGTAAAGAATGATAAATGTTGGTGGTTTTGCATAGAAGAGAGCATTTCCCACACTCAGGAGACAAGTCCAGAAGCCTTTTCACCTCCATTAAGATTTACAGGAAACAGAGTTTTGGATATGATATGCTTTTTATTTGCCCCTCTGTACTGACATGCAATGCACAAGAGGAAAAGCTGGAATACTCAAACTCACTTCTGTCAGGATAAAAGGTGATGTAGGAGAAATAGTTAGTAGGTGATGACACCAAAGTGACTTCTAGCTCCCGTAGTGTCAAGAGCAATGCTATGGAACGTTTTTCCTTGACATCTAGAACATAAAGAGACCAATATATGTGTAGCCTTTTGTGTTGATGACTACCCCTGTAAATGATACCAGAGTTGGAACAGTGATATTGATTGTCCACTAGACTGAGAGAGTTGGATGTTGTACTAAACTTAGCGCCAGTGCCTCCTGTCAGTCAAATATAAAGAAAGTCCACCACATATGTCTTTGTTGAGTGGTCCTGCAGGGGCCTGAAGAACCTTTAAGTGTAGCTATGTTGGTTTATTGACTAATCAAAAAGTTACTGAGATGGTGTAGGTAATAACCCCTTATCTCTGGGATAGGTCAGCTGTGAAAGAATAGTATTGGTTAGGAAATGTCAGCCCTTAAAAGGAAGCTATGGTAGTTGGGTTTTCAGAAGAGATGATTGAGCCGAGCCTCCAATAATCAGATTTGTTTTGAACTTTACAAAACATTTGGTTCACTGCCGAACCACACTTTTTGCAAAGTACGGACAGGTTTGGAAAGATGATGGCCACACATCTGGAAAACACACAAAAAGATACTATTACCTGTCAGTGCTCTCTGGTGTTTTCAGCCACCTGTAGAGTTATGGTCTGCATCTTCTCCAGTGACAGCCCGCTTAGCAAATCACTGGCCGCTGTGCTGTCCCATCCAATTCAGCCTGCGATTGGTTGAGTGGACTGTCTCTCCTGAAACAAGAGTGACAGCCCACTCAGCCGATCATTGGCTGATTGGGACAGGACAGCACCTCGGCCAGTGATTGGCTGGGCGAGCTGTCACTGGAGAAGATGCACACTTAGGGAGCGTGGAAAGGTAAGTATAATGAGCCGCCTTTGAAACTGCAGTAAAAGAGCTATGGCATGAACCCGAACTTTACATTAAAGTTCGGAGAACCTGCTGAACCCAACTTTTGAAAAGTTTGCTCATCTCTAGTCTTCAGCCCTTGTTAAAGCCCTACATCTGGAGAAAAGGACCTGGGAAGGACTAGTAACCAGTGCATAGGGTGGTTTGTTATCTTGGGACCTATAATTTTGTCTGAATACTTTAGTCCTGCAATGTTAGAAGACTGTTAGAAACTAAAGGATGGCTTGGCTCGAGGGAATGAAGGACTAGGTGTGGGGTGACAGCCCTGTAAAAAACCTAAAATGTTAAATTGGTAAATTGGGTACTTCTGTATAAGGGTGGGTTCACACTACGGAATTCTCACGGATAAACTCTGTCTGTCCGTGCGCACGGCCGTGCACCTTTAGACATTATTCTATGGGCCGGTGTATTCTGCTATCCGCCGAAAGAACTTACATGTCACTTCTTTCGGCAGACAGCGGAATACGCCGGCCCATAGAATGGTGTCTATGGAGCCGGCGGAAAGGCGCGCGGCCGTGCGCGTGGACATATTGCGTAATTCCGCTGAGTTTATCCCTGAGAATTCCGTAGTGTAAACCCACCCTTACTGTTGCACACAATTTTGTTGAATGGGTATCCTTGAGTCCTTTCCTTGGGTCACGTGCAATATTTGTGAGTAGAATAAAATATGGTTCAGATAAATAAATAGATATAGGTATAGCCATGTATACTATATGTATCAATATACCTATGTACACTGTATGTATGGTATTGAATAATAGGACAGAGCTGGCCATCTGCCCAGGAAGCAAGCCACAGGGGGACAGCCCGCTATAGCCCTCCAGGTGTTACATCTCCCTTCAGATTTTTAGGCAACATAATTCTCACCCAAATGTCCTCCTGCGTTTCAATCCTCTCTGGGACCTCGGGGTAGGGAGATGCGAGGACCTGGAAAACAAAGCTGGGAAGAGAAGCCATGTTTTGTCTCCAAAAGTTCTAGGAGTCCAGCCGAACTCAGTGGTACCAGAACCATTTCCCTTTGACCCTGTGTTATAAAGTTATGAATCTTTTTGGGATTGTATGGGGTTTTGCTGTACACACACATGGGAGATGTGTAACTGGCAGATGAGACGTACATGTATGAGGGGCTTGTCAGGTAATTCTGTTCTTGGTCCAAAGGAGGCCATCATGACCACTTGTTTGAAGAGATCCTAAACCACACACCTGTTTGCTGCACAACCAAGGTCTGCATCATATGGTAATGGACTATTTCTAACACCGTTTTGTACCGCTGCCTGTATTTTGTAGCTGACCTACATTTGTGTATAGTAACCCTTAAGGAAATTAAATATTCCATTTAATCTGGGGCTGATCTTTTCCCCTCGGTCATGACGTACTGAAGGGCCAGGAGAAGATGGAGCCCGGTGCCGGTAAGGAAACAATAGGGACTGGTAAGTATAAATTCTTTATTACGTTACCGCACTACCCTGCCTTCAGCAAGTAAATAAATATAAAGAAAAAAAGGAAAAATGCATTACAAAATAGAAGCTCTTTTTGTACTTTTCCATTGACAGTTGGAGCTTTGCTGAGATTTATGAAAACCCAGGTAAAATTGCAGAATGCTGATCAGTGGGATTATAGTTACTGTTTGGAAATCTATAATTTGTATGTCTATTTTGTATATGCAGCTAGCAGGCTGCTACATGTGGAACAATAATAGAAACACCTACTCTATACTTCACAGTTCCTGTCTCAGTTCAGAATTGTGAAGGATGAAGAATTATATATGGCAAATGAAAATTTGTCTGTAATGAGCTGACGGGGAACATCTCTACTTCAAATAGAGTTCTCTTGTCTCAGGTGATCTATTTTGTTATCTTTATTTCAATGACACCTATAGATAACCATAGAGTGGTGCTGACTCAACCTAATGCTTTGGATTTTTTTTATGTCATGTGCCAAGTTTTGTTATTTCTTCTTAAAGGGGAACTATCAGCAAGTTAGACAAATCTAACCTGCTTATAGCCGCCTATAGCACCCAGGATGCTTAAGAGGAATGTATGTGTCTTACCTTCCTCCTCGACGCAGTGGGGGTGGGGCATTGCTCCTAACAGGAGATTACCCTAACTAACAGTGCTGGACGTAGAAACATAGAAACATAGAAGATTGTCGGCAGAAGAAGACCACTGGGTCCATCTAGTCTGCCCTTTTAGTATTTCCATTCTTATTACCTTAGGATAGATATATGTTTATCCCAGACAGGTTTAAATTCTGTTATTGTAGATTTATCAACTACATCTGCTAGAAGTTTGTTCCAAGCATCTACTACTCTTTTCACATTGCTTCTGATCTTTCCCCCAAGTAACCTCTCACTGTGTCCTCTTGTTCTTGAGTTCAGTTTTTTACTAAAAACACTTCCCTCCTAAACCTTACTTAAGACCAGCACCGAAGACGAAGGTAAGACACATACCTTCCTCCTTAGCTCCCCGGGCGTTATAGGGGGCTATCAGCAGGTTAGATTTGTCTTACCTGCTGATAATTTCCTTTCAAAGTGTTATCTTACATTACCTATGCAATCAGTAGAACTGAGGTGTCAAACTGATGTCTCTCTAGTTGTTGCAAAACTACAATTCCTATTGTGTCTTGACAGACAAATCTAAAGCCTTAGCTGTCAAGGCATGATGGGAATTGTAGTTTTGCAACTGTTAAAGTGACACAAGCTTGATATCTGTGCAATATAGACCCTTGGCTGGTACAGTGTCTAAGTAGACCATCAATGCAGACTGTAACTTGAATCTCTTGGGCTACAATGATAAATCTGTAACTGGTAAATTTAAATTAACTGGTACATCTACTATGTGCCGTTTATTATACTGGTATCATTTAAAGAGACACCCAGCCAACATTTTTTCTGCCCCATAAAAACCCTGGTGAGGGTAAGTGTCCACCCTGCACTCCTCTCACTGGATGCTGCATTTCTCACTTATACCACCACTTTCAGTATTATTCACATTGTGTCATTGTGTCAGATGTCATTTTTTTAAATTTAACTCTATGAAACCCACTGCAGTTTTCATTTAAAAGGCAACTTCTGGTTCAGACAGCAAGTGAATCGCATGGCAATTTGAGTGCAGTGAGAAACATAGCTCACATATTAGGTGAAATGGAGTTAAACAAGGAGGAAGGGCAGCAATTTTCCCTACAAGATTTATGCTTGGAGAATAAAAAAGAAAAAATGCTTGGAGGGTCAGTTTAAAGGGTTTATCTGTTCTCTTGTTCTCCATTCTCAGTTCTTCATCTGACTCTAGTGCCAACTTCTGAGATGAGAGGGGCAGAAACATGTTGCAGGCATTGCTTGTTGGTGAAACCACACCCGCACCCAATGTCCAATAGCTGCCCGATGTTGCTGCGACATTGGTACCATTGGGCAGCTATTGATCATCATGCCCAACTCTTAGGCCCCGTTCCCACTGAGCAAAGCTAGCGGAATTCCGCGACGGAATTGTCCGCCGCGGAATGCCGTTAGCCTCCCGCTCATAATGGGACTCTATGGGAGGCGCGCGCTCCTGCCCTGTCCGCGCTGAAGAATGAACATGTTCATTCTTCAGCGCGTATAGAGCAGCAGCGCGCGCCTCCCATAGAGTCCCATTATGAGCGGGAGGCTAACGGCATTCCGCGGCGGACAATTCCGTCGCGGAATTCCGCTAGCTTTGCTCAGTGGGAACGGGGCCTTATCTGGGAAGTTATCACCAGAGATGGTCAATGGGAGAAAGTGGAGCGGCAGAGAGCAGAAGAGGTAGGACCTTTTCTGCTCTCCAGATAACTAGGGTTGATCGAACCAGCCTCCTCCTTCCCTACGGACCTGGAAGGCTTCAGCAAACAAATGGTTGGTGAATGTTCGAGTTCAATCGAACCTAGGATTTCTCGAGGTTCGATCAACTCTGCAGATAACCCCATTAATATTGCAGAGAGCCCTTTGTGCCCCATCAGACACCAAGGCAACATTCTCCTCTACACCCCCTTTTGCTATAATCCTGCATAGGTTTGTCCAAACTAAGGTATGAACCCATAAAAAGTAAACTATAATAATTTTTTTTTTTGTTCTTTACCAAGAACATCTTTTTAAAGGGGAACTATCAGCAGGTTAGACAAGTCTAACCTACTGTTAGCCCCCTATAGTGCAAGGGATGCTGAGGAGGCATGTGTCTTACCTTCCTCCTTAGTGCTGGTCCCGCATTGTTATTTGGTGTAAACTCTGCTCCGGAACACCCTTTGGAGCACTTCCATGTTATTCAGCTCACCCCTCCACTGATTATCATTAGAAGAGCCAGGCCAGATGACGCAGCAGTACTCCTAAAGGTGCTCTGGAGTGAAGTGTACCCCGACTAACATGGTCCCTGGCACTATAGGGGGCTATAAGCAGGTTAGATTTGTCGTAATAGTTTTCAAGTTTTTTTTTTTCTTTATTTATTTTTTATTTATTACTTTTAAAAAATTTATAATCTTCAGAACACAATCATGTTTCGCAAAAAGAAAGCTACAAAACAGTGCTAAAAACATCAGAGATTTCTTGTTGTGGAAAATCTCCTTTGAGCCGTACTGATTTACTAGGTTTAACAGTAATGGCTAGTTTAGAAAAATAAACATTGTAATGGATCTTAATTAAAATTAATTGCAACTATTTTCCATTTTAATTACATTAAGGCTTCTTTCTATGGCCATAGCAACAGAGAGTCAACAGCACAATATTTATATAACTTCCCATCAGAAGTAGAAGCCTGATGTCCTGAAAGCCCTGAATACAACCTAGTAGTGTTTAATTAGTCTATTCAGAATACATGGTTGTTTATGAGTAAATGACCATAATACAAACAGTGTAAGACACTAAAATAACCTACAATATGGACACAGTGATTGCTTCCTGCGTCAGGAAAACATAAACAGAAGGAAACTTAAAGCGACACTCCGGGGAAAGTTTTTATTTTAAGCATATTGAGGATTAACAGCTGCCCCGTATCCCTTTTTACTGGCAGCTTTGTTTCCCCTATAAATACCAGTTTAGGTCCTTATGCGTTCCAGAGTGACTAGAAAATTCTTTTTATGTGGAGTCAAAGTCACTTCCTCTTTGTACCCCTGTAAAATTCATTGAGCGTTTCATAGTTAGGCCACTGCCACTGAGGAGCCACTGTTCTACCTCCATAGCTCCAGAAACGTGAGTAGATGGAGTGAATAGTAGTTTGCGAACCACCACTCGGCTACATGACTAAGCCCATCTACCTTAACTACGTTATACTGGTTCATATTGTACTTTTCTCTAATTGATGTTGTATTTTCCCTTCCTACTGTAAATACTTTGTTTCTCTCCCTGAGGATTTAATTTAAGTTTGAAAGAAACACGTCGGAGTTATTATATAATGTATACAGTGGGCTTAATAGGGCAAGACAAAGGGGTAGATCTGGGTAAGGGTCGTCCTTTTTAAGATGAGTGCCCCTTAGTTCTCTGTATTTTTTGGTTAGGAGTATTTCTAGTTCTCCTTTAGTTGTGATTGATGTGGAGTCAAAGTCACTTTCTCTTTGTTCCCCCATAACATTTATTGAGCGTTTCGTAGTTAGGCTATGTTCACACACATTATTCTTTGGCCATTTGTCCATCAGTCCATCTTAGGATGATCAACACTTTGAGTCCATAAAACGGCCATTATCTCATAATTATTGTACACATAACAGCCATTATTAGGAAATAGCGGCTGTTAATTGGACTCTAAACGGATAAGTACCCACTAACCACAACAGACATAATAACACCCACACAAACACACATACACAGTCCTCTAGCAGAAACCCTAGAATATGCATCCACTCTGTGTTACCTTACAACCACAAAGCCAAACATTGATGCTGACAATCTAATGTGTATAGTATGGAGACAGTTTATCAGTCTAATGCCTATCATTGGAGGAAAGATTGATCCAACATGTCTGCCAGTTGAAATAAACGTGCACGCTTAGCCAACCTTAGCATTCTTCTTAATTGAGCTGGCTGACAAATTTCTGATCCGTATGACCAGTTCTAGGGTATCATGTTTACCGACAGTATTGATGTGCAAGAATTTTTTATTTTTTTTCCACTGAATGCCACTAATTAAGATATGAGTTATATTCTTTGTTGACCTATAGTCCTATTATGTAAGGGGGCTGCAGCTTAAAGGAGTTTAATTTTTAATGGGTGAGAAATATAGCAGGTACATAAGCATTTTAATTTAAGAAGAGCTCCAATTTGTCAATAGATAATTAGCAGTCGCAACATGTGACCTTAGACTAAAGTGTCCTGGCCACGCTGGTTAATTTCACGAGTTGGAAGCCTAACGCAAGAAAGTAACTCTGTTGATTCTCCAACCCTAACAGATTCCAAGTCCTCTTTTATTACATCAGGTAACATAAACCAAATGTCATTAGGAAATGAATAAACAAGGGCCATGGAAAGGCCAAGTAGACATATGGTGTTTATGTAGAGTATGTGGGTATGGAGCTATTCCAAAACAATACAATTAAATAATGTGAAGAAAGATTATATTATATGTCAAAGTACAGGAGTCTACCATGAGACAGAGGCCACATACATTACATTACAACATTTCCCGTCCAGAAAGAACATGAAGACTATTATGTTGATGAAAACCTAGGCAAATACCGGGATGTCTGTAACATGGTGCCAATAACAGATGAGGGTACTAGAGGACATGTTTGCTTAAACAATTACCCATAGTGTTTGGATAGTAATAGTTTGAGGCTATATTGTTATCTCAAGGCCTGAGTAGCTTTCCATAATGATATTCATTAGTGGTGCTTGAGGGTGATGTGACATCATCTGTCAGAACTAGAGATGAGCGAACTTTAATCACACTCTGGTTCATCCGAACACGAACCCGAACTCGCACCATTAGATTATCGGTATCTGAAGAAGTTGGATACAGCCCTAGGGAGTCCTGGAAAACATGGATACAGCCTATTGGCTGTATGCATGTTTTCCAGACAGCCTTAGGGATGTATCTAACCTCTTCAGCCATCAGTTATCACATGCTGAGAGTTCGGGTTCAGACGAACCTGATTATGCACGAGGTTTGCTCATCTCTAGTCAGAACGTTGATCTCAAAAGAACTTTCCAACATGAGAAAAACCCTTATATGAGGTGGCAAAAAAAAGAAAATATAGCCTTTCTGTATTGGTCAAGTCCAAACTTGGGTTTAAATCCCAACTGGTCATTGGTATATTCGGACCACTGCTTTTAGTGCAGAGCAGTTGTTGGTAACCTGGAGAGCTATCCACAAAAGGAGGCAAGTTTGCTTAATGAATTTATTTGTTACAATATTTAACTTGACATACCCTACAAGTATAACTATGTTAGTTGAGACAGGAATGCCCCTTTTACTGTCTACAACTCTACACCAATGGCTAAATGGGATGTAGACCCAGGTTTTGACTGGTGTAAAGTAGAATTGTCTTAGTTGCCCCTAGCAACCAATAAGATTCCACCTTTCATTTTCTAAAGAATATGTGAGGAATAGAGATGAGCGAACCTGGAGCATGCTCGAGTCGATGCGAACCCGAACTTTCGGCATTTGATTAGCGGTGGCTGCTGAACTTGGATAAAGCCCTAAGGCTATCTAGAAAACATGGGTATAGTCATTGGCTGTATCCATGTTTTCCAGACAACCATAGAGCTTTATCCAAGTTCTACAGCCCCCGCTAATCAAATACCAAACGTTCGGGTTCGGATCGACTCGAACCCGAATCCGGTTCGCTCATCTCTAGTGAGGAATAAAAAGTGGAATCTCATTGGTTGCTAGGGGCAATGCAGACAGTTCCACTTTACACCAGTTTGATAAATCTCCCCCATAGTTTTCTGACAGATGATGCCACCCTTGAGCACCCATAGTGTAGCATTACTGAAAGCTGCCTCGGCCTTGATGTAGCAATATTGCTAGGGATGGTCCGAACCGAGTTCGGTTCGGGTTCGTACGAACCCAAACCCTCGGCAATGATTCCCGCTGTCCAGCGGGAGGACCGCCTGGAAAACTGGGATACAGCCATAGCCATAGGCTGTATCCCAGTTTTCCAGGCATTACTCCCGCTGTATCCGCCCGCTCCACGGAGCGGGCAGACAGCGGGAATCTGCTGCCGAGCATTCGGGTTCATACGAACCCGAACCTCGGCAGGTTCGGACCATCCCTAAATATAGCCATAAATGATAGCAATCCCACCACCCTGGATAAATGTCTCTTTTCTGTCCATAGCACCTTATTCCAGATGCTTTTTCTGCCAAAGAGGGTTACATCAACATATACTCACTTTTTCCACTGTAGGAAATGGCAAATCTGTGAAATCGTTGGTTAATAAATTATTGCAGTCAAGTTTTAGCAGTTTTTTTTTCACCTTTTGTTCAGTTTCATCTCCTTTATCTTTATATAGTTTCTGAAGGAAGATCAAAAATGTAATTGTTCACATATTTTAAAAATATAAAACTTTACACGGTGTACCCTCACTTGTCTAGCTAACAATGAAAGTCAGGAATGTGGACTTGTATTACCTTCTCATCACTGTCTTACAAAAGGAAGAACATTAACCTGAAGGAATCAAATAATTTTCTAAATTCATTTAATAAAACTCTATACTCTTCACAAGCCAAAGGAGAATTGATACAAATTTTTCTCAAATCTATTTCTCTTCATGCACTCCAACCAATGTGATCTCTCTCATTATGCCCCAAGGAGTACAGATGGGGTATACATGGACAGACTCTCTGGCCTTCAATGCACGCTTAGGCCTTGGATGTAACTAAAGACGTACTCCACTCCTTTGCGTACTTTAATACTCACCTACCAGAATAGACTATAAAGGAGTCGAGTACATCCCCCAAATGAGTCCATACCAAACACAGTTACCACTAGTCACTAAGAAATGTACAAATCCTAACCTAAAGCTGGAATCCACTAACACACTGGCATTCAATGTCTAAGTGGTAGTTTTCCTCTTCAAAAAATGTGCACATGTGCAAAGAAAAACTAGAAGATGGATAGGACCATCAAGATTTCAAGCATGGGATCTCCTGAGGCTCTTGATGAGACAGAATGTCTATGCCCGTTGGAAGGGGCTGTTCTGGGTTGAGGGATCCAATACAACCCACATCTTTTTGGTTGGTGGGGTGGGGTTATATTTGCCAGAATCATATAATTACACCTATTTAAATGGAACCTCTCATGACTTTCATGCTGCCCAAACCATAAGTCATTGGGATGGTTACTGGCCCCTTTTCCCCGTCCCACCACTCTTGATTGATAAATTGGGTATAGAAAGGTCTATAAATTATGATCAGTAGGATAGGAAGGAGATGCCAGGGATTGTCTCAGATTCAAGTAGGATGAAGTTGCTTTAATAGTATCTCCAATTACACTAAAATAAAGAGGTAGGTCTGGGTGGTATGACACCATCAAATATATACTCGTTTATGAACAGATCTCATTAACTTAGATCTCTATAATTCCCCTCAAAAAAGAGAATCTGACTGTATACATTAGCTATAGTACAAACTTTCTCCTAAATACGGACTAAAATTTGTCTCATAGACTCTTGTTCGCAATTGGAGGTCATGAAAAAGTAGGATCTGTTTCCTAAGAGAGGGAAAAGGGTAGCCCTGTCTACTTCCTCCATATCTCCATGTCACTATACTTGATGTGGACGCCAAGAAACTCGTCCTTCATTATGCAACTTCACATACATTTCAGTTCCCAGAGCAATATGAATTATGCTATAGATATCCCAATGTAATCTATGCAAAAATAGAATGCATGTTCATTCAAGCAGACCACATGATCCTATGTTCCGCATGTACAACCCTTTCATTTCGAAATGACAACTGATTCGGTATATTGGTGCCAAATTTACTTGTTCATGCTATTTATAGTATGCATCATAATTATCCATGGTTTTTTATGTATATTCAACTTGACAAGGCATAATGACTCACTCAATTAGGATCTACATGTAAGTTATATGATATGTAAAAGACTTTGTGGATTTAGCCCATGTTTGTACATTGAAAATTTCAACCTCTCAGTTAAGTCTCCACATGCATTAAATTCCCAGCTCTTGATTTAGACGGCTTTCCTTAAAGTTGGATGGGAAGTACGCTGAGTCAACATCGCTCCAGACAAACAGTAGCCATGGGGATCCTTCATACTCCCCCTCTGGAGACCACTTCTTTCTTCAGACTGAGACATCTGAGCTCAATTAGAACAGGAAAAGGGAAAAACACTTAGGCATGATGTCATGGTTTCCACTACTTCACCAAAAAATCATGCATTGCTTTTTCTTTAAACAAAAAACTTGGCAGATCCCAATTTCAAAGGGGACTCCTTGCGCTATATTAGAAAGCAGTGAAAACACAAGAACTCCTCCAGGAGCTGATAAGCCAGAGCTCCTTTGGTTTGGCCTAGACGGGGCCTTTGGATTGCATGACTTTACGTATTATATTGTAGACCAAACATAAATTAACGCTGCTTCTGAATGTTAAATGTTAGGTTAGGAATTGGAAAAGCAATGCTTAAGTTTCATCTTCCCCGAAGCAGACTCTGGACTAAACCTCTTTTTCCAGCTTCTCATTTTTCATAATAATTGAAATGTGGTGAAGAGTAATTATTAGATATTTTATACATAGACAGGAGGGCATTGTATGTTTGGCTGAATACATGTTAGTATTGATATACTAGCGTATAGCGTAGCCAAGAAAGTAATGAATATTTAAAGTAATAGCAAAATAATAAAAGACAGATACTTTTCAGTGTAAAACAACTAGAGATGGGCAAACCTTCCTGAGTTTTGGATTTGTAAGAACCTGAACCACTGGCATTTGAATCCCACTGTCTTCCCATTCCGTGGGGAAGGTGGAGACAGCTGCAGTCCCACCTGGAAAACAGGGATACAGCCTATGACCTAGGCTGTATGCCTGTTTTTCAGGTGGGACTTAGGCTGTCTTCACCTTCCCAATGGAACGGGAAGACAATGGGATTCAAATGCCAATGATTCAGGTTTGTATGAACCCCAACCTCAGTCAGGTTCGCTAATCTCTAAAACAACCCCTTTAACTAACTGGTTACAATAAAGATTAAATACTTTTGAATATGATGTCATTAAAGGAAATTTTTGATACGTCTTAAAGACATGTCAATCTCTTCAACTGGTGTGGGTCTGAGGGTCAAGACTAGAGATGAGCGGAACTTTCGGACTTTCGGTCCGAAAGCCGCTCACTCCAGTGCTATGCCTGCGATCCCGGATGCATAGTTGCGCTCGGATTTTGGTCCGACGCATCTTCGCTCAATTACTATGCCTGCGATCCCAGGTGCATAGTGCATAGTTGAATTCCCTGGAAGATCCTTCCCACAGATTTCGGGGAGCGCAACTATGCACCCGGGATTGCAGGCATAGTAATTGAGCGAAGATGCCGTTGGACCAAAAGTCCGACGGTCCGCTCATCCCTAGTCAAGACCCAACTGATCGAGAGAACCAATGGGAAGTAGAGAGCTGCTGAGCGCCGCTCTCCTCGTGTCCCTGTCTTACTGAGGGAGATGATCCCATAGACTTCTGTAGTTTGTTATAGAAGTCTCTTGCGTTGAGGACAGAGTGGGGAGAGAAAGCAGTAAAGGAATGCTTCTCCCTATTGGTTCTAGAATATGGTGGGGCTCAGAACACTAAGGGGCACATTTATCAATATGTATGCCATGGAGAAGACTCAGATTTTTGCATTTCCATGGCGTACGCCAGGTCTAAGCCCCTCTCCCCTAATGGGTGAGCAGGGGTGGCACATCAAGGCACAGAGGAGGTGTGGCCTAATATGTGATGTGGCCTATTTTTTATGATACCTTATTGGCCAAACATTGTTCAATGTTTTTCTCATATGCTTTAGTAAGCATTGGTGTATTGATCATACAATGATAGGTATAATGATAGGTAGGGTCATGTATGGTATAAACGCTGCTGCCTTTAAATGTTGAACAGACTCTTCAGAGCCAATCTTAATTCATCCTCCTAGCATAAAGGCTGTATTACACTCTAAGACGATCCTCAGAGGGTCTGAGTGGCCCATTGAAGAAACCATCGCTGTTGTGATCGTTTTGATTCAACATGTTGAAAGACAACAATCAGCCAACATTGTGCATCGTTCACACCAAATGATTTGGCCGGTAATCTGCTAAAAATGGCCAAAAATCGCTGGGTGTAATAGGGGCCTAAGACTATTGGGGTTAAACATCTACCTGCTCCCTCCATTTACTGGGCACTTCCTAATACAATGCCACTTAACATCTCTTAGGCTGGGTTCACACTGCGTTTGTGCAATCCGTTTTTTTAATCCGTTTTTTTCGGGGGGAAAAACGGATGAAAAAAATGGATGCATTTGTGTGCATCTGTTTTGATCCATTTTTCCTTTGACTTCCATTGTAAAAAGAAACGGATCAAAACAGATCCGTTTTTTTAACGGACACAAAAGTAGTGTCAGCTACGTTTTGGTCTCCGTCAAAAAAACGGATCCGTTTTGATCCGATTTTTTTACAATGGAAGTCAATGGAAAAATGGATCAAAACGGATGCACACAAATGCATCCGTTTTTTTCATCTGTTTTTTGCAAAAAATGGATGAAAAAAAACGGATTGCAAAAACGCAGTGTGAACCCAGCCTAAGACTTGCAGTACATTGAGAATATTAGCAATCGCTACGTAAATTGAGAAACAAAGTGGGCAGTATAATAGGGAAAATGGAGCACCCTATAAGTGGGGGGAACAAGGCAGCCATTTTCTCCTACTAATCTTATGCTGAAAAATTAAATAAGGTTCCCTTATATTTTTCATTTCTGTTGAATCCACATCTGGATCATAAATCTTAGTGGTATTTAGCTAAAAAATGCAGCGTGGGAAATTCCACTAAATATATTAATCCTATTAAATACCTGGAAGATATTTCCATTGAATCAGTAAACTTCACCATAAGTGCCCAACCACATTTCCTTTGTTCAGGTAAACATCTGGTTCCTCCGATTAGACCACATCATTCATGAGAGTCCCATATATATTATTAGGATTAATGTGGACAGTTCAATTTCGAGCATTAAGACTTGAACTGCAGGAGGTTGCGTTGAGAAGCAAGCATTTTTCTCGGTTACGGTTACGGTTAAGGAAAAAATAATGCTAGAAAGGGTGAAATCATGTGTTAATTTTATAATTGGAATGAGTCCATAGTCTCAGAATCAAGTGCATAAGGTCATATCTAGAAGTCTCATTTTGAGAACATTGCTTCTTTCTGGCAAAGGTGACAATGTGTAATATTTACAGAACGCTTTTCATAGTTCCTGCCTCGAACGTCATTGAACTACAATAAGTAAATTATTTACACAATCGCTTTCTTTAGAAATTCATATCCAAGAAAAAAGGGATTTGTTGTCCTGATTTTTTGGACCCACTTCTGGTTTTGAGTAAAAATACTTAAAGTGTCACTGTTGAAATCAATAGTACAGGCGATTTTATTAACCTAAAAATGCATTTTTATCATAAAAAAGCAGTTTGAAGCTCTCTTCCCTGTCTTCATTGCTCTCTATGGAGAGGGGAGGGTGGAGGGAGATGAGGCACCAAAACAGGACAACAAGGAGTTAATGTACAGCTACATGACCGGGCTATCTCCTCTGAGGTCAGCACTGACCTCTCTGACCTCTGAATATCTGTTTTCACACAGTTCCCGCTGTATGATGCTTCATTCTCTGCTCTCTGCTGCCGACTAATCTCCCTCCCTCCTCCCCCCTCTCCATAGAATAGACAGGGCCTGATTGATGTAAAAAAAAGTCGAGATTTACTGATAATGATCAGTGGATGAGAGAGAGTAAGAGAGGGGGGGGGGGCTGGGAAAAGTCTTTTTGAATGCAGATAATAGCATATTTGCCAAATAAACCCAATTAAAAAGGTTTCTTAAAATCACCTGGACTATTGATTTATGCAAAAAAAAAAAAAAAACGACAGTGACACTTTAAAGTATATTCCGTGTTTCTCCGAAATATAAGCCCTACTCCAAAAATAAGGCAAAACTGACCAGATCCCTTACACTAGTTGCTGAGTATCAGCCAATCAGTGCCAGAATTCATGCTCCTCCCCCACCTGCTCAACAAAAGCTGCAGGGGAGGCAGGAGAGGTAAGAAGATGCAGAGAAGGGGACATTGAACATGGGGTGATGGAGGGTATATGGGACAACTACAGAGGGGTAGGCAGGTATAAAGTATGAGAGCCTTACTGCAGAGGGGAGATGTTTACAGTATGGGGGAAGAACTACATAGAGGCAATGGGGGGTTACTGCAGAGGGCGGATGTATATAGTATGGGGGAACAACTACAGAGGGGGGAGGGAGGTATACAGTATGGGGGGTTACTGCAGAGGGCGGATGTATATAGTATGGGGGAACAACTACAGAGGGGGAGGGAGGTATACAGTATGAAGTTCTAACTACATGGGAACTTACAGTATAGGAGAGTAACAACAGTGGGACATACAGTATGGCGGCTAACTTCTGTAAACAGAAGCGCTAAAGTGTAGGGGCATACTGTGTTTCTCTGAAAAGACCTACCTCGGAAAAAGGAAAGAGTGATATGGTATATAGCTCCCGATCCTCATCTTGCAATCACCTATCCTGCACGGTGCAGAACCAGCTACCTTTGCCAATAACTGGCTAAAACAGGAAAGTTCTTTAAAGGGGTTATCCAGCTTTAAAAGAAAACATGGCCACTTTTTTATAGAGACAGTTTCCCTCTTGTCTCTAGTTTGGATGCAGGTTTTGCAACTCAGTTCCATTGAAGTGAATGGAGCTTAATTGTAAACCACACCTGAACTTGAGACAAGAGTCATATTGTCTCTGGAAGAAAGTGGCCATGTTTTTTTTTAACGCTGGCTAACACCTTCAATATTCTGGTTGATATTTGTACATTGGCAGTTGCTTTCAGGATGAAGGATCATTTCTAATAATCATCTTCCACTAATTGCTTTGGTTTGGAGGAGCACTATAAGTTTATTACTTTCATGAAATGTCACAAGATAAGTTATAAGCCAATATTTTAAAATAAATAGTAGCTTCAAGGACAACATGTTCTGAGTTCTTGAAACAGGTTGTAAGAATTCGACTTTTAGTAAGTGTTACTTAAAAGGATTTAAATGTTGGGCTCCTTTCTGTTTTTTCTCAATGTAGTTAGGCAGACGGTAAGCAGGGTTGGTATCCAGGACTGTCTTACTGCTGATTAGGGTCTTTTCTCTCTTACCTGCTCTTCCATAAATTCTCCTACTCTGCACCCACGCTTTGCCTCAACCCATAGAATTGTTGCTTACATTTATAGATTTAGGCTATGTTCACACAGCGTAAAAGTACGGCCATTGTTGCAATCGGCAACAATGGGCGTACTTTGTACGCCTGGGAACGCCGCATGCTCTTCTATAGGATCCCGGCCGGAGCGATTACACTTAGAATACACTCCAGCCGGGATTCCATACGGCACCGCAAACAACTGACATGTCAGTTTTCTTCGGCCACAATTCAGTGAATTGTGGTAGCAGAAAGCTCTGTCAGTTCACACAATGAAGCGAGCGGCTCAGGTCCTAAGCTTCATTGTGTGCTGTGAGGAGTTCTGATGCGGGCGTGCGCTGATCATCAGAACACTGCGCCCAGAAAGATCATCCGGGATGATCTTTTCAGAGACCGGCTGCTCTGTGACCCGGCCGGGTAACGGAACGGCCGGTCCTATACGCCATGTGAACATGGCCTCAAACAGAACGAATGCTACTGAAATGTATAAACTAAATCAAGCACAAGGGTTTCTTAAGGGTCCTGTACAGAAGACACAGCATACAAGGAAAATAAAGTTAGGTCACCCTTATGTGATATCCAAAGGGGCAGCTGATCCTGGCTCAGGAGAAGTAGAGTAGGAGCTTTAGAGCAGTACAGTAAAGTAGTAACAGCCAATCAGTGCATGCAGTTCCATAATACAGAGTTTCACCAGTAAAATGCCCTCTCTGACTGGTCAGACCATCATCTAGCCAGTCATCCGTTCTACAGATCTTAAATCACAATAGTCCAGGAAAGAACATTGTATGTTGAAAATATTATAACTTAAGGCCATTGTAACCTGAGGGACTAAAGTAATAGATAAATATATTGTGTGTTTATCTTTTTAGCACTGTCTAATACTGTCGCATAATGGCTTAGTGCTCGATGTTGCAGCAGTCTTGCCCATATGTCTATCTATCAATCTAAACATCTAGGGGATTGGAAACTAAATTAGACGATCTATTTTGAAAACCTTTTAGAAGTAAATGTCAAGGCTTTGAATTGCGCAGCACCTCATTTTGAGGTTTCACTGATATTTTGGTTGCACTAAGTATAAAATGATAGAGGATGTCCTTCAAATGTTCTACTGCCAATAAAAACTAATGGATAGCTTTAAATATAGGTTGTTGCATCTGTAAAACCTATTATGTTTGGTTGCAAAAATTACACTAAGGTCCCACCTTAGATAAAAAAAAGTTACTTTCTAGCGGCAAACCAAGGCATGTTTACAATAACTTGAAATCCTTGAAGGACCTTAATAGAATAAAGAATCAATGACTTCAGGAGAAATATTTTAAAGATGAAATTCTCTCAACAACTTGGTTTTTGATCTTATAAATACCTTTAGTAAAAGTGTTTTGATATCAATTGCATATTGGTGTTGGCAAGGGATAAATGTTTTCTAGCCACATACTGTACACTTTCTCATAATCTTGGTTTGGCCATTCATGGCTGATCATGACATTATCAACATATGGAATGTTTTGATTCGGTTTGGTTTCAGTGATGTGGGATGTATAAGACATTAGATTCTGCATTAATATTAGACATTCCTTCAATCTGGAATAGACTCCATCTTTTGAAGTCTTGGGGATTGCTCTTACCACTATCTGTCCTATTATCTAAGACTAGACATGTCCTCTTGGTGACAGAGGCAGTGGCTTAAGAATGTATCCCCAACTCAATCCCGAAAAGTGTTGATAATATGATAGTTGCCAGATGTACAATCATTCAAATCATTGTTCAATGCCCCCTCCAATCCCTGAAAATAGAGAAACAAGAAGAGAAAGGATGCTCCCTTTAATGATAATGCTACTACTCCTAGATATACAGGTGTGGGATAACCTGGTCGAATTGTGCCGTTAATAGACATTACTGAAGAAGTGTCAGTGATTGCAAATATGGAAATTGACTCTGTTTTTCCTTGTAGGATGTCTCTGTCCTCCCTCTGTGGTCAAAAGTCTTTAAGGTGGCTCCATGTTCCTGCTGCCCCAATGGCGATATATCCCCTTGTTCAAATCGAGTAGAGTTTACACCCATTTACTGAACTGTTCAGGTTCAGCAATGTTTTCCCGACCATAATGCTAGGCATTTGACTCTCAGTGGTTGGGGAAGATGGATGCCGCCCTAGAGAACATCTCTAGCCGCCGAGAGTCAAATTGGGCATTTGGGTTCGGAGAACATTGCCAAATCTGAACAGTTTGCCAACTGTGCTCAACACTATTTACAGCATGTAATCAATTGGTTCATTCTAGCGCCGGCTAGTAGGGGTAATATGCGGTAGCATCTTAACTTTCCTCAATTCATTATATACCTTTCCAATCTCTTGGATAAGAGCAACAAAACCAGCAATCCAGTGAATAGAAATGGAAATGGAACAATGGAAAGCCCCTTTAAAGACACCAATGTGTTTTTAGTTTTGGCTTGTGCATATTTTATGTATTCTGTCCCTTTTTTCATTGTGGCTAGCACTCGTGCTTTGTAATACCCATGTGATCCAAATTAGCAGGAAGCACCTGTGTACATAAGGGGAGGATCTCCTAGCATTCTCCCATTCCACCTGCAGAGGAATGGAGAAAGGTAAGAGCTTGTTCACACTTGTGTTGCTTGGCATCCACTTTTTCCGCCAGTGGCACCTGCGGGGTCCGGGGGGGCCTTTTAGGGTCTGGTCCTGTGACAATGGGGCTGCAGGGCCATTCCGTGGCCCCCCTTTTCTGCTTGCGCACGTTTTGCAGGGATTGTGGTCGCTGACCGGCACAGTGATGTTTTTTGGTTAGGGACTCATGTGTATCAGAAGACCTGCACGTGGTACATGAGGCAATATGGTTTGGCCAAATTATATACTAACTTCTGATGTTGGTTTTAAATGTAGCTGAATAAGCTTTTGTGTCAGCCATGGGTGCGATGTGCAGCCATTTCTGTCTTTTTGGCTTGTGCATATTTTATGTATTCTGTCCCTTTTTTCATTGTGGCTAGCACTTGTGCTTTGTAAGACCCATGTGATCCAAATTAGCAGGAAGCACCTGTGTACATAAGGGGAGGATCTCCTAGCATTCTCCTATTCCACCTGCAGAGGAATGGAGAGAGGTAAGAGCTTGTTCACACTTGTGTTGCTTGGCGTCCACTTTTTCCGCCGGTGGCGCCTGCGGGGTTCGGGGGGGCCCTTTAGGGTCTGGTCCTGTGACGATGGGGTTGCAGGGCCATTCGGTGGCCCCCCTTCTCTGCTTTTGCACGTTTTGCGGGGATTGTGGTCGCTGACCGGCACAGTGATGTTTTTTGGTTAGGGACTCATGTGTATCAGAAGACCTGCACGTGGTACATGAGGCAATATGGTTTGGCCAAATTATATACTAACTTCTGATGTTGGTTTTAAATATAGCTGAATAAGCTTTCGTGTCAGCCATGGGTGCGATGTGCAGCAATTTCTGTCTTTTTGGCTTGTGAATCTGTTTTTAGTGCAGCACACACCCTTATCCAGGGGTGTAACTACCACTATAGCAGCCATAGCGGCTGCTATAGGGCCCGCTGCATCAGGGGGCCCCATGGCCTGCTCCTGCAATACACTGGGCCCCCTGAGCCGTCATTATTTGCAGCACCGGGTGGCCCTGCTGGTCTCCTGGGTTTTCCAAATGTCCCTTTAACTGCAAGCACTCCTGACCAGAGCTAGCAGTTATGTAGTTATGACTTCACTTGACTGTTTAGTGGTCAGTCGGGGGGGGGGGCAATCAAAAGTTTGCTATAGGGTCCAGCCATTTCTAGTTACGCCCCTGCCCTTATCCATGGCCATGAGTCTTTTTAGGGGCTGTCCATTGTTTGTTCACACTGTTGGTAGCAATTGAAAAAAAAATTGACTCATTTCTCTTCTCCGGATGACTGGATTCATTGATCTTATTCATGTTAGACTTGCACTAAGTTTAAGTGTGAAATCATACACAGCATGGCTGGCTATTTACTATTTTTATTACTCCCTCTAATCCAGTGTCGAACTGGCCCACCAGAGGACTGTAGGATCCTCCAGTGGACCCCCAGCTTAAAGGGAACCTTTCAACCCCCTGGGCAGACACATATACCTACTGCATCCACGAAGTCCCGGAGCCCGCCCCGCCGTAGAGATATCCCCGCCCAAAGCAGTGCGTGCGCTCCCCAGAGATGAGTCCAATGACCATAGAGAATGACGGCTCCAGTCATTCTCTATGGACGTCGGACTCATCAATGATGAGCGCGCGCGGCTTCGGATGGGCTATCTCTGTGGCGGGACGGACTCCGGGACCAGGACTTCGTGGATACAGTAGGTATATGTGTCTGCACTGGGGGGGTCGGCCGGCTCGGGGGGGGGGTGACAGTTTCTCTTTAAGAACCTGTCAGGATGGTATCTCTGCAGAGCATTATGCGCCCCTCGGCTCGTGCTGTTCGGCCGAGAAGGCACTGATTTTCTTGTATCCTGTTTCTGTGTTTTGTTTGCAGTGTGTGAACACTGGTTTATATGCTCACCTTTGTTGGGAGACACACCCGACTTCACCTGCTGAATTCTGTCTGGCCATGTCATGGTTACTGTGTTGTCTTGTCCTGCTGTCCGGTTCCTAACAGAATATCCAGCCATATTTTTTTTTTCTTTCTCTTCTCTCTCTCCACCTTGCTATGGACCCCATGAAAGCTCTGGTTGAGCAAAAGCAAAGTCTCAACCAGCTTGTTCTGGACCTTACGCAACGGGTGCAGCAGGTAGAGTCTTTCCTGGGCCAAAATGCCATGCTATCTGCTGCTGCTCCCCCAGAACCTCCAGTGCAGCTTCCTGATAGGTTCAAAGGCGAGAGAAAGGCCTTTCGGATCTTCAGAGAGGGATGTAAGTTGTTCTTCAGACTTTGTCCCCGGTCCTCTGGGGATGAGAGCCAGAGAGTGGGCATTATTATGTCACTCTTACAAGGACCTCCGCAGGAGTGGGCCTTTTCTTTGCCTCCAGATGCCACTGAATTGTCTTCTGTGGATCAGTTTTTCTCTGCATTGGAATTACTGTATGATGACCCTGACAGGGCAGCAGCAGCTGAGAGGCAGTTGACAGTTTTGAGACAGGGCAAGCGACCAGTGGAGGAGTATTGTGCCGAGTTCCGCCAGTGGTGCGTTCCATCCGGATGGAACGATCCTGCGCTTAGATGCAAATTTAAGCAGGGGTTGTCTGATGGCATTAAGGATGCCTGGACAGGACACCCAGATCCTTCCACCCTAAAGCAGGCCATGAATTTGGCTATTCGCATAGACCGTAGGCTCCGTGACAGACATAGGGAGAAAGTAGACTCTGACCCTTCTAAGACCTCTGTCCCCTGCTCTGTCAAACACTCTGTTGTTATCCCTGATATACATGAGGACGAGCCCATGCAGCTGGGACAATTGGACGCCAGGACCAGGCGAGAACATCGTAGACACAACGGTCTGTGTTATTACTGTGGTGACAGTAGCCACTTCATCAGTTTCTGCCACAAGCGTCCCAAGCGGCAAGAAAACCTGCACCCAGATCATCGGCGTCCAGGTGACTCCCAGGAAGGTCACTTGGGCGCACAGGTACCCTCCGGCGAAATAAACATTGCTAGTTCTACTGTAACTGATTTGCCTGTATCTGATGCCAATTTATCATGTTCTTCTGCTCGTCCTGTCAGTAAGCCTGTTCTCCATGCCATGGACTCTTCTTCTGATGAATGGGAGTCAGATGGCAATCTTCTAAGTGAAGTTGAGTCCTGTGAGGGTCCTGAGGCCCCTCGTAAAAGGGGGGGTACTGTCAGGATGGTATCTCTGCAGAGCATTATGCGCCCCTCGGCTCGTGCTGTTCGGCCGAGAAGGCACTGATTTTCTTGTATCCTGTTTCTGTGTTTTGTTTGCAGTGTGTGAACACTGGTTTATATGCTCACCTTTGTTGGGAGACACACCCGACTTCACCTGCTGAATTCTGTCTGGCCATGTCATGGTTACTGTGTTGTCTTGTCCTGCTGTCCGGTTCCTAACAGAACCTTCACTAACACTGACTGATACGCTGTTTGTCACTGGTTCTTCATTGGTGGGCCCCCAGGATAATTTTCTATGGTGGGCCCCAGATACCCCAGTCTGACGCTGCTCTAATTCCTTGGGCTACTGCCCATTTAACTTCCCAATGCAAGGATGGCTTCTCTTTTTATCAATGACCACCTAACCTTCCCTTTTTCCTATCAAACACAGTGGAAGTCTCCAGCAGTCCAATTATAGAATATGCAAGTTTTATTTAAAGCAGTTCTAATAAAACACAGCGATGATGAAATACAAACATCCACTAACAGTCATCACATTTTGAGTTCCCATAGTTCTCACTCAAGAAGAAGCGCCATGAGGGCCTGAAATGCTTTGACTGCTAGTGTTTTAATGGAGCTGCCTTAAATAAAACTTGGCTATCTCATTACTGGACAACTGGGGCCCTTCTTTTTTTTTTTTTTTTGCTGATGACTATGCACTTTCCAGCACCCCTGTGTGGTCTAAACACGACCAATACATGAGACGGACATACAACTATAGTTAAACTCCATAAATTCCTCCTTTACTTCTTCTATTAAAGTTGTAGGCAGCTGCCTATCTCAGCCCTCTATAACCCATGGGGGGGGGGGGGGGGGAATATTTTTATATATATATTTTATTGCTCTTTTTTTTTTTAGTCTTCTTAAATTTTTGTATTGGAAAAAGTGATCTTTACCTTTTACTGAGTATTTAAGTCTAGTAAATCTGAGGAATTTTTTATTTTTTTTTTGCTGGTTTTGCTCAACCTCAGCTAAATATACGACAAGATAACTGTATAGGATTATGCGTCAACATAAATTTATACATCTTCAAAATGAACTTTAAGATAATAAAAATGAATGTAATATACATGGTCTAATAAATGTCATCAGTTTATTCTACAATAGACCTGTAATACATTGGAAACAAGACGAAGAGACGATACATGTTCGGCACTAACACCATAACGGTTAAATAAATATAATATTACATTTAAGATGACTAAGATCTTTGCAATTTTCAACCATACGGCAAATAGATTCACACAAGAACCTCATGTACAATTGTAATGATGTCACAGAGCAGAGGTCTCGGCTAACCCATGTCTGGTTAAGAGATGGATTATCTGTCTAATATGCTAAAACACAGAGATTAAAAATGTCACATAAATCAAAACAAAGGAATCGCTATATTTAGCGTACAGTGCAACTGATGTCATGCTTGGCTTGCAGAAACTTCTGCTAGACTCTTTAAGTGTAATGTTAATTTAATAGACATGAATAAGTCAGGGTTTCCTTTCGTGAACTTATGAAATGGAATATTAATGGGGTTCTCTAACCCAGGTCATTTGTTAGTTTTTGGGTTAGAACAATTTCGTATTAGTATGAGGGAAAAGGCTTCCAGTCGGTTAGCTATTGATTATGAATCACTTTGGTCAGTGTTGTTAATAAAATAGCTGTGCTAACAAGAGTCCAATCACATTAACTGTCTGCAGGTTAGAAAATGATATGCCTCTAAAGCAAATGGGGTGCTGAGGATGAAGGTAAGTTTCTTCATCCCTGACACCATTTCCATGTTATTAGGAGTTTAATCCCTATGCTAATTAGGCATTTTGGTGCACTAGGGATGACTATCGCTTCCAGTGCTCTAGTCCATCCTGACCACCACACTCTGCTGGTATTCATTAGAAGGGGCAGGTCAGTGCAGGTAGTCCCGCCCCCATTGCACAAAAAAGCTTATTGTATTTTCCGGCCTATAAGATGTCTTTTTAACCCTGAAAAATTGGGGTTAAAGTCAGGGGTCGTCTTATACGCTGAGTATGGTCGTCCCATACAGTGGGGGGGGGGGGCTCAAAAATGGCCCCATCCCCACCGTATGGGGCCACCACTACAAAAAAACAGACCTTTAACTCACCTAGGGCCCTTTCCCGGCCTCCATGCACCTCCCGTACCATTCCTGGCGCAGGCAGTGTGACGTATACTACCTGTGCCGGGGACGGAGATCGCCGAACCTCTCCCGGGCAGCCGAGCGTCTCATCGGAGAGGCTCGGAGACACTCGCTGCCATGAGAGCTTTGTACCTGCATAGGATTTTACTCTGACCAGAGAGGGATGGCTGAGCATGGGAATGGCATGGGGATAGAAGGCAGGTGTGACTTCAGAATTTAAAGGCAACACTGAAGGTGGGATGGACAGTGGCCTACCGCGAGTGCATGTAACTTAAAGCGTAACTGTCATTTCAGGGCCATTTTTCTGAAAACATTAAATATCAACAGTACAAGCGATTTTAAGAAACTCTGTAATATGTTTTATGTACTAAAAGAGTTTCCTTCTGGACTGAAAAAGCAATCTCCCAGCCTCCCCCCTCACATCAAATGAAGCAGGATTTCTGTCTCCATTATGTGGCTATGGAGAGGGGAGGGGCTGTTAGGAGTGACTGAGCAGTCCAGCACAGCACAGCATAACACCCTGCAATCTTCTCTCAGTAAGTTCATAGATAAGCACTGACCTTTCTGACACCTGAATTTAGCGTTTTAGGTGCCCAGAGAGTCTACAAACAGCTGACCTTCATGTCACCTCTTCCTGCTCCCTCATCTCCCTTAGCCCCTCCCCCCTTCATAGGCTTACAATGGAGAGAGCAGAGCCCGTCTTCACTGGCTTCTCTGTAATGAAGACGTGTTTGCCTGATAATGCACAGATAAGAAGTCAGGGGGGGAGGCTGGGAGATTGCTTCTTGAGTACAGAAGGAGGTTTTTTTGGCTGATGAAACCTATTACAGAGTTTCTTAAAATTGCTTATACTACTGATTTCTGCAATAAAAAAAAAACATGACAGTTACACTTTAATAATTACCATCTTGTCTGATATGCTCATTTCTTGCACAAGCTTGCTCACACTGCTTCATTGTTTCCAGTGGCACGTCCCCTACTAGTCAATAATATCAGTTTATGAGTGATGACCCATGATAGATTCCCTTTAAGTCAATAGTGTTAACATAGACCGATCTACTAACAAGAAGCAAATGAAGATGAAAGAAATTGTCAGGACAGTTCAGGGCACACAAGAAAACACTCAGACAGGTGAAGCCCTGACACTGTCCCACTCCCACTGCCCCTACCTGCTTGCCACTAGACCACCCTAAATGATGGCGGAAAACTAGGTGACGTTCCCTGCACTGCAACAGGGTGAAACATGAGACAAGACAAAAGACAACAACAAAGACAGACAAAACACAATGGCGGATAGTCAGGCAAAAATGGGTCAGAACCAGGAGAATCAAAATATAGATCAGAATCACAGAGCCAAAGAATAGTCAAAAGCAAGCAAGGGTAAGGTATAACAGGAGTTCACAGGAATACACAGGAGCAGAAAGCCAGAGACAGGTACAACAAGTGTAAACCTATAGCAGGCATCAGGCTTAGGAAATTACTGAGCTTTATCTGAAAGCAAGTCCCGGTCTCAGAGACGATTGGAGCAGAGAAACAAGATTGCACAGGAGGACCAGGCTGTCAGTCATTATCCAAGGCAAGGTGTTAACTGTATACCTGCTGGAAGAAATCTTCCCAGACAATGAGTAGGGAGTTAACCTAAATCAATATAAATGCCAAGGCAGGATCACACCGTGTTCACACTAATAAAATGATAGAAAATAACTACTGTGCACGTACATTTTGCCGCCATGATCCTAACCGGCGACCAGAGCTTGCGAGCGTGTTTTTACCAGGTACAATCCTGACAGCAATGCTGGACAAAGCATCCCAAGGGAGGAGACTGAGTATTTGGCTGTGTCCTTTCTTTCCACTGACTGAACACTATTTGCATCCAGGTATTAAAATGAATCCTTATATTTATAATAATTCTGGTTTGTCGGATTACATTTGTGCCTTTGCAAATGGAGGAATTATGTAAGAAATGGCTGCAATCCCTAAACATTGTTTTTTTTTTGTTTTTTGTTTTTTTTTGTAAACCCCTAGAATTAAAGCTGAAAGCCTAGACTTCAATCACTCTTTGATGCTATTGATTCCCATCCATTGCGGTGTTGGACTAAGGTTAAGTGATGAGAATTGTATCACAGTCCAAATACTTCTGGACCCAACTGTACATCCCATAAACCGCTGCTTATATGGCTTTGCTTCTCCAACATAATCCATCTGTAATCATTTCCTTATAAATTTTGTTTCATTGGAGCTCAAAAAGCTGGACAAGACTCAATGGCCATTTTAGCATGAAGATCACATAATGAAGTCTTATCAGCTGGGTTGTCTGTCACCAGTTATAGCATCTTATGCTGCGTTTACACCAAAAGATTATCTGACAGATTATCTGCCAACGATTTGAAGCCAAAGCCAGGAATGGATTTGAAAAAAGGAGAAATCTCAGTGTTTCCTTTATGACCTGATCTCTGTTTATAGTCTGTTTCTGGCTTTGGCTTTAAATCTTTGGCAGATAATCTTTCTGTGTAAATGGACTTTTATGCTACGTTTACACGGAGTGATAATTCGCCCGATCGTACGATTAACGATTTCGAAGTAACAATTTTTTTTTATAACGATCAGCATTTAGATGGAACGATATATTATATATATATATATATATATATATATATATATATATATATATAAATTCGTTTTGCGATCGTTTTGCGATCGCTTAAGCCTATCTCACACATACGTAAAATCAGTGAACGACTGTTTACACAGAACTTTTTGTGAACTACGATCGACGATTTAAGAACATGTTAAAAGGTCAAAATTAACGATTTTTCAATCGTTCGCCGCGTTTACACGTACGATTATCGTTCGAATTCGATCGTTATCGCGAAAATTCGCCCGATAATCGCTCCGTGTAAACGTAGCATTACTCCCCACACAAGTTGTCACTAACAACACCTGTAGAAGGGTAAGAATAAATTGTGGTATAGTAAATACTGCATACTAAAAAATATATAACCTAAGGCTGGGTTCACACACAGTATATTTTAGTTAGTATTGTGGTCCTCATATTGCAACCTAAACCAGGAGTGGATTGAAAACACAGAAAGGATCTGTTCACACAGGGTTGAAATTGATTGAATGGCCGACATTTAATGGCAAATATTTGCTGTTATTTTAAAACAACGGCTGTTGTATTGAAATGATGGCCGTTATTTGCCATTAAATGACGGCCATCCACTCAATCATCATTGTGACAACAGAGCCTTTCTGTGTTTTCAATCCACTCCTGGTTGATTTTGCAAAATACTGACCAAATACTGACTGTAATATACTGTGTATGAACATAGCCTAAGCATGTAAATCTCCTGATTGCTTACTCATAAGGCATAGCTATCATTATGCAGATCTTCCTGGATAAGTGTGCGGTTGCAACTGATATAAAAACAGGTCTAAATTCTATTAAACTACCAACGATTTCTCGTTGGTCGTTTAACAGTTGTCTGCTGTTACACTGAACAATTATCAATCAAATCTTTCCATTTAACCTCTTAACGACGCATGACGGGTATACCCGTCATGCGGCCGTTAAGAGTAAACATAAAGGGCTCCCGGCGTGAGCCCTCTCTGTAGCACGCGGTCCCCGGTTGCTAAGTGCAGCCAGGGACCGCGTGTATTAGCCGGCGCGGCCGATCGCCGCGGCCGGCTAATAAACTATTCAAATGCCGCTGTCAAAGCTGACAGCTGCATTTGAATAGCAGCTGTGCCCCCTTCTCCCTGGTGTCCAGTGGGGGATCTCCCCCCCGCGATGCGATCGCGGAGGGGAGATCCGTTCTAATGAGCCGGTCGGGGCTCAGCGTCGGAATGACGCTGATCCCGGCTCGGCAATCTATTCAGATGGTCTGCAGCAGACCATTATAATAGAGCACCGATCTGATGGATCATTGCTCTATTATATACACAGGATTGATCTCAATGGGAGATCAGTTCTGTGTATATAGAAGTCGCCCAGGGGCCTTTATATTACTGTAAGGGAAAGTTAAAAAAAAGTGTTTTTATTAATAAAAAATCCCCTCCACTAATAAAAGTCTGAATCACCCCCCTTTTCCCATTTTACAAATATAAATAAATAAATAAACATGTTTGCTATCGCCGCATGCGTAATCGCCCGAACTATTAATTAATCACATTCCTGATCTCGCACGGTAAACGGTGTAAGTGCAAAAAAATCCCAAAGTGCAAAATTGCGCATTTTTGGTCTCATCAAATCCAGAAAAAATGTAATATAAAGCGATCAAAAAGTCGCATATGCGCAATCAAGGTACCGATAGAAAGAACACATCATGGCGCAAAAAATGACACCTGACACAGCCCCATAGACCAAAGGATAAAAGCGCTACAAGCCTGGGAATGGAGCGATTTTAAGGAACGTATATTTGTTAACAATGGTTTTAATTTTTTACAGGCCATCAGATACAAGAAAAGTTATACATGTTACCTATCGTTGTAATCGTAACGACTTGAGGAACATATATAACAACTAAGTTTTTCCATAGGACACACGGCGTAAAAATGAAGCACCGCCAAAGAAAAATAATTGTGGTTTTTTTTTTCAATTTCACTGTGCATATAATTTTTTTCTGGTTTCGCAGCATATTTTATGGAAAAATTCAGCCTGTCATTGCGATGTACAATTAGTGACGCAAAAAATAAGGGCTCATGTGGGTCTGTAGGTGTAAAATGCAAGTGCTATGGCCTTTTAAGCACATGGAGGAAAAAACGAAAACGCAAAAACGAAAGTTAGCACGGTCCTTAAAGGGTTAATACCACCCTTAGTCTTTGAGCATATCAGTACACTAGAACCCTGATGGCGAACCTATGACACGCGTGTCAGCACTGACACGCGTAGCCTTAGTCGCTGACAGGCGGCTGCATGCAAGCTCCAAGGCAGTCCAGCGGCCTTACAGTGCGTACCGCCTGGGCGCAGCTACTGTGACGTCACCCGACACAATAGCTGCGTCTGTGTGTGAGGAGGGATGGGGCCAGGTGGGGTATTGTGTGTGAAGGGGGGGGAGGGGGTATGGGGTCAGGTGGGGTAGTGTGTGTGTGTGGGGAGGGATGGGACCAGGTGGGGTATTGTGTGTGTGTGGGGGGGGATGGGGTCAGGTGGGGTATTGTGTGTGTGTGTGTGTGTGTGTGTGTGTGTGTGCAGGGATAGGGCCAGGTGGGGTATTGTGTGTGTGTGTAGGGAGGGATGGGGTCAGGTTGGGTAGTGTGTATGTGGGTAAGGGGGTCAGGTGGGGTAGTGTGTGTGGGGAAAGGGATCAGGTAAGGTAGTGGGGGGATGCGGGTTGGGTGGGGTAGTGTATGTGGAAGGATCAGGTGGGGTAGTGTATGGGGAGGGATGGGGGTCAGGTGTGGTAGTGTATGGGGAAGGGATGGGGGTCAGGTGTGGTAGTGTATGGGGAGGAATGGGGTCAGGTGGGGTAGTGTGTGTGTGTGGGGGGGGTCCGGTCGGGTAGTGTGTGTGTGTGTGTTTTTTTAGTTTACTTAACACAATAATTATTTTTTTGGTTTATTAAGTACAGTTATATATTACAATTACGTATTTTTGTTATTTAAGCTACAAATAACGCAAAATTATGGTGTTTGTTTCTCGAAGTGACACATCATTCGAGTTATACTCGTTTTTTCGCCGAGTGTTGACACACTAACCTCAAAAGGTTGCCCATAACTGCACTAGAAGGTATTTAGTTCTATAAGAAATATACAGCTCTGAAAAAACACAATTAAAACTATATTCTTTAGTCACTATGCAGATAGATAAGCACATTACGGATGCATTGCATACATTTCATTGTATATTCTAGCTGCATCTTGAAGGTCATAAATAGATTCTTAGTTTTAGACCCGGCTGCACACAGTAACATCTTTACAATCACATCATCCAAAACTGCAGAATAAACACCAATGTACCAACTGCTGGCAAAACACATCCTATTCTGCTCCAGTCAAGTATAGTACAGTGTATAGCTATGTCCTGTGCTGCCTCCGATGATTCCCGCTGCACATGGTCACAATTGAATAACAGATGCATAGTGATTAAGGCCCAGAAAGTTGGCAGGGGGAACCTGTAAATAGCAGATGCAGAGGCAATGATGCACAACTTGATAAACTCCTCTTTGATTGAATGTCCTCACCCCGTATCTTTTCCAGCATATCTTCATTTATTGATGCTAAATTACGTGTTCTCATGACTCCTCAACTTTGTCAATTTTGGCTTTTTGCCTAGATGACTTTTTGTGTGTGTTTTTTGCCTACTTATCTCTTGGTCTTGTCTTCTCTTTCGTTGAGTAGTTGGCTAACTGTGTGTTGTATGAATCATTCTGCCAAATGATGGATTTGCTCTTATTTCTAGCACTTTACGAGCAATTCTTTTGCTTATTTCAGAAATGTTATGATTATGGGACCGATGTGTTGGTCTTTACAAAGCTGTATCCGCAGTATACGTTTTTCTTACTATTTAATACTATGGAGAAAAATTGCAGCAATATGTATTTAGCATGCCACGATGTAGGCACTACCGTATTTTCCGGCGTATAAGGCGACTGGGGGTATAAGACGACCCCTGACTTTTAAAGAGATTGTCAGAGGTTTGCCTTATTTGCCGGAAAATGTTAACCCCTGCCTGGCCGCAGCCCTGCTGCAGGCAGGGTTTAACTGCAGCTAAATTAATAAAAAAACAAACAGTTAACTCATCTGGGCTTGTTCCCGGCCTCCGCGCATCTTCTTCTTCTCTCCCGTACCTGGCGCAGCCAGTGTGACGTACACTGACTGCGCTGGGGATACCCGAAGCTCTTCCGAGCAGCCGAGCGTCCAATCGGAGATGCTCGGCTGCTCGGGAGAGCTTCGGAAGAATGACAAAGGCTTCGTGAGGCTCCGGAATTACCCAAAGCTTCTTTCATTCTTCCGAAGCTCTCCCGAGCAGCCGAGAGTCTCTGATTAGACGCTCGGCTGCTTGGGAGAGCTTCGGGCATCCCGGGCGCAGTCAGTGTATGTCACACTGGCTGCACCGGGAACGGGAGCAGAGAAGAAAACACGTGGAGGACGGGAATGGGCCCCAGGTGAGTTAACAGTTTTTTTTTTTTTAAATGGTCGCCCCATACGGTGGGGATGTGGGCCATTTTTGAGCCCCCCCCACCATATGGGGTGACCGTACCTGGCATATAAGATGACCCCCGACTTCTGACAAGATTTTTCTGTGTTAAAAAGTTGTACGCCGGAAAAAAACAGTATATTGGGAACAATATTTGAAGTTGATCTTGGAGCAATCACATAATCTACTAGAAATGATGACAAAAAGAGTCAAGAAAAAGTATAGCAAAAAATCATTTAAAAACAAATACTATGAGATGGGGAAGTGCAGGAAAGGGGAGAGAGAATAGACAAAAAGCCATTTGCTTTAAATGTCATGATATGCACCAATGATCCATGCAATGAAACCACTGTCAGGTATTAACCAAAGGCACCTTTTCCCAACCTTGGAATACTGTTTGTTGTTCCCATGATTTTTACGTAGAAAGACTACGCCTTGATAGGGTTTCCCTTCACCTTGAACGTTTGCAGACCTGCTACCATGGGGGACTCTAATTCTGACTACTCTCTTTAAAGCTACCAATGAAGTAAAACCAAGGGCAGTTTGGCAAGCAGTTTGCCATTGCCCTTAGGTTCTACTCCTTAAGCAGCTTTAAGGAGATTAGTCGGTTTAAATGTATGACCGGTTCATTCCCTAGAAGATCCACTCAGTCTCTGCTTGCCCCCGCATTGTATTCCAGACCAGATTTTTCCAAATGTCTTCCATAGGAAAATCATTTTGATTCTTTTGTTAACTTGATTCAAGAAAGAACTGTGCTCCAATCTGGAACAATGAAGTCCCTCTTTGTTACGTCATCTTCTCACCTAATGAAGGATCAGTTTCTTCTGTAACCACTTTGTAGAAAGCTTGCAGTGCGGTCATTTGAGGTCACCATATAGTAGCGGGTTCACAAATTAAAAACAATACTTCTTAGCGCAAACATGATCTCACTGCTCAGATATGAGATCTTGATGCCATGCGATGACATAGCATCCCTCTGTCTCTACTTTGCAATGCCTGGTTATAGTTAGAGAACAAATACAAATGATTAATTAGACAAAAATACTATGAAATAAGCATTAGCAAAGCTCCGCAAAAGAGATGGAGAAGGACACTTGGGGGGACATTTATTAGGATTGGCGTACTCGGGGTGTAATTTGTGGGAGACCTTCTCTCTATTACATATATGTCTTCTAAGTGAGTTGAAACAACAACAGTGGCAGTAGTTCCCAAAATTCCCCAGCAGGACTCCTACAATAATGACAATATTACTCAGTTGGTAAGCCGTGGAGAATCAAATGCTGAGTGTTCAGGTTCGGCAAACGTTGCCGAACCAGAACAGTTGGACAGGTCCGCTCAACATTATTTGTAAACACTTCTATTTCTACCATAACTCACAGAAATTAATTTGCTAGATCCCCATCCCCTTTGTGGTTCGTTCACGGGTTAGTCAAGTGAATGCATTGATTTTCTAATACTATAAACCTTGTCTCAACAATTTCACTTTCTCAACTGAAATGAAACAACCTTGTGTAATAAACTTTACGTGATTTCTTTATCGCTTTTGAACTGTGATTGTCATTAAAGCAATGAAAGTGTTGAATGACTATAAACGAACCATAAATGTCCTGTATCCTGATGTTTATTCCCAACATACCTATCCCAGATACTTTCATCCCAACACCTCCTCCATGGACAGGCACAGGGCTGTCAAATCAAAAGTACACAGTGTTTTGACTTCACAACCAAGGTTCTTTTGAAGCATGTAGCAAGACATAGATCAATTCTCCAGCAGCAAACGTTCCAAGAATTAAACTGTGTGCGCTCTGCGTTATATCTGATTATTATGCCACATTGGAACATGAAGCCCTGGAGTGTTAAGAATTAGAAGTGGCATTTTGACAGCTGCTACCACAGCATGTTTCATCCAGTCTAGGTAAAAATGTGTGACATTTCTCAGCATTTCCTGAACATGACTGAGAAAAGTGGGTGGGGTTTATGGGCATGGGTGTGGTCTTCAAGTTTTCAAATTGAATGAGTCTATAAAATAACATCCATGCATCCATACTTGGCTCTACTGTGGCTCCTAATGCTTTTGATTTCATATGCATAATACCATTTATTGCTTTAGAGAAATTAGATATAATAGACTTTTTCCATAAAGTAATAAAAAAAAACATAGTAATCTATTAAACCTGCTAACAATTAACATGAAACTCCACTTTCAACTATTCATTTTTTGAGCAGCCAAGATCCAATCCCTGCACTGGCTGGCCCAATGATATGATGTCATTATGTCCACCTGGAAATCCCGCCCATGAGGTTCATAGACTGCAAAACAGAAGAAAAATACAGCAGCTGCACTCAACAATGAAGCAGGACTTGTTGAGTTTCATTCTTTTTCTGTTTGGCCATTGTACATTACTACAGTATGTTACATTATGTTAGTTAGTACAGCACTGGAGGAAGCAATGGTCGGACAGTGTCAATCGGTTAAAGAACACACCACTAATAGTGACCACCCAGTTGTCAAGGTATTCACAAATTTCTATGAGGAATTAAAAAGGAAAAGCACAGTGTAGTGCTCTAAGAAAGGTTTCATCTAGAAATTTTATGACAGGGGTAGTCAAAAGTCTCAGGACAGTATTTTATTTAAGGAATAAAAGGAAAAAGAAGGTATGTGAATATGCCAGTAAGTAAAAGATGCGGTGAGGGAGCCCAACTTTTGGTTCATTAACATGACCACCATCTTGGAAGCCACCATTTTGGATCAAGGGCATGTTTTTCCCATTTCAATTGCCACAATCAGATTTGCAATATCTTTTGTGTTTTAAAAGTTACCAATATAGAATTATTATTATTATTTTTTTTTTGCATTCAGCTTCAGCTCTGTGTTCAGCACCATGGACAACACATTAAACACGTGAATAAGCTGTGCATCACAGGAAACATTGCCTGTTGAACCCCAAGCGGTATTGCAAATCTGACAATTCTGCTCTTATATGCTAAATAAACATTATCCCATTGGAAACACTTCCCCTTGATCCAATATGGCGGCTTTAAAAATGGCAGTCATATTCCAGACATGGCCTAAAAAACAGTCCCATCTATTACTCACTCAATTACTTGCTGGGGTATTCATCTATTCTCTTTCTCTAAATAAAGGGGTGTATTGGGACTTTTGACTCATCCTATATTATAGGGAAAACATTTGTACATGGCGCCGGCTGCTTGACTCTAAGGCTATGTTCACATTACGTGAACACCCGGCCGTTCCTTGACCCCGGCCGTGACCCCGGCCCGGTACTTAAGTACCGGCCGGGTGATCTTTCCGCCCATGGAGCTCTGATGCGGGCGCATCAGAGCTTCCTATAGCCTACAGCCTACAGCTTCCTATAGCCTACAGTTCACTGTGTAAACTGACATGTCAGTTTTTTCCGGTGCCGCATGGGATCCCGGCCGGAACGCATACATTGTGTGTACGCTTCGGGCCGGGATCCCATTGCAAATAAGGCTATGTTCCACCCCTCAAAACTACAGCCGTAGTTCTGCGACGAGAACTACGGCCGTAGTTTTACGTAGTGTGAACATAGCCTAAATCACAATGAAATCGAAGTATTGCACAACACACATGTATACGCTTTCTGTAAATTTCGTAAGGTTTTTTCCCAGTTGCGAATCTAGCCCCATTTCTGTCCTAGTCGGTATAGACATGAATGACTCACTACATATACTGATTATACTGTATTGCTTGATGCATATGTTATCTTGCCTTTAGCCTAAGCACATTTCCTCAATTAACGCTACAATTCAGAAGCCAAGTCAACCAGCCTTAAAATATAGATCGAGGTGATGATAGAAAAAACGTTCTGCTTGTTAGATAGCCCATTCCTTCCACATGACGCACATCGTGCAGCGTATAAATACAAGGCTTCCACAGTCACCAGTTGCTATCAATTTGTCAAGCTCATTTTTTTCTTCAGGATTTACTAGAATGAGACTACTCACTGTGTATACAGTAAGAACATATGTAAAGTGCATTTTCTTGTACCTATGATATATGAGGAATTTAAAAAGCACATGAAAGCAGCACCATTTACTTTTCCTATGACTTCTATACTGTGTATTATGTCAAGTGGTGGAGATATGCAAGAATTCACATCCATTCATGTGAATTTATATTTTAAAGGGGTTATCCAGCGCTACAAAAACATGGCCACTTTTCCCCCTACTGTTCTCTCCAGTTCAGGTGCGGTATGCAATTAAGCTCCATTTACTTCAATGGAACCGAGTTTCAAAACCCCACCCAATCCGGAGACAACAGTAGGGAGAAAGTGGCCATGTTTTTGTAGCACTGGATAACCCCTTTTATTATAACCAACATAACCACCAACAAAAGTTTCCAAAAAATCCCTTTGTCTCTATATCCTTCAAACTATTATATATGTTGTAGGTGTCTACTTGGATATTCTAAAAGCAATCAACTTCATAAGTATTGCATTTGTTGGTGCTACATTATTTGAGACTATGATGTTTTGTAAAAGAAAAAAAAAAATTGCCATGTCATAGATATGTAAAAGGCTCTGATCAGTTTAGGTCTGAGTGATTAGACTTTGACTAATCACTAGGTCAAGCCAGGAGAAGTTCAATTTCTCTCCCAGTTTTGTGCTACGTAACCTAGATGAGCCCCCAATGTAAATGGATTCACAAAATGGGGAAAGAAGCATACTCATTCTAGCGATCAGTCAGGGTCTGAATACTTAGACCCCAACCAATCAGAATTTCTCTATGAAATATTAAGGCTTTTAAAGTGACAGGCACACGTTAACGTTATTTCTCAGTTAGGGTAGCTTTTGTTGAACCTTGTAGATAGATATATTCATAGGTGGGCAAAAGTTTTTAAAAGCTCAAACAAAAATTTTAATTTGAAGATGTATTCAGATTTCCCAGTACTGTTAGTTTGGGGTATACTTAGGCAACCTGTCCAAAGGTATATCAAATTGTGCTGTGGTGTACTGGCATACATTAAATTTGATGGATCAATTTTAGTCAATTATAAAATATTCTGTCAATTTCCCAAGCATATTCACTTATTTAACAGGACAAGCTTATTTGCTACGGCAAGAAAACTATGTTATATTAATTTGCAGAATACTACAGAGGGGTTAGCAACACAAGATACAGCTTTATGAAATTATGTGCTTTCTGGTCTTCCTATTAATCACAACTTAAGGTGACCAAACACCTTTAAAGGGGATATCCAGCATTTAATTTTTTTTTAATATATTGCTGCATTGTTTGTAAACATGATAAACAGTTATGCTTACCTCTCTACATCCCCCAGTGTCCCTATGCGGCCTCTCTGGTGTCCCTCACTGACTGCAGCTCTGCTCTGCAAACTGCTCTCGGGAGTGACAGTCCGCTCAGCCAATTACTGGCCGTGGCGCTGTACTGTCTCAGCCAGGAATTGGATAATGTGGGTTGTCACTCCTGAGTAGTGATGAGCGAATAGATATTCGATCGAATAATGAGATATTCAATATGCGTTCAAATCCCCCAGCTTCCGATTTAACCCTCCAAATGGTCAAATGGATTTTTTTTTAACTAATCGAATACTTGTTCCCATAGACTTTAATGGGATTGAATATTCGATTGAATATTTGAATATTCGCGGGATATTCGTACGAATATCGAATATTCGAATATCTCACTATTCGCTCATCACTACTCTTGAGATAAGTCCGTCTTGGAAGTAGCAGGGCTGTAGTAAGCAGGGGACACCGGAGAGCCTATGGTACATCGGGACAACAGGGGAGAGGTAGGCATAACATGTTTATTATGCTTACCAACAGGGCAGCAATATAGATTTTTTTTTTTTAAAGCCGGATAATCCCTTTAATATAACTGTCGGCCAACTGTTACTTCCTCCATTCTCCCCGCACACATAGCATGACTGATGTTCTCTATGCGGAAGAATGGGGTAAGCCACAGCCAGACAGCTCCATTCTTCACCGACATCATCTGTCAGTTGAGTTTTAGGAGACCCTCATACACTTTATACTGATGGTCTAACAGTATAAAGTGTATGGGGCCCTTTAGTTAGTCGTAAATTTGTATTTTCTTGTGAACCTCTTTTTTTACCGAAGTTTGTATTCTGTGTTAGGCTGGGTTCACACTACGTATATTTCAGTCAGTATTGTTGTCCTCAAACCAGGAGTGGATTGAAAACACAAAGGCTCTGTTCACACAATGTTGAAATTGAGTGGATGGCCGCCATTTAATGGCAAATAATTGCTGTTATTTTAAAACAACGGCTGTTATATTGAAATAATGGCAGTTATTTACTGTTATATGGCGGCCATCCACCCAATTTCAACATTGTGTGAACAGAGCCTTTCTGTGTTTTTAATCCACTCCTGGTTTTGGTTGCAATATGAGGACCACAATACTGACTGAAATATACGTAGTGTGAATCCAACCTTACTTATACTGTAAATGTGTTCATTGTGCTGGATCATTACACACTCTCTTATAATGGAGCGATGCCTGGTCCCCTTTTTAACTATTTTGTCTTTTTGAGCTTTGTGTGTATAGAAAAATATTAAGACTTCATTTTTTTTTTCTAGCATCGAGAGACTAGGTACTAATTTCTTTTTTTTCCCCCATCTTCTTTGCTAACCATGCTTATCCAGTTCTCTCCACAAACCAAACTATCAAATCTAATCAACCTCCTGTTGAGTTTCTAACAACATATTTATTTCATATAAAGGCTTGTTTGCCAGAAATAAATGTCCCGGTTCAGGCCTCATTACCCACGCAGTCTGTAGCATGCTATGTCTAATAATTTTACCAGTACATTAGCACAATGAGCGCTAATCCAGGAATCATCAATATTATTCATGGGACTCTCACGAGTGCTCAATGAACATATGAGTTATTCTAACAGGTTTTTCGAAATGCAAAATTTTAGAAAATATGTGATTTTAAATTTTCTGGTATTGAACTCTGGAGGAGGAAAAAAAAATCTTATTTTCTTTAATTTTAAAATTGTGGATTTTTCCAACTTGGTATAATGTAGAAGATGAATGAATATTTGACTCTTCTTGCAGCACTGAGACACCTGCTGAGCCGTAGCATCCTTCAGAGGCAGGCTGTTCAGCGGGGAAACTGTCTAAGGTCATGTTGTTTTTCCACTGACTCAGAATATAAAGGTAAAATGTTGGTTTTGGATTGGTGCCAGGGCTCCCTGGGTTGAGGAGTTGAGGAAAGCAATACATAAGGAAGAAAATACCGCAATTCTGTTCTTTCCATTAACTCAAAATGGAAAAACACTGCAATAGGGGCTCCCTGGGTATCTCTGCTTATAACAACCCCAAGACTTAGTAATTCATGCACGGTTACCAATCTGTCTTTCTATACTTGTTATCTTTGTCTTGTCTTCAAAGCTTAGAAAATTCTTCAAACAGTCGGCCATATGCTTAGCTCGTATTTGTAGCTTGTCTACGAAGCAGCGTCTCAACAAAGGGGTGAAAATGACGTGACTTCTCATTAGACATGTGCGGTTTCAAAAATTCCCTTCTCTATTAATTCTATACACTGCAAATCTCTTTGATTTGTTGTAAATCTCAGATCAGTTCTTCTGTATCTATAGATGATTCTCTTAAGCTCTTAAATTCTTATTTTCCAAAGAACAAATCTTTTCTTTTTTTTTTGCTTTACTGTGAATCTCAAATCTGACAAATTAATTTTAGCATCTCTTTTCTTAACAATTTTACTCCTTAACTGTTTATTTTGACTATTTAATCAGGTTGTTTTGTAATTTAGCTTTTTATTTCACTTATGAAATAATGGATACAGTATATCACCTACTAAACAGGAAACCTCTCAGGCAGGCATCCACTAAGCAGTCTCTGCCGCTGTCTGTGCCTGCCTGCTCTCTGCCCACTGCCGGCTTATCTTTGGCTACAGTGAAATCTGGTGTAGCTGCAGATGAGCAGGCTGTCAACAATTCTCAGAGGAGGTAGGTAGACAGCCCGAAGATTGGTGGCCAGAGAACTGGGTGGGCACAGACAGTCTCACAGACCAACCTTTGTGAAAGTGTCAGCCTGAAATAAAGGTAATCTATTCCGAAGATGCTGTATCACAGAGAGGTGCTTACACAATGTCCCCTTAATAGTTAACTGGAAACTGGCCGCACAGAAATGCATATCCATGCTGCCAGTTTCCCTTTAATTTACAGGGGTTGTCCGACTTTACTTGTCTCCTATCCACAGAATAGAAGAAAAGTATGAAATTGCATGGGTCCGACATTCCCCTTGGATCTCTAGATCGGCTCCCGACTCCTTTGTTATGAATGGAGCGCAGGTCGGCATGTGAACCAGAGCTCCTTTTATTCTCTATAGGGCCGCCTGAGAAAGCAGAGTACAGCACTTCCTAAAACCCTCCTGAAGAGTATTCCCTGACAGTAAAAACTGACACGGACATGTACACAAGGCTTTACTCCCTATCCCCATTTTTCAAGATAACTAGCTGACATGCAGTCCAAGTTCTGGGAACTTGACAATCACAAGAACGGAGGTCAATTGAATGACAGCCTGGTTAATGCTCAATTCTTTTAATATGGTGCTTCCATATTGCAAGTGTTGACTAGAGGAACGCCTAAGTATGTAAACTGCTGCTCTATTCACCTTGGGGGGGACCCTTAATTTGTGATCGGTGGGGGTCCCAGTGTTCAGACCGCCATTAATCAGCTATTTATCCCTAATTCCTCGAACCGGTGATAACTTTTAATTTGGAACAATCCCTTCAAAAATGTTGTCATCAAGTTATTGACTGTTTCTAATAAATATGGAATCTTAGATTTTATCATCTAGGACTTTCAGTAGCTTTCAGTATTGGGTGAGAACTGGTAGACAAAGACATGTACAGCCTATGGAGAAAATAACATGGGAATGGTGGCTAAGCACCTTACCAGCAGTATATATTTTAATGCTATGGTGGGGAAGGGTTAATATTGTAATTGTTTTCATTGTGGAGGAAATGGGAATCTGTTTTGAACAAGATAAATAAAACATAATAAAGAAAGCTCAAAAGACAGATTTGAATATTCCAAATAAAATATGTATTTATTTTAGCTGAGTGAAATTGTCAGGAAGATCATTTATGATGCATAAAAAACAGCCAAGAGGTGCGAAATATGGAAATCCAGTCTTTGGCTGGCAGCAAGTCTGCAATGCTAGCGACAGTATGTGAAACAGACTATCTGGGCACCTGCTTGCTAAATCCAATCATTCTAGTAGGATAAGGGCTTGGAGAGATGTAGAAGCACACAAAGCCCATAGTTTAGGTTGTGTGCCGTGGTGTGGTGCCTCCTGGCATCTTCTATGTCATAGTATTTCTTTTAAATTAGTTTTTTTTTAAACATAAAATTTCCACATGAAATGTGTCATATGAAACATAAGGATTTAAACACACATGGAGAGAAAATCCAAAACTGTTGAGCTAAAAATGTTGGGCTCAAACTTTAGATGGCTATGCTCTTGCTACTACTTACTCTAACTGATGGCTATGGTTGTTTTAAACAACTCTATATGATTTCTAACATACTTGTAAACTAGAGAGAATGAATGAGGGACAGTGTGTTTCTGCAATCTATGATGCTATAGAACATGGGTCTCCAAACTGCGGCCCTCCAGCTGTTGCAAAACTACATTTCCCATCATGCCTGGACAGCCAAATCCAAAGCTTTAGCTGTCCAGGCATGATGGGAGTTGTGGTTTTGCAACAGCTGTAGGGCCGCAGTTTGGAGACCCATGCTATAGAAGATCAACAGGACCCATACAAGGTAAATCAATGCTTCTCTCTCATTTGTCACAACATGTATATTTCTCCACATGTCATCTATTATGGTGCATTATAAATAGCCCTGCAGCTCAATGTCAGCTTATTCAGTACAGTTCACTTTTACCAGTACTATGTCATGGCATAGAACAGTGTGTGTGGTCAGATAAATAAGTAAAAGAAAGTGCCTGTGTAAATACTAGAGATGAGCAAATCACTTGGAAATTCGTTTTGTGAAGAATTGCAAATAAACAAATTTCATTAAAAAATAATGGAGAGTGTACATGTTTGTAAATGTTCGTATGAACATGTTAATTGTCCATGTTCGCCGACAACAATTTGTTCGATGATCGGAATAGTTATAACAATCATTTTCGAACGTGCAAACATTTACTTTGTGATGTACGCAACTGCGTAATGCTCACAACTGCGTAATATTCGAAACTGCATAATCTTCACAACTGCGCAATATTCGCAACTGCGTACTGTTTGCAATTGCGTAGTGTTCGCAACTGCGTTACATTTGCAATTGCGCAATGTTCGTAACTGCGTAATTTACACAACTGTGTATGTGTAAGCTAACATGTGCGTTTGCTATTGCAGCCGCCATGTTTAGCGAATTAGTGAAGTGAATCGGGTAAATTCGTGAATCGCAATGGGGCGAGTTAAATGCCTGATTCGCTACGAATCGAAATTCTTTAGATTTGCTTAGCTCATCTCTAGTAAATACTTCTACTGGCAAATAGTCCAGCAATGTTGTCATCATGGAAAAAGAGAGCATGAGAGTCATTCTCCATTAGAAGAACTCTCTGGGGGCTCAATAACAGAGGTCCCAGCTGTGCTGCTGTTTTAACGGTTTCTACTAGTGATGAGCGAATACTGTTCGATCAAATAGTGAGATATTCGAATATTCAATATTCGTACGAATATCCCGCGAATATTCGATAAATATTCGATAAGCGTTCAAATCCCCCAGCTTCCGGTTTCACCCTCCAAGTGGTCTAATAGATGTTTTTCACTAATCGAATACTTGTTCCCATAGACTTTAATGGGATCGAATATTCGATCGAATATTCGAATATTCGCGGGATATTTGTACGAATATCGAATATTCGAATATCTCACTATTCGCTCATCACTAGTTTCTACTCCTCTGTTGAGCTCTATGATTGGGACACCATCAGAAGCCAGGAACACAGGAGCACATCTAGGACTGGAAAATGGCAGCGGGTGGACCATTGGGTGGAAGAGGAAGAGGTAAGTATGATTCATTTGTTGTTTTATGGTACTGGGAGTCAGTATGCAAAGTTTCCCTGGACAACCTCTTTTATGTAGCTAAACTAGTAGGTTTATAAGAATACCTTAAAATGTTTGTACTAAAATGATCACAATTAATTTGTCCCGATAGGTTTCTTGAACTGCTTTGTCCTATTTTTCCATTCTTGCAGAACTTTACATTACAAGTAACATGTTTCCTGTCACAATCGCTTCTCTGAATGTTGTTACAATTGCAGAACCCAAGACATGGAAAGCTTCTGTACCTTCTTTCCTTCTCATAACTGCAGACTCAACCAGCTGATCAGTCATCACCTAGTAGCCCCTTAGATTCCTGGGTCTCCCATGACACATTAAAGTAAGAGAAGTAACGTGTAGCTATCCTTTCATGTTACTTTTTAGGATAAACTTTCTTTTGTGTTTGTGTGTGTGTATAAGGAGAAAGATTCTTTCTGTTTATTTGCATTTTTTATCAGATTTCAGCTCTAGAGAATTTGTTATTGAAAGTTATTCCTTACCTGAAATATGGAACTTTACACCAATGTTGTTTGTCATACACTCTGTACATGCCTAGCAGACAGATCGTATATCGCTTTATACACTCCAGAAATACAAAAACTGGAGGCAGGCTGGTGAGGGCAGGAAAATAAACAATTTAACTCACCTGTCCTAGCGCCTCCAATGTGCCACCCTTGGGTCCCATTGACATAAACCAGTGACTTTCATCTCTGCTAGCTGCAACACCATACCCCTGGCTGAGTGATTGACCATCCAGCCAATCAGTGCCTGGGGTGGGACACCCAGTCCATGACTGGCTGAGCGGGCGATTGCTCAGCGGGCCGTGCTATTTCTGCTGGAGAAGCCGGGTGGCTGATGTCTCTCCACTCAATATGATCCCTCCAATCTAATACCTTACCTATTCCCTCCAATCTAATACCTTACCCACTCCCTCTCCAAAGACTTGTTGAAGTTGACCTCAGACTAACCTGTAGGTCCATTTTGTAACAGACAGAATTAGCTGCTTTTTCAGCATTTAATAGGAAAGTAAAGACATTTGATGAGTAAAAAGAAGCATTTTTGTCTGGTAAGATATAATAAAAAGTTTATTAAATTTGCTTGTTTTCAAGATCCCAGCAGTTGGATACCCAATAACTGACACATACACCGCTTTTTTTTCGACACAATTGGGTTTCCTCTCCGTTGCTTATATCAGTGCTTCCCAACCTTTTCCACCTCGGGGCACACCTTGGGAAAAAAAATTTCCTCGAGGCACCCCTACTAAATAATGTTCTACAAAATAAGAAAACCGTCATACAGTGACTCACAGGTGACGTCTTCTTTGATCTGAGGAGTCACTTTCCCTTTCCCTCTCCATCCGCCATGATGATTTCTTCCAGCTACTTTTCATCTCTTCAGAACCTGCGAGACAATTTAGGCTCCGCACATTTCTAGCAACTTCCTTTCCTTTCTCCCCCCTGTAGGCTCCCATAGTAACTGCACTGTTTGGTGTTATGTGCAGTAAAGCGAGTAGGAATGTGGGATGCCCCCTGTATGTAGGATCCCCTGCTGTGCCCCCATAAACTAATAATGACCCCAGAGGTTCCCCCATGAACTAATAATGACCCCAGAGGGGCCCCCATGAACTAATAATGCCCCCAGAGGTGCCCCCATGAACTAATAATGCCCCCATATACTAATAATGCTCCAGGGGTGGCCCCCATGAGCTAATAATGCCCCCAGAGGTGCCCCTATGAACTAATAATGCCCCCAGAGGAGCCCCCATATACTGATAATGCCCCCAGAGGTGCCCCCATATACTAATAATGCCCCAAAGGTGCCCACATATACTAATAATGCCCCCAGAGGTGCCCCCATGAACTAATAATGCCACCAGAGGTGCCCCCATGAACTAATAATGCCCCCAGAGGTGCCCCCATATACTAATAATGCCCCCAGAGGTGCCCCCATATACTAATAATGACCCCAGAGGTGCCCCCATGAACTAATAATGCCCCCTGCTGTGCCCCTTAAAAAAAAAACATCCTACTCACCTAATCCACGCTGTGGCTGCAGGCAGCAGCTCTCCTCCTCTTCGGGCTCCATCTTGCGAGCCACGGGGACGGGACTTCCGGCAGGCGTGATGACGTCACATGATCACGCCTGCCGGAGAGGTCACGTCCCGGCCTCCCATAGGCCGCGGCACCCCGGTTGGGAAACGCTGGCTTATACCATCATGAAAATAGTTATATACCTAAATAAATAAAAATGGTGCATGTACTACCTTTTAATCACAGCCATTTAGATCTAAATTAAAGGTCTATCATTTACACGTAATCCTTACACATTTCTCGTTTTCTACAAAGGAATGTACACTGAGACGTATATTGTAAAAAGTTTTCCTGCATTAACGTAATTAATTCTACCATTGGCCGTTAAGCCTGATAGCACCTTGGAATAATTACATTGATTCCTTTTGGGGAATTAAATCCATTCAGTGAAGATTAAAAGTATCTGAAAACAATTAAGATGCACTAAAAAAGACAAAACGATCCCGTGTAGCTAAATTCAATTTAGAACCATTCTAAAAATCATCAAGATGTCCCGGTAAACATCTTCTCTTGTACTTAGGAAATGTTTAGTTCTCTTACAGCGTCTGGAAATGTTTAGTATTCCCTGCTATAGAAATTTGTTATCACCACATATGGACTATTGCCTGGAAATTGTTCATGTTTAAAGGGGTATTTCAAGGAAAAATAATTTGTCCCTTATCCACAGGATAGGGGACAAGTAAGGCATCACGGGGGTTTGACCTCCGAAACCCCAACCTCCCCCCCCCCCCCCTTGTAATGAATAGAGGTGCAGACACAGCATGAGACCCACAGCTCTATCCATTCCTATGGAGGTGCCAAGTAAGCCGGAAGAGTGCTGTACTTGGCTCACTCCGGTGGCTCTATAGTTATGAATAGAGCCGCAGGAAAGAGCCAAGTAAGCCGGAAGAGTGCTTACTTAGCTCTATCCGCCACCTCCATAGGAATGAATAGAGCTGTGGATCTTGTGCTGGACGCACACAGGGCCGCTTTAACCAGAGGGCACATGGTGCACGTGCACCGGGCCCACTGGTTAAAAAGGGCCCCCCGAGCAGGCCGGCCGTTGCTATGTGCGACCAATGCGGTCGCACAGGGCTCCAGCCACCAGCCTGTCAGGGGGGAGCCCCATGGATGGGTAATCTACTTACCCCTCCATGGCGCCCCCTGCAGGGTCCCCCCGTCCGCCGCTGCCCCCGTCCGCTGCTGCTGCGGCGCTTCAGCGCTGCAGCAGCAGCGACACTGACAGAGAGAGAGCCATTGGCTCCCTCCCTGTCAGTCACTCTTGTGGCCGCACTTCCTGCGGTCACAAGAGGCCGCACTCTCCCTCTAGCGCCCGACGTCACTGGAGCGTCGGCGCGAGGGTAAGGGGAGTGCAGCCTCTTGTGACTGCAGGAAGTGCGGCCAAAAGAGGGAAGAGAAGAGGAACGCGTGGACCTAGGTGAGTAAAAGTGTTTGTTTTTTTCAATGTTATATAGCAGCTATATACTATTGGGGAGCACAGGGGGCTATATACTATGAGGGAGAACAGGGGGCTATATACTATTGGGGAGCACAGGGGGCTATATACTATTGGGGAGCACAGGGGGCTATATACTATGGGGGAGAACGGGGGCTATATACTATTGGGGAGCACAGGGGGCTATATACTATGGGGGAGAACAGGGGCTATATACTATTGGGGAGCACAGGGGGCTATATACTATGGGGGAGCACTGGGGGCTATATACTATGGGGGAGCACAGGGGAGCTATATACTATGGGGGAGCACAGGGGAGCTATATACTATGGGGGAGCACAGGGGAGCTATATACTATGGGGGAGCACAGGGGGCTATATACTATGGGGAGAACGGGGGCTATATACTATTGGGGAGCACAGGGGGCTATATACTATGGGGAGAACGGGGGCTATATACTATTGGGGAGCACAGGGGGCTATATACTATGGGGGAGCACCGGGGGCTATATACTATGGGGGAGCACAGGGGAGCTATATACTATGGGGGAGCACAGGAGAGCTATATACTATGGGGGAGCACATGGGAGCTATATACTATGGGGAGCACAGGGGGCTATATACTACTGGGGAGCACAGGGGGCTATATACTATGGGGGAGAACAGGGGAGCTATATACTATGGGGGAGCACAGGGGAGCTATATACTATGGGGAGCACAGGGGGCTATATACTACTGGGGAGCACAGGGGGCTATATACTATGGGGGAGCACAGGGGGCTATATACTATGGGGGAGCACAGGGGGTTATATACTATTGGGGAGCACAGGTTAGCTATATACTATTGGGGAGCACAGGGGGCTATATACTATTGGGGAGCACAGGGGAGCTATATACTATTGGGGAGCACAGGGGTCTATATACTATGGGGGAGAGCACAGGGGGCTATATATTATGGAGAGCACAGGGGGGCTATTTACTATTGGGGAGAGCACAGGGGGGCTATATACTATTGAGGGGGAGCACAGGGGGGCTATATACTATTGTGGGAGAGCACAGGGGGGGCTATATACTATTGTGGGAGAGCACAGGGGGCTATATACTATGGGGGAGAACAGGGGGTTATATACTATTGGGGAGCACAGGGGGCTATATACTATTGGGGAGCACAGGGGGCTATATACTATGGGGGAGAACGGGGGCAATATACTATTGGGGAGCACAGGGGGCTATATACTATGGGGGAGAACGGGGGCTATATACTATTGGGGAGCACAGGGGGCTATATACTATGGGGGAGCACCGGGGGCTATATACTATGGGGGAGCACAGGGGAGCTATATACTATGGGGGAGCACAGGGGAGCTATATACTATGGGGGAGCACAGGGAAGCTATATACTATGGGGGAGCACAGGGGGCTATATACTATGGGGGAGCACAGGGGAGCTATATACTATGGGGGAGCACAGGGGAGCTATATACTATGGGGAGCACAGGGGGCTATATACTACTGGGGAGCACAGGGGGCTATATACTATGGGGGAGCACAGGGGAGCTATATACTATGGGGGAGCACAGGGGAGCTATATACTATGGGGAGCACAGGGGGCTATATACTACTGGGGAGCACAGGGGGCTATATACTATGGGGGAGCACAGGGGGCTATATACTATGGGGGAGCACAGGGGGTTATATACTATTGGGGAGCACAGGTTAGCTATATACTATTGGGGAGCACAGGGGGCTATATACTATTGGGGAGCACAGGGGAGCTATATACTATTGGGGAGCACAGGGGTCTATATACTATGGGGGAGAGCACAGGGGGCTATATATTATGGAGAGCACAGGGGGGCTATTTACTATTGGGGAGAGCACAGGGGGCTATATACTATTGGGGAGCACAGGGGAGCTATATACTATTGGGGAGCACAGGGGTCTATATACTATGGGGGAGAGCACAGGGGGCTATATATTATGGAGAGCACAGGGGGGCTATTTACTATTGGGGAGAGCACAGGGGGGCTATATACTATTGAGGGGGAGCACAGGGGGGCTATATACTATTGAGGGAGAGCACAGGGGGCTATATACTATTGTGGGAGAGCACAGGGGGGCTATATACTATTGTGGGAGAGCACAGGGGGATATATGCTATTGTGGGAGAGCACAGGGGGCTATATACTATTGTGGGAGAGCACAGGGGGGCTATATACTATTGGGGGAGAGCACATGGGGGCTATATACTATTGTGGGAGAGCACAGGGGGGCTATATACTATTGTAAGAGAGCACAGGGGGCTATATACTATTGTGGGAGAGCACAGGGGGCTATATACTATTGTGGGAGAGCACAGGGGGGCTATATACTATTGTGGGAGAGCACATGGGGGCTATATACTATTGTGGGAGAGCACAGGGGGGCTATATACTATTGTGGGAGAGCATAGGGGGGCTATATACTATTGGGGGAGAGCACAGGGGGCTATATACTAATGGGGGAGAGCACAGGGGGCTATATACTACTGGGGAGAGTGCACAGGGGGGCTATATACTAATGCGGGAGAGTACAGGAGGGCTGTATATAACTGGAGGAGCACATGAGGGTCTATATACTACAGGGACACCTTAAAACTATGGAGGCACAGAGGGGTGTAACTATGTAGGGGTACAGAGGGGTGTTACTACTGTATAGGGGTATAAGGGACCTAACTACTGTATGTGTTGGAGCCTAAAATATTTGTCTGGCAGATTCTGGAGAGAAGATTCACAGCCAGGAGAAGACTTCAAGGTGGCCCAGGCTGGATGGAGAGAAAAAGAAAAGGTGACAGACTCTGATCGGAGAAGACGCCCCCGGTGAGTCACTGGATGTAACTGCACTCTGTTATAGGGTTGTAGTGTTAGGGGTCATGATGTGGCGGTATTATGTAATGGTATCATTGGTGATATCTTTCTGTTTTGTTTAGTGCAGTTTTTATGTAATATGTAATCACTGAATGGTGGAAATAGTGTTATAAGGTAACTACTGTATGTATTGGGGCTCTTGATACAGTGTGGGGGCAAATTCAGTACATTATACAATGTGCAGAAAGGTAAGGGGGGGCCCACTCTTGAGGGCTGTGCACTGGGCCCACCAATGTATTAAAATGGCCCTGGACGCACAGCTGTATTCATTACAAAAAAGCAGGAGGTTGTCCACCCCGTGATCTCTTACTTTTCCCCTATGGTGTGGATAGGGAACAAGTTAATTTTTCTTGGAATACCCCTTTAACGTCCTTGGTAGGTATTGGTATTTAAGTACACTGCCCATACCCCAATGATAACGTTTATACTACTTGACGTCTGAACCCCTTCATGACCAAGGGTCATTGATTTACCGATGTCCAGGTCAAATTGAAGTTTCTTCTCGCATTCTAAGAGCTGTAATGCTTTTATTTTTCCACCTGTAGGGCTGGTTGGGGCATAATTTTTTTGCACTGTGATAGTTTTTATTGCTATCATACTGGTGTAAATGAAAAATTTTAACAGCTTTTTATTAATTTTCTTTTCTGGTAAATAATTTAAAAAAATCAGCAATCCTGATGTAAACCCCCCTCCCCTCTTTTCGTTTATACTGTTCACTGTGTGTGAACGATATTGTTACATTTAAATAGATTGGACAATTCTGCATGGTACACTGTATAATATGTTTATTTATTTTTATTTTTATACCTATTTTCTTTTGTATAATGGGAAAGGAGGTAATTTAAACTTTTATTGTGGTTTACTTAATGTGTTTTTATATATATATATATATATATATATTTTTTTTTTTTTTTAAGTTTATAAGTCCCACTAAGGATTTCCACTGTGACAGACGGAATTCCCATTTTGCTCTATGGAAAGGAGCAATGTTGCGTTTAAATGGGCGGAATTCTTCAGTGTGTTCATACATAAATACCGCACACAACAGGGGTGGAGCTTTTTTAGCGGTGTTTTTCCTAATCCTGGGAAACACGCTCTGTACTTATCAAGCCAAGGGAGTGTTGGGCAGATAGGCAAGACCCTTGCAAGAAAAAATAAAAATAAAAAAGGCTTGGATATAGGGCCATTTTTACCACCAGTGGGGGAGCACAATTGTTTAGAGCAGCATCAAGTTTAAAGTGATCTAAAAAAAAAATAAAAACTAAAATAATAGAATATAATTCTAATTCTGACTGGATTTACATAAGCAGTTTTTCTGGCAGGAGTAGATACAAAAAGAGAAGTGTTTGTTTTGAGCAATTTCTTTTTTTTGGAAGGCTTCCATGCCAATAAGTAGTTCAAAGGGTATCCTGCTGCTGAGACCCTCACTATTCAGCTGTAAACTATGGAAGAACTTTGCAACATATGTTTTATAACCCTGCAGCGCTCCCACAGGTGAAATGAAGCATTACACAGTTCCCACTAAAGTCAAAGGCCTGTCAGTGTAATGCTTTAGTGCAACTTTTATTCTCATTTTAATATTTTTGGATTTTGGCCATTATAAAGTCTACACTTAAGCCCTACTACTGTTCTGGCTATATTGCCCATTCCTAGACACAAGTATATTGTTTTATGATGGAGTTAGAATTATATGTTGAGCTGGAAAGGCCCTGAACCACTGATCCTTATGATCTGACTGCTTTCCAATTTTTTTTTTTAAACTTGTATGTTTCTTAGTGTTGTAGACAAAACAGCCAAAGACTGTAACCAAAAGGCTCTGCTTGTATTTGCACAATGGGCTCTTTCCATTGATCTATGACTGAGGCTCTGAAATGCATCAAATTATTATATCTGTATTTGGATGTACCTGGATTTTAAAGTGAGGGAATAAAAGAGGAATTTTAGTGGATTTCCCTGTTGCTGTAATTTCTTCTATGTGTTTCTGTAACAGCGCCAGGCTGTTGGAAGATGCTTTTAAAGAGCTTGTCCTATCTTAGTAATTTTTAGAGATGATTGAGCATGCTCGTCCGAGCTTGGTACTTGGTACTTGGTACTTGTTCAGACGAGCGTCTCGCGATACTCGAGACAATAGCATCTTCCTTTTCCTGTATGTTTGGCGGCCTTTTCTCAGCCAATCATGCAGGAGAGGCTTTGGGAGATTGTAGCATCACGTGGGAACCCTACATGTCGATAGCAGCGATTGGCTGGCCAGATCAGATGACCTGGGCATAAAAGAATCAGGTCCCGCGTTGCTTGCTTCAGACGCAGGCTGGATGAGCTTAGGGAGAGAGCTGCTGTCTGTCAGGGAGAGTGTTAGGGTGGGAATAATAGTGTCTGTTAGGCAGGAATAATCCAGAAAGAAATCAACAGTCCTTCTAAGGGCTAAAACTACATTTTTTTTGCTACTCTTTGCTGCTGGCTGGGACTTGTAGTGCAGCTACCGCCATCTTGGCTGCACATTGTGCAGAGCGATTGGTGCCAAAAAGGGGACAGCACTTGGTCCACAAAGACCCCAAATAAATTGCCCAAAGTCCTCTCAGTATTCATTTTTGCTGCTGCTGTACCTTGGCTTGCTGGGATCTGTAGTGCAGCTACACCTATCCTGGCTGTTCAGTGTACAGTGTAACAGGTGCTCTAAAACAAAAAGCACCTGGTACCTGGTACACAGAGACTCCATAGACTACACCAAAAGTCCACCCAGTTGCACCTAGTTGTGTGCTTTCGTAACACGTGCCTTGCCCATCTTGGTCTGGGTAAGAAAAATTGTATTGAGGGCCACCACCCGACTGTTGCTCATAATTTGGCATAATGTTTTGATTAGCCAGCCCCAGAGGCATCCATGCATGCTACCCCTGCTGTTTCCTGTCCATTTCCATGTTGTTTCCATCATTTTCTGAGGTTTCCAGGTTTTCAGGCAACCTTCGCTGTGCAGAGCTTTGGACCCCTGAAAAAATGCTCGAGATTCCTGTTGACTTCAATAGGGATCGTTACTCGAAACAAGCACCCGAGCATCGGGAAATATTTGTCTTGAGTATCGAGCACCTGAGCATTTTAGTACTCACTCACTCATCTCTAGTAATTTCCTATCCACATCCCCTATCCTATCAAGAATGAGGGCCAAATTGCCCTCAGAATGAATGGTGCATACTGCATGTGTGCTGAGAGTGCCCAATTCATTCTCTATGGGGCCTCCAAACATTTCCAAAAGCTGAACTAGGAAATGTTTGGTGGCCCCATAGATAAGGAACAAAGGGAGAACATTGTGCTCAACTAGTGCTCCATTCATTCTCTACTGGGTCGACAAACATTTCTTAGTTCAGCTCTTGGAACTGTTGGCAGCCCTATAGGATATGAATTTACTTCTAGTTGTGTTGTGTGCACAATTTATTCTGGGAACAATTTTATCCTCATTCTCGTGATCAGTGGGGTTCCACCAGTCTTACTGCCACTGAACGGCATCATGTGGCTAGGAAATACAATAGTTTTTTAACTTACTATAAAATAGCCCAATCAGTTTTCCGAAACCTCTTTTTCTATAACTATTATAAGCAGGCCAGAATAAATTGAGTTGGATCCAGAGCTTATTATCCAGGTAGGCAATACTCTGCTCAAATGTTATTACTAGAGATGAGATGAGCAAGCACTGAAATACTGGAATGCTCCTTACTCGAGTCAAGTATTTTTCAACACTTGAGTACTCGATTCAAGTAATAAGCCCAATTAAATCAATTAGAGATTTTAGTATTTGACTAGGTACCTGGTTAATCTGAAAGTGACAGTCTGGGCCCCAAGGGGTTAAGTCGCCAATTGCCCCACGTCACCTATGTTGCTTAAATTGTATCTGTCACAATCGGACCTTCAGGATCAGTTGAGAGATCCTCTGCTAATCTGGAAGGTCGGGTCTCCGCAGACGCAGTCCATCGATAATGCATTATTGTCTGATTGCGTCTCCGTATCCATGGAGACCCGGCCTTCCGGATTAGCAGATGATCTCTCTGCTCATCCGAAAGGTCTGATTGTACGGATACACTTTATTAAGGCTATTTTAAACGTTGAGGTCTTAAGGCCATAGTGCATAGTGGAGCACAAGTCATTGATGTATTATTTATAAATTGAGAATTTTCACACTACGTATAGAGACCGGCCGTTCCATGATCTGGCCGGGTCACTGAACGGCCTGTCTCTTCCCGGATCATCCCGGATGGTACTTAAGTACCGTCCGGTTGATCTTCCCGGCCACAGAGCTCTGATGCGGGCGCATCAGTGTGCGCCCGCATCAGAGCTTCCCATAGCACACAGTGAAGCGAGCGGCTCCGGCTTCACTGTGTTAACTGTCAGGGTTTCCTACGGCCGCAATTCATTGAATTGCGGCCGCAGAAAACTGACATGTCAGTTCTTTGCGGCCCCACATGGGATCCTGGCCGGAGCGTATACCATGTGTATACTCTCCGGCCGGGATCCCATTGAAAATAAGGCATTGTTCCACTCCACATAAAGTACGGCCATTGTTGCAGATGGCAACAACAGCCGTACTTTTACGTAGTGTGAACATAGCCTAAAAATTAAACCAGAGCTTTGTATGTAATTCATTGGGCCCCCTCCAGTTTTCTTTGATGGTTCAGGTGTTTCTCATCAGAAATAAGCTAATCTGTTATGAAATGCTTGCAGTATGTCGAGTTTGTATTGGAGGCTGACGGCTATCGTTTTGCCTTGGATGTGCTCAGGCAGGGAAATCTATGACTGTATCATTAGCAGAGCTCAGTTTTGGCTCGGGAATGCATTTCCTCTCATGTTCTGGTTTTTCTTGGCGTTCGCACTGCGGTGGCAGAGTCTCCTGTCTACCACAGGATTGTTTTGTGGCTTTTCTTGGCCTGAAGCAAATCTTTCCCCATCTGATCAGACGGCAACACAGAACTGTAAAAGTGCTAACAGCAGCAATTTCCCCCCTTACTACGTAATGTTTCCGAAGTGTAGGCAAGGCTAAGGTGGTGGGAAGACGTTTGACAGCGGGCTCTCGCTCTGTCTGTACAATCACAATAATTAGTCGGGCAGACTAGAAACATTTTAATCTGTGTTATAGTCAGTACGAGCCAAAAAGAGACTCTCTCGCCGCCGATGGAGGGGAGGCTGTATAGTTTGTAAAACCGAGAAGGTTCAGTTTTCACATCTTTAAGTGGATAGCCAGAAGACCTAACGGGAAGGAGACGCCAACTGCTGGATTCCTGCTGAGAAGAAAAAAATGATAATAACACTGGAGCAGGACATTATAGGATTTACTGTACTGTGTGTGGATATGGGGATGCGGAGGGTCCCTGTGAACTTCATATGTATTCAGGGCACTATTTCCCTTGGTAAGTTAAAATTCTAGAGTAATTTAAATTTGCAAATTAATTATTGGTGCGAATATATATTGCCTGAAAATGTAAAAAGTTATTGATCACACCGAGTGTAACTGCTGACACCAGCTCTCGTCAGGAGATATAGCCAGGGAAAGACCAAGGCAGCTGGCACATTCATTCCCCAGCCGTATCTCCAAAATTGCTGTGTCCGTCAATGGAAGTGTGTGGAGGGCATTTATCAATGTAATGGCAGGGGTGTAAGCCAGGGAGAAAGCACAGATTTGCCTCTTCTCCTGGTGTAGGTCTGCCGTATATCCGCTCGCCTAATAAGTATGCGGGGGTGGGGAGGGGGTTGTTGCAGAAAGGCGGGGAGGAAGCGTGGCCTCCTCCCACACCTCATTTATCATGATTCAAGCATGAATCACAATTCAAATCTACACCCGCTAGAAGCACATGTAGATTTGGTATGCCGGGCGAAAGTTCAGGCGCCCGGCTGGCTGGATTCCCTATAGAGGCTGGGGAGGAGGCGGGGCCTAATTTAAGACCCCCCCCTATGAGACTATGAGGCCCCAGCTAAGATTCCCCCATGAGAGACTGTCAAAGCTAGCGGCAGCGGAGTGGATCGCGGCACTGCCGTGTCATATCTCCTGATACCAGTGAGTCTCAGCAGTGAGATCGGGTGGGATTAATAACTTTTGACATGTCAATAGGTAATTTTAATGACATGTACTTGTTAATACCAAGACCTAAGACTACTATTTCAAAGATATGTTCTAGTTGCAACATAAGAGAACTTTTCTCAGATTATCAGCTCTAGGCCTTTCAACCCTAAAGTTAGCAATAGTTAAACACTGGTTTAGTGGAGAGCTGTGTCTCCCAATCCTACATGTACCATATACATGCACATTCAGTTTGGTTAAGCATACCCATGTAAGGTGCTACTAAACACCTCTGTGTATGGTGTATCTTCAACAACAAAACAACAAAAGTGCAATATTATATTGCACTAATGATAGTATAAGGCCATGTCCACACAACGTATGCAACAACGGCCGTGATTTATACAACACATACATTGTGTGAACAACGACCGGTGTCTAACGCCATGTGAACATGGCCTAAACCTGCATTATTTTTACTGCCAAATTGAATAGGTGCCTAAATGGGTTTTTTTGAGGGGTAGTAACTTCTACCTAGAATACATTGCACATAGTACATAACACAAAGACTTTGTCAGTCCCTGGCCGATGTGCAGTTGAGTGCTATATATCAGAGATATTCGGCTGGACGTGATACATATGGAATTTGACAAAAAAAAGTCAACATAGGAAATTGAAAGCATATGAATCTAGAGTAAGTTTCAATTGACCGCTATGTGTATACTTTCATGACTCTATACAACAAAGAACTGTATTGTCACTGTGTATGTTGGCGCCTTGCTATTTGACAGCTACATTGTAGAGAATTAGTTACTTGTCAAGAAGCTCCTCATTTCTAGCAAGTACTTCAATAATGTGACTGTGGTGGAATATAATGTTTTGAGCAATGTCAGCCAGTGACTACAATGTCAGTCCTGTTTTTTTTTTGTTTTTTTTTATTGCTTATTTGCTTAATAAATAAAAACTTAAGCAACTTTCTAGAGATGTACTTCCATTTTACTGCTGTATAGTGTGTGCTATTTTGGACCTCACATCACAGTGTTCCTGTGTCTAGTCTCTGTGCTTCTAATCTCTTTTCTCCGAGTTAGAAGTGCAGGGAGGAGGAGGCTATACAGAAATTATAGCATCCACGCTTTCAAGGAAGGAAGATCACACTGACTATACCGTATCAAATTACATACTGTAAAAAAAGAATGGGCACACAAGTGTGCTGAAAGGGAAGGGCTAAATCACGCATGCATGGAGGATGTGTATGTAAAGAAGGATGTATAGAAGTTATAGCATCCAAGTCTTCATGGAGGGCAGATCACACTGACTGTACTGTATAGTACGGAGGGTAAGAAAAGAATGCACACATTTTGGTGTCTGGTCAAGTGCTCCTCCGCATCAGTGTCTGTCGAAATGAGAAAAAGAGATCCAAATACCATACTGTTTATCCTGTAAAAGGTATATGTGATTTGTAAAGACCACTGTTATTTGTTATGGTGGTGGACCCCATTCTCTAGAAGACTCCTGGTAACTTTTTTTAACATTATGGTGGGACTCTTCTTCTACAGTGTTCATAGGGCATGTTCACTTTTTTCTGGAAAATGAGTATGAAAACTAATTTTTCTGTCATTAGAGTTTCTACTGGGGTGGTCCCTAGTCTGTCTTGAATGCTAAATTACAGTTCTGCTAAGTAATATAACATAAAAAGGGGCGAATATATTTATAAATGATACTTGCTGTTCTAAACTCTAGTTAATGAACACTTTGGGGGGGGGGGGCTAACACACAGGCGTTATGGCTTTTTACCAAACTTTTCTGAACTGAGAAGCAGCTGAATTAACACTTAATGATTCAAGTGCGATAACTCTAGGTCTTATGTTTGGACAACTAGTGAGGGTCTATTTTTTTAACCTGTTTTCATAACTTTATAATAAGAGTACCCTTTCACATTCTGTCCATTTAAAATACAACTATGAAAATCTATCTTATATATGACCACGTTGGGTTTCACTTGGGTTTTATTTTCTAGGAATTCCAACATGAAGCGGAAGACAGAAGTTATCGGATGACCCTCTGGAAATGCATTTATCATGTAGAGTTGAGTCTATTATTTTTTACTTGATAGCTTTGCCAAATGAACTTAGCAGTAGGGGTGAACCGTGCCATACTTTTTAGTAATTTGAATAATGGAATAACCATATAGAGTGAGTGCTTCTCTTGCAAAAAATAAAATAGATGAATACTTGGTATTTTAATAGATCTAACATCAAAGTTGGCCAAAGACATTAGGAATTTGTCACCAGAGTCATATTGCCCCATTCAAGGGCAGAATAAACTATAGACTATAGAAACTCATATTATATCTGTGCATTAGTTATATCATTATTTGTAAAACATAACGTTTTTGAACTCTAAAAAACTCTGCTACCATGGAGCAACAAATAACATATTAGGGACGTATAAACCCTTAATAATACTGTATGTTCACCCACTGGTGAGACCGCAATAATAAAGAGTATATCTGACTAGTTTCTGAAGACTACCTAGTCATTTATCTGCATCCGTGGTAGAGGATTATTAAAACACCAGAGCATCGTCTATAAACTAGTTTCACTCCTGTTGGAGCGTCATCAGGTACAGGTATAAGGCTAATGACGGTATGCTCTGTGTCGTTTGGTCTTAAATAACATAGGTCAGTGATGTCACCAAAAGGCGGGACCATGGCCAACAATGATGACATCACAATAGGAGTGTACATCATAGTCACCCTATAGCGAAGCGCTGAATTCCTAGTGTGTAAATGGAGGTCCACCTCTCTGCCATGAATCAGTCAATCAGTCAGCTAGCAGAGCTATCTCAGCGGCCGAACCTCCATATGCCCCCTACTCAAGACACTCACCCAAAGGTACCGTACAATCAACCAATCAGCATCCCGCATCCCCGGGCTAATAAGATAGTTCGTACCTTCCAAGGCATACACAACAGCGGTACCGGAAGAGCATCATTACGTCAATGACCTTATACCAAGATGCGCCGTTGCGTTCCAACAGCCCAATGTGGTCCATGATTCCCCGGGCATGCACGGGAACTTATAAATGAAAACAACACCACAGCACTCACTGCACAAATGTGCAGATCAGAAAAAGAACAGAGGTAAGTATAAGTGGCTCTACGGTGCTAAAGTTCTCCACTTTAAACTAGGAACACGATCAAAAATATGGGCGCATTTACATTGGCTGGCAAACTATAACAGTAAATAGCAGAATGAAATATCGAATATAGAAGGTATGTTCATATAAAGATAATTCCAACATAGGTGCATGTACATTAACTGGCAATCAACCATCAGGTGACCAGGGTCTATCTTCACCCAGGTCACCTGGGTCAGTCAATCACTGCTAGACCAGCAGTCAACAAGGCTGAGGCATACATTAGCAGGATGTGCCAGCCCCTTTTCTGCACGTTTATTGGCTAATAAGCTTCCAAACATGTGGGTAGAAAGCTTGCTATTTTACACGAGTACCATGCAATACTCATTACAGTATTGAGTACTCAAGCATCCCGATACTTGAGCGAATAGTATACTCAAATGAGTATACATGCTCATTTTTAATAATGGTCATTACTTGCAGGTGTCATTATCAAATAATGGCCATTATTTTGCCTTAAAAAGACATTGTGAGAATATAACCTTCTAGTGTACTAAAAATTGAAAAAAAAAAAAAAAAGTCAGTCTATCTTTAGAGATGGTATAGAGAGAAATTATTGTTGCAAACCCCCCTTTCCCAACTGGCTGAATGTTTGGGCTCATTATCCTACTGTAGAATTTAAAAAAATTGCCACCAATTAGACCATGGTAGACGTCTACTCTGCAGCTTTTCCCCATACCTGCCTAAAACTTTTGCACAGTACCGAACATTTTTACTGATACTCCTATAGCCACCGCCGCCTGTTTCATTTGGCTGCTATGACCATTATTTCAGGACAGGTCATTTGCTTCACATTTTAACAAAGGATCAAACAACGAGTTTCTTTTTCCAGAAGACAGAAAGGGTTTTAAGATCCATTCTTTTTTTTTTTGAACATATTTAGAAATCAAAGTTCCAGAGCACATCCAGTATTGATTGAAGAAAAAGTCTTTTTATTTAAATATAACTCACGCGTTCCCTCGGATTACCTGGATACAGATAGCTCGAATGTTTTTCCTTGAGCATGGGCACATTCATTTATCACTATGACTTTTATTGGAGTGTGTAAATAGTGTCGTTCAGACTTTTATCCAAACAACATTTTACTATCACAAGACAATTATCCGACTGGATAAGCCACTACCTTACATATTATGTTCGCCCAATTGTCGAATCATTTCTCGTATGTAAATCTTAATTTGTATAGCCAACATAAGGCATTGCGCACACAAGTGCAGTGAAATAAAGATAAAACGCTGAGCCTTATAGGACATGAAATATGATGTTTCTTTTCTGCCGCCTTCTCGGCTCTGTTTTTCAGGCTCCGTGTTCTTATTTTTTCAAATATTGCAGATAAACATAATGAATGAGCCGTATAACAGAAATCATACAATGTAAAATAGGCATCAGATTCTTTCTCGAGTTATATTGGCTTTCATGGAGAGATTATGGCTGTTTTATGGCATTCGATGGCGCTTGCTGTGTACTGAATTGTGGACTCTGTATGGAAATAGGGTCATGAAAACACACAGATGTGTGAATTGCCCCATTGATTAAAATAGGCTCCATATTTTGGCACTAAGAAAAAGGCAATAAACATGCAAATTACAAAAACAGTTGTGTGCATAAGGCCTAATGTTATATACAGACAGACCTACAGCTTCTGATTTTGTTACTGGCCAGTTTATTTTACATATTTTTGTTTATTGTGTTTTTTTTTTGTTTGTTTGTTTGTTTTTTGCATTTATACATCAGTTAGCTTACTTATACAGACAATTCCTAAGATTTATAGAGCTATAGTAATAATACTGATAAAATATTTAAATGATAAAGAAAGCTATCAAACTTTTTCATAGAGATAAAGGCTATGTTTTCATAAAGGCTTTTTTGGGCCGTTTTGTGACCGGTTATTTTACGGCCATTATTTTGGTGGTAAAACGTGTACGTTTTATGTAAATTATGTTTGTTATTTGCATAAAAATGGCCACGTTTTGGCAAAAAAAGATACCCATATCATTTATATAGAACAGCATAGGCTATAACTAGAATGAGGAGGTTGTTGTCTATCCAATATACCCCATGAGGAATGCTTTTGTATAAAACTTTTATTTCAATGATTAAAATCCAAGACATACAGTTATTTTTTAAAGGCTTGTGATGCTTTATGCATACCAACCTTAGGGTACGTGCACACTAGGGAATGGCAAAGGGAAACCCGTTGAGCATACCGCAGCTCGCACCCGCATTTCTGCCGGTGCCATAGACTCCACTCTATGCACAGACTAATTCTGCCATCTGTCCAAAGAATGAACCTGTTAATTCTTTGGATGGACGAAGGAATCTGCCCTTGCATAGAATGGAGTCTATGACATGGGCGGAGACGAGCGCCAGCGGGTGCGGAAGGGTTTTCCGTTGCCATTCAATAGTGTGCACGTACCCTTAAAGGGGTTATCCAGGATTAGAAAAAGCACAGCTCCGTTCCGTTTCTGGAAAAAAGCTGCCATGTATTTTTAAGGCTCAATTTCACAATACCATTTACTCCCTCCAGGTGCAGCACACATTATTAAAAAAAAATACAGACATAATCAAAGTCAATTGGGCACAGACTTACATATTTCAGAAACCTACAAAATTGTATCAGAATTATATAATACACATCGCCTCGTGTGATACCGTAGGAGGACGTGGAGGAAGATAGGGATATGTCGCTAACCTTTTAGCCACCTTTTAGCCACCTTTTAGCGGAGGTAAAAGCAGGGTTTGCAAGCTGATGGTACCATACAAAGGAATACTTCCAATGAGGGGTCCATTATACATGCATAAACAAAAAAACAAAAAAAGGTACCTGCGAGGGCCAGCACTCTATTCTGATATAACAGGAGGAAAAATTCCAGCACCAGGAAAGTCCATAACGAATTCTTTATTGCAACAACCGTATAAAACAATAAAAACCTGACGGTAGCTTGGCAATAGCTGACGCGTTTCGATCTATACAGATCTTAATTGTAGCATAAGTGTATACAATGTCTTCCAACTTTTATAGGTAATACAGGTACATGGTAATACCTTCTTCCTAGTCACACCCATCCACAAGGGGAGGGGACTTCTTAACCCTTACAGTATATGCTGCGAATACAGGTGAATACAAATGAATACAAGTGAATACAAAACATATCATAAATGCACATACAAATTCAAAAAAGGAAAAAAAGAAGTAAAAGAGAGAAAGAAAAGCATGAAAAAAATGCATCATTAAGGACATGCAAAAGAAATAAATATGAAAAAACGTACAAATCAATATTGATACATTAAATCATAACGATGATTCAGGCCCGCAGGATATCTGGTTTTTAAAGTAAACTTTCTGAGAAGGTGAAGCCCACACCTCCGTGCACCTGGTGAGGAGAGATTGCATGCAGGTGCAGTGAGCTGGACTGTCTATACCTTTATTCTGATATGACGCGTTTTGGGAGCTTAACGCGCCGTCTCAGATAATCATGCTTCATGCACAATTATCAGAGGAAGGAAGCTCCAGAAACGCGTAATTTCTGTGCTCATATCAGAATAACCCATTTATTTATTTTACTTTTGCTGCAGTAATTTCTGTTTGGGTGAGCGCTGGCCCTCGCAGGTACCTTCTATTGATTTATATATATATTTTTGTTTATGTTGCACCTATCCTGAGGTCTTTCACAGGGTTTACAATGATCCATAGACTGGCATCGTGATAAGGGGACTGCACAGCAGTAATATTTAAATTGTTTAGTCTGACTGTGTAACGTGAAGTAATCACAACTAAGGGAAGCCAAACTCTACAAAGTTTGAGTAGCAAGTAGGGATGGTCCGAACCGAGTTCAGTTCAGGTTCGTACGAACCCGAACCCTCGGTAATGATTCCCGCTGTCTGCCCGCTCCGTGGAGCGGGCGGATCCAGCGGGGGGACCGCCTGGAAAACTGGGATACAGCCATAGACAGGCGTTCCTCCCGCTGGATCCGCCCGCTCCACGGAGCGGGCAGACAGCAGGAATCTGCTGCCAATGTTTGGGTTCATACGAACCCGAACCTCGGCAGGTTCGGACCATCCCTAGTAGCAAGCTATAACTGTAATTGGATGGAGTGATGGAACTTGGAAAACTTCTGAGTTAAATGATAATTAGTTGGCTGCCAGTTGTTCCCAGAAAGTGTCAGTTTATTTTTCTAGCTGCCATGCCCACTGTGGGGTTAAAATTTCTTGAAGATTTTGAGCTTGACAGTCACTTGGTCCTAGGTCAAACCCAAAGCCCTTTAAGGTCATGGGGTAAACCTATGAGCCACATGCCTTCTCCCTACAGGTTGTATTATTTCCTTTCTCCTATTCTCTATCTCTATATCTTTCCCTCAAGAAGGACCAGGTTAAGAGTCTCTTGCAGATGTAAGAGCCCCAAACAGTCCTGGGTAGAAGGTTAACTACACTCATCTACACTTTACTGTAAATGGACTGTTGAAGTACAGTATATGCCTCCTCTCCAGCAGATTGAGGCAGTGCTAAGTGCAAACTCCTGCCATCTATAGAAAGTTCTTTGCACAGGAGCATGTGTAAGCATGTAAGTGCCCAGGTTAACCATTTGCTCATAGCCAACTTTTGAACAAACTCAACTGCAGTGTGAAAACAATATAAAGCAGGAAAAAGTAAAACCAATGTAAAATAAGGCGTTAAAGGGGTTGTCCAGGTTAATTTTATACTTATGAATCCTGTCGGGTTGTAGGGGACATGTGAGTAATGTCTACTTACCTGTCTCGCTTTCTCACTGCTACTGGATCTTGGGCGCCCATTTTCCATCTCTGTCAGTGTTTTGGAAACATCTGCTGACATCCCTCTCCCTCTTGAAATGGACGGTCATAGAGCCTATGTTGTCTATGCTGACCGGCCAATTACAGAGGGAGTGGGAGGTCCCTGGATGTTTCCAAAACACTGACAGCAACGGAGACAGGTAAGTATATATTAATCACATGTCCCCCACAGCCCTGGCAGGATCTGCAAGTATCAAAATATCCCCAATAGCCCGTTTAACTAAGCAACACCCAGCTAACAGCCCCTACAGGGTGGTTGTATACATCTCAGATCACATTTGAATTTTTATATAACCACATTCTAAATGTATATTTTCTTATAATATAACACATGTTAATTCATCAGTCTACTAAAAAGGCTAAAAATAACATTCACAATAAATCACTACTTCAAGACCCTAAAGGAAAACTCTGTTAATAAATGAGCTGCCTTACAATAGACATCACCCTTTGTGGTTTGTGCTCGATATGGACACAAGTGCCCTGAAAATGTGTAAGTCTATAAATTCTCTTACCAGCTGTTCTCCGGCTCAATATAAACCGTAGGATGACAAAGTGATTATGTCATTTTTACTGCATTACCTAATGCCTGGACAGCGATTTTATAATGTAAAGATGAAAGAAAGGCTGTAAAATACAAAATCTGCTCTGTATGTGCTTTCCATAGACCCATTCAGCTTGTCTAGAGCTACATTACTAAATGAAAACTATATGCTTGTGCGTCCCTTCATGGCATTAGTGTACCCGCATGTGAATGGGCATATCCTGTGTGTGTGTGCGGAGAAAGGTCTGGAAGGAGTACAGAATCACATCTGTGAAATTAGTTTAATGCATCGACTTCCATCACCTAATTGAAACCTCCACGTGCCTTTGTAGGATGAGATGCACCAAACCTTTGAAGTAGAAATACATGACTGCGAAACTTGGAACGAACGCAGCTTTACTTCGATACGGTTTCTTCTGAAACAGAACAAGCAAGTAGGCAGAAAGGTTTTAGGCAAGGGTCCCTGGACGCATTTCAGATTAAAATCATAGCGTCATGTATGGAGGGCTTACCATTTGTAAATATTAGGATATGCTGAAAGAAAATGCCAACATCATCACTTAAAGGGGTACTCCAGTGGAAAAAAATATATATATTCTTTCAAATCAACTGGTGTCAGAAAGTGCTAGAGATTTGCAATTTACTTTTATAAAAAAAAAAAAACACTCCGGTCTTCCAGTACTTATCAGCTGCTGTATGTCGAGCAGGAAGTGATGTATTCTTTCCAGTCTGACACCATGCTCTCTGCTGCAACCTCTGTCCGTGATAGGAACTGTCCAGAGTAGTTGCAAATACTAAATAATAATAAAAAACTTCTCCTGCTTTCCAGACTGTAAAGAAAACACCATTTCTTCAGGACATACAACAGCTGAGAAGTACTGGAAGACTGGAGATTTTTAAATAGAAGTAAATTACAAATCTCTGGCACTTTCTTGCACCAGTTGATTTAAAGATTTTTTTTTTAAGTAATTCAGTAATATATAAACAGATGCAACTCTTTTTTATAAACAATGGGGGAGATTTATCAAACATGGTGTAAATCTCCCCCAATGTGTATATTTTACTGAATATATAGAAGCTAAACATACACAATAAAAAATGTACACAGAAAACAACAGGGGGTGAGTAGACTAAACTTCATACCAACAATCCTATATATGGCTCAAATGTTATAGGTCTATATGCACACAAAATAACAAACAAATGCACGACCTAGAAATAGAAAAAATATTATCCTTTATTAATGTATACAAAAATAAACTTGGTTAAAAATGCATGTAAAGGGAGCTGGAGCTGATACAAATCCCCAACAAAGGGTGGATACAAGTAGGTTCAATCACATAAAGTGCCAAATCACATAATAAATAACAATAAGTAAAGAACCTATATACATATATACTGGGCACTGGGCATCTGTTAGAAAGAAAAAGTAGAACTCACAGTGAAGAAAGACAAGAATAAATACCAACTGAAGTTGTTACATATGGCCCATAAATGTCCTTAGTATATTTGTCCACCTCACCACTCACCCGACCCGCGTTTCGCGTGTTGCTTTATCGATATTTAACGCAATATTTGATCGAATACCATCTCGATCAAATCGTATTCGCTCATCTCTATCTTTTAATTAAACAATAGAATAAAAACGAAAAAATTGCTGCAGCAAACTGCAAGTGCCATATAGAAAGAGGTTCTTAGCATAGAGTTTAGTTAATTCTATATGCCCAGATACGTAAACTTATAGGCCGAGAGAGGCCATTGCTAGTGTGGGTTCCAACCCCCTGAGGTCACCTTAACGTGGTGAGTTGGTACATTCTAAAAAAAAAAAAAAACACTATAAAATTCTATATGACACTTGCAGTTTGCTGCAGTAATTTTTTTTTTTTTTTTTTATGTCTCTTTGTTACCCATGGCTGTGTGCAAACTGCATAGTGTGAACAAGTGTTATTGTGATGTGCTGGTTTTGGATCAATATACGTACACAGGAAAAGCACATAAAAATCACTTACTACGGCTTGAATTCTTGTAGTCTTGCTAAAATGGTGATGTCACGACCCACAAAACACAGTAATCACTGAGCTCAAGGAGAGCAATGAAAAAAATCCAATGAAGTACTCATTTAAGAGTCTCTATTGATGCATTACCCCCTATAAATTTAAATATACAAGAAAAAAATCTAAAAAATATACAAAAAAAAATCCATCCACGGACAGCTGTTTCGTGGTATGGCCCCTTATCAGTGTGGAGCAGGATTCTGGCTAACGGGGTCATTAAAAAGTAGACCAACAAAACACAGCAATCACTGAACTAAGGGAGAGCAATGGGGGAAAAAATCCAATAAAGTACTCACTTAAGAGTCTCCATTGATACATTGCCCTGTATAAATTTAAATATGCCAAAAAGAAAAAAATATAGGTTCATGGAGCCTCAGTTGTAAGTGTAAAAACACAGGAATAGCCAGATATCCCTCCAGGGAATGAAAGACTGTTGGCATGGGGTGCCTCCCAGTGGGGAGATTCCCCTGATACATAGCCCCTTCAGTCCCATTTGCAACCCGCTGGAACTCCCAAAGCTGTACCGCCTGTGTGGTGGCTGTTGGAGAGGATGGTGGCAGGACTGGACAGTGGACCCTGCAACTGAGGACTAAAGTGTGTGAGCATGGCAATTGTGTGCCCAGCAGCTGCTGCTGCCCCTGGCACAGTTGTGGTATCAGTATCCCCATCACCTGGGATAATACTATTGCCCATCTCACAGCGGGGCAGTGTTCTCCTTTACCCTGGGGGATTCCCAGTGTCCTGGCAACCCTCAGTTTCCCGCATTCCAGCTGTCCCCATGCGTCACAATAAATACACCTCAGCCTTTACGATTCCCATACCGCTCGGCCGTCTGCCCTTGGTCCTGTTCTGTCCCCTCCCGTGCAGTCCTCTCCCCTACATTGCAGCCTCAGTAGCAATGGTGGAGAGAGCAGGAGGGGGCAGAGCTGGTGACAAGAATAGATGGTTGGGTGGCATGAGAATTGGGGAGGCTGTGGTGTATTTATTGTTGGGGAAGCTTGAAAGAGAGACAAGGGGTGCCAGGACTCTGAGAAACACTGAACTCTGAAAGCACAGGGCCCTGGATGGGCACTGAGGACTGGGATACTGGCACCACAACTGCTGGGCACACAGTTGCCGTGCTTACACACTCTAGTCCTCAGTTGCAGGTTCCAGTGCCTAGTCCTACCATCATTCTCTCTAGCAGCCACCGCACAGCCTGCACAGCCTGCACGGCTCTCGGAGTTGCAATGGGTTGTGACGTCACCATTTTTACAAGACTACAAGACTTCAGGCAGTAGTAAGTGCAGGGAAAAAGCACTATTAACTAGTGATGAGCGAAAAGTGAAATATTCAAATATTCGATATTCGTACGAATATCTCCCGAATATTCGAATATTCGATCAAATATTCGATCCCATTAAAGTCTATGGGAACAAGTATTCGATTATTGAAAAACATGTATTCGACCACTTGGAGGTAATAACCGGAAGCTGGGGGATTTGAACGCTTATCGAATATTTATCGAATATTCAGCGAACTATTCAACAATATTTGATAGATGGAATCCTTACTATTCGATCGAATATCTATTCGATTGAACAGTATTCGCTCATCACTACTATAAACGTATAAAAGCACGCTTATATTGGTAATTTGTATATTTTTGGGGGGCAATACAATACTTTAATAAAATTTTTGGCCGGACTTCTAATTACAAAAAAAAAAAAAAAAAGTTTACAATGGATTGAGTGTTCTGATATAGTTCTTTGGTTTGACCTATTTCTTATTGACAGACTTACACACTGCTGTGCCAAGTGAATACTGACACATTTCAGCACTGTGAAAACTGAAAAAGGTATTTAATATGACGCACACAAAATCATTAATGCCGCCAAGGAAGCAACAGAATCAGAATCTTTTGTTCTTTTACTTTATAAAGAAAACCTCAAGCAGTTTGGAATGGAAGTCACAACACTTCTATTACTGACTGTCCTTGTTGAATGATCAATGTTATTTAATCACCTTTAGATTTTGCAGTAAAATTATATTAACACAATACAAAATGTGCACTGATCTAAGCAGGTGACAAAAGAGTTGTTTTCACTCTCTAACTGTAGAGTTTGAAACTTGTGATTGATGCTGCAGTAATAATAAACTTTTTGTTTGGTAGCAACAAGAGGTAACTTCCTGACCTAGGAAACCACTAAAAATAAAAGCATTTGGGGATAAAATACCTTTTTTCTATGTAAGTAATTATCATGAATTACAGAAATGACAGGAATACAGAGTAATGCTAGTCTTGATTTGGAATATTTTTGAAATTTTAGAGATTTGAATGAGTATTTTGTGTAATACCAATTTCAGACACCAGATTTTCTTTTCTTAGTTTGGTGTCCTGGAGCTATGAATTCAATTCACTAGAGGTTGGAGTCAGCATAAGGCATTCAGACTCTTTAGTAGGTCAATTGATGGTATTATGAGTTTTTAGTGCAAGGTTAAGGCTTCTCGTTTTATAAATATATGAAGTCACATGTAGATTTTAGTTTATTACCACTTATTAGGCCTAACTTTGGACACTGATATGGGGAACATTTAGATATATTATAGAATAATCAGTTCCGCTTTCTGGGATGAAATTACATCAGGAAATTTTGCTAGTAGCTATAACCTCTTGTCTCTGATGACGTATTAGGCTTAATAGCTGAATTTTATCACCTAGATTCGACTGTCACAGTAATAATAAGGAACAATTCCTTGTCATTTGATATAGAACTGGAATAATCAGTTAAATGGAAAGAATCATCTAGATTTTTTTTTAACTGATTACAGATACTGAACCTATTTTTTATCTAATGTGTTTCCAATTTATGACTTTTCTTGCTTTTATTTAATTTGTATAGCAATCCCCATGGACATAGGCATAAAAGACTTAAAGGGGTTATCCAGCGTGGGGGCTATTTTTAGATGTGGCCGGGGAGGAGGTGGCGGAAAGAAAAGACATCCACTCACCTCCCTGGTTCCAGGGGCGGGTCCCGGAGCGCCGCAATGCGGGACCCGCCGCTGGAACCGGGGAGGTGAGTGGACGTCTTTTCTTTCAGCCACCTCCTCCCCGGCCACATCTAAAAATAGCCCCCACGCTGGATAACCCCGTTCCCTGACTGTGCACGCCTGCGGGGTTGGTGGCCACTGACTGGCACGGTGTGGACTTAGTGTAGGGACCCATGTGTATCAGATACCGGCACGAGGTACATGGGGCAGTATGGCTTGATCAATTCATACACAAAATTCTGATGTGTTTTATATTTAGCCAAGCGGCACTAGTATCAGCCATAGGTGTGATGTGCAGCACTCTGTTTCTTCCCTGAGCCACATTTTGTTTCTCTCTTTTCTCCGTGTTTTGCACTCCTCCTGGTGAGACCCACATGACCGCAATTAGCAGGAGACACCTGAGTGCACATGGTTTTAATCCCTCCTGTTTTTTCCCATTCTGTTTGCTGCAGCTATGGTGAGCGCAATACCTTATCCAGACTTGTGCTGCTTGGGGGCGACCTTCTCCGCCGGCGGTGCTGGCCGGGTTCTGGTGTGGTGTTTTTGGGTCTGGTCCTGTGGCATGGGGGTCGCAGGGCCGTCCCATGGCCCCCGTTCCCTGACTGTGCACGCCTGCGGGGTTGGTGGCCACTGACTGGCACGGTGTGGACTTAGTGTAGGGACCCATGTGTATCAGATACCGGCACGAGGTACATGGGGCAGTATGGCTTGATCAATTCATACACAAAATTCTGATGTGTTTTATATTTAGCCAAGCGGCACTAGTATCAGCCATAGGTGTGATGTGCAGCACTCTGTTTCTTCCCTGAGCCACATTTTGTTTCTCTCTTTTCTCCGTGTTTTGCACTCCTCCTGGTGAGACCCACATGACCGCAATTAGCAGGAGACACCTGAGTGCACATGGTTTTAATCCCTCCTGTTTTTTCCCATTCTGTTTGCTGCAGCTATGGTGAGCGCAATACCTTATCCAGACTTGTGCTGCTTGGGGGCGACCTTCTCCGCCGGCGGTGCTGGCCGGGTTCTGGTGTGGTGTTTTTGGGTCTGGTCCTGTGGCATGGGGGTCGCAGGGCCGTCCCATGGCCCCCGTTCCCTGACTGTGCACGCCTGCGGGGTTGGTGGCCACTGACTGGCACGGTGTGGACTTAGTGTAGGGACCCATGTGTATCAGATACCGGCACGAGGTACATGGGGCAGTATGGCTTGATCAATTCATACACAAAATTCTGATGTGTTTTATATTTAGCCAAGCGGCACTAGTATCAGCCATAGGTGTGATGTGCAGCACTCTGTTTCTTCCCTGAGCCACATTTTGTTTCTCTCTTTTCTCCGTGTTTTGCACTCCTCCTGGTGAGACCCACATGACCGCAATTAGCAGGAGACACCTGAGTGCACATGGTTTTAATCCCTCCTGTTTTTTCCCATTCTGTTTGCTGCAGCTATGGTGAGCGCAATACCTTATCCAGACTTGTGCTGCTTGGGGGCGACCTTCTCCGCCGGCGGTGCTGGCCGGGTTCTGGTGTGGTGTTTTTGGGTCTGGTCCTGTGGCATGGGGGTCGCAGGGCCGTCCCATGGCCCCCGTTCCCTGACTGTGCACGCCTGCGGGGTTGGTGGCCACTGACTGGCACGGTGTGGACTTAGTGTAGGGACCCATGTGTATCAGATACCGGCACGAGGTACATGGGGCAGTATGGCTTGATCAATTCATACACAAAATTCTGATGTGTTTTATATTTAGCCAAGCGGCACTAGTATCAGCCATAGGTGTGATGTGCAGCACTCTGTTTCTTCCCTGAGCCCCTTTAAAGAGAATGTACCATCAGGTACATCCTCTTCAATCTGACCCACGTATTGAACGGTGCCATCACGGGGAAGCTGGTGCCGTGGTCCGTTCTTGGAACCGCGGCCCGGTTCCCGTGTACGGTGCTGTTCTATCCACAAGTCCCGGGCCGGTGCTGAAGCACAGGAGGAGCACAGATTAAAGAGGATGTACCTGATGTTACATCCTCTTTAAGAGGACCATATTGTCTCTGTGGGAGAAGTTTTTTTGGCAGAGGTTGGGTGCAGGGAATGGGTGAGGCTGAACTCTGAGGCTCACCTATTTTTAAATGTCCTGATGCCATTTTATCTGTCTTTATGCTAGTGTCACCTTGATCCTGTTAAATAATCCTGTCTGAGATTATAACAAATAGGAATAAACAATCCAGAGTCTTCAAACTTTGCTAAAAGAATAGTTTGGCACAAACTCAAACTTTGAGTGGCTTGTTTTGGGGTCAAACATGCTACAATAATATTGACCACATGGCAGAAAGGAGAAGGAGGAAGAATCTACCTCAGGGTAGTCCACAGTGTCTTGCAAACAGCTCTCCCAGCCAATTAGAAGGCAGTATAGAGGAACAGAATTGGACTGTCTTCTGTCAGAAGAAATGGCGCTGCGAAGACCCTGCATGTGTGCTCTGGAGTCTACCAGGATCAGCCAGCTAGGAGAATGGGGAGAGCGGGCCGAGCGACGGCCCGAAGCACAGGCATGACAATCACGATGTATCCTGGGCATCCCCATTTTTTCTTTTTCTGTAGCTGTAGCTGTCACCTTGTTAATAAAGACCTTATTTCACCTTTTGTTACCGACACGCATTTATATTTTCCCATTGTAACATACGACTTAATGAAGTGATGTATTTATTCACCAAATGTAATAATTAGAAGTATTGCTAAAACCATCTCCAGAATAAAGTGATTATCATGTAGGTGTTCAGCATCCTCTAACTTCTAGAGGGAAATAAACAAATCCAGCAGGAAATCATGTTAATTGGATGCTAAATGATGTGTTTAATTGGCTAATTGTTGTTTGTCACAATTTAAAACGAAAAAACAGGGAGTGTAAGAATAATATTTGCATAATGAGTGACTAATTATACTTTCTGAGAGTACTTAATTGTTCTTGACATTAAAGTGTAACTGTCGTTCCAGGTGAATTTTTAATATAAGCCTTTGTGTACATCAGGAACAGCAGTATTTCTGGCAGTTTCATGCCTTGTTTTCTGCAATTCAGCTCCAAAGTGGGTGCAGACTAGCTGCTATGATGTCTCCCATACATAACACACAGAGAGAACAGGAAATCCTGCTCCCCCAACTCTTACAGACCCACTCAGAAGCATCTACATCTTTGTACCTCTTCATTTTCTTCTCTCCTCTTGCCTGCTCCACCATCCCCCACCCAGTTGTAAAATGATCTCTGAGTGAGCTCATAATCTGCCTTTGTCTCTTGATTGTCTCTGATTTACCAGTAGATTGAGAGTAAAGGTTCTTATACATGGACAGATTTGTTGGCCACAGGCGGCCCCAAACAAGTGCCGATCAGCTAGATCAACTACGAACGCTTGCAGTGTCTTTACCCGGCACAACAAATTGACCGTCCAGGCTAATGATCCAAGCATCATTTGTTCAGCCATGGACAAATTCTGGAGGAGTCGGGGCCTGAAGATACAGCAGTGTTCAAAGTACCCAGATGCCAGATCACAAGCGGATGGTGAGTATTAGAGATGAGCGGAACTTTCGGACTTTTGGTCCGAAAGCCGCTCACTCCAGTGCGATGCCTGCGATCCCGGGTGCGTAGTTGTGCTCCCGGGAATCTGCGGCTGGGATCTTCCAGGGAATTTAAGACACTACTGCTTGTAAACTGAAAACTGACAGCACAGATATTTTCACACCTCTGCTGTCAGTTTTCTTTTATCATTATTGCTGGACGGGAGAGCCAGAGAGACAGGATGCCGGGTCACAGCAGCACACTAGGTGTGTATGCACTGCTGTGTGATGCATGTCCCTGCTATTAGATTGACTTTATCGATTTCAGCAACAAATAACCCATTTCCACACAAAGATTTGCAGCTGATAGCAACAGATTTTTAAAGGGGTTATCCAGCGCTACAAAAACATGGCCACTTTCCCCCTACTGTTATCTCCAGTTTGGGTGGGGTTCTAACCATTGAAGTAAATGGAGCTTAATTGCAAACTGCACCTGAACTGGAGACAATAGTAGGGGGAAAAGTGGCCATGTTTTTGTAGCGCTGGATAACCCCTTTAAGCATGCTCTAAAGACACAATCAGCCAAAGGATCGGCCAGTTATCAGCCGCAGGAGCATTTCTTCCAATGCTCATGACCGATAATGGTCCTTTGTAAAAGACAGTTAAGGGATCATTGCAGGAGGCAGAGAGGTGGAGAAGAAAAACCTGTAAGTGGAGAAAGAAACATGTATCTGTAATAAGCTTTATTTCAGTTACTTATCACTGCTTTTTCTATTACTTTATAGGGAAAAATCTAATGACATTGACACTTTAAATGGGTACTCCATAGGAAAAAAGAACTTAGGGTCTGTTCACACGTACAGACTCGCAGCTGAAATCTCGCTGCGAGTTTTGCAGTGAGATCAGCTACGAGTCAAGGTCCTGGCAGGTCCCTGTACTACATACTTTGAAAGACCACAGCGAGTATGTAGTACAGCTCGGCTCACGCTCCGCTGCGTGTATACATTACCTCTCCCCTGCATGGGTCCTGGCGTCTTGCTCTCCCGCCCAGCCAATCAGTGGCTGCGGCTGGGCAACACACTGATTGACTGGATGGGAGAGCAGGATGCAGGGATCCCGTGCAGCAAGGAGAGGTAATATATATACAGACAGCGGAGCGGGAGCCAGGCGTGAGCAGAAGGGGTTAAGGGGGCGGCTGCATTACATGCTCGCAGCGGTCTTTCAGACCTCTGCGAGTATGTAGTACTGGAACCTGCCAGCACCTTGACTCGTAGCTGATCTCGCTGCAAAACTCGCAGCGAGATTTTAGCTGCGAGTCTGTACGTATGAACACTCAAGTCTCCCAGTACTTATCAGCTGTTGTATGTCGTATGTTGTATGTAGGAAGTCGTGTATTCTTTTTAGCCTGACACAGTGCTCTCTGCTGCCACCTCTATCCATGTCAGGAACTGTCCAAAGCAGTAGCAAATCCCCACAGAAAATCTCTACTGCTTTGGACGGTTGCTGACAGAGGTGAGAGCACAAAGCAACTTGTCAGACTAGTAAGAATACTCCACTTTCTGTGGGGAATACAGCAGCTTATAAGTACTTGAACATTAGATTTTTTTAAAAAATTTAAATAAATAATTTACAAATCTGTATGACACCGGTTTATTTCCTTTTTCTGTTTTTTTTTTTTTTTTTTTTTTTTTTTTTTTAAATCTCAGATGTACCCTCCATTCCTAGCATTGATAACTTTGAAATTGGGAATATCCCTTTAGGTTTGGTCATACAATCATTTTTCTCCTTATTTTTATTTCAGTAAAAAGTCTCACAGAGGCTGAACATCATCTCATAGTGACCCCATAGCTCACTCAGATCTGAGCTATTAGGACGGGCAGTGCTACTAATGGTCTTACCGGACCTTTGAACAAACTACTAACTGCCCCAGAACGGCACCAAGGAGGAAGGTAAGAGACATACCTTCCTCCTCAACGGCTCCTGTGCAATAGGGACATAATACCAGGTTAGATTTGTCTAACCTGCTGATAGTTCCTCCTATATCCAATGTTTGCAACCCTACCCCCACCCCACCCAATATGTGGCTTTAGTAAAATTAAAATAATTTTATATGATGGGGTGTGACTGTTACTTTTGCAACCGAAACATTAATTCCCTTGGCTTCATACTGTACTATAGAAACATAGTTACTCCATCTGCCTGCAAACTGTGCTTCTATATACTACCATATTACATATTATCTCTATAAACATTTTAATAAACTGAAATTGCAAACTTCTAAACCGATTCTAAAACACATCTACGTCATAAAAAGACCAAACGACTTAGGTATTTTAGCTTCGCAATTTTTCAATCCTGTGTTGGGAGATTCAGATCCTATATGTTTCTATGTGCTTCTTTACAGGAAGGGTTAATAGCAGCACTACTGGTATGCACGCAGGGATTCCCCATGTCAAGTGGCAATGACTGATAATGGTGTTGCTCTGCACATATAGATAAAGTCACTGTAAAAGGTCCATAGATAGAAGAAGAATGCGGCCACTTACCTGAGGTGTGAAGTGCTCCCAGACTGCGGCATCAATCACACAGGCATGGTTAGATGATCACAGCACACAAGCCGCTGCGTCACAGTGCCCTCGATGATTGCTGTCCTATGATGAAAATATAATACCATGAAAATAGACTATAAAGCAATTGAAGATGTCTGGTATGATACATCATCTTTTATTTGACATCATGTGTGCTTTCATGGCTTACCTGGAGATGAGATAGCACTGGGATAATACACTATATGGATAAGGCAAGATGGTGGAGCCATTATGATGCTCTAGGCAATGCTCTGCTGGGAAAACTTGGGTCCTTGTATTCATGCGAATATTACTGTGACATATATGCTACCGTATACCTAATCATTACTACACACCAAGCACATCTTGTAACACAACAGTAATCAGTAACAATAGCATACAAGGGATAAATAATACTGCAATTCCATGACCATTACTGCCATAAAATGACTAAATACTGGCACAATACTGTTACTGAACACATCCAATATGCCAAGACCAACATCAGCAATGACTTTGAAATACAGCAAAAAAAGGGAGCTCACCTCACAATATCATATCAATGGGGGTGCAACACCAAAAAAGAAACAAGCTAAACACCATAATAGCGCACACCACCAAAATGAAGTATAATCAAATTTTATTTATACATGATTCCAAAAGAAAAACAACCCCTGATGAAGTCACTGCTGTGACGATACGCGTTGGGTTTCAGTCAGGACACCGGATCTCATGGTCATAGGGTGATTAGACAAACCTCTTTGATATTTGTGCTTACCTTTCTGGCGTCGTAATATATTTTTTTGGATATTATGTCTTAGTTTGTAGCACTTGGGCACTTTAGAGTTTAGCACTTTTTCACATCAAGTTGTTCTTGGATGTTTGTGATAATTATCGACACATTAGTAGAGGATATTTTTGATAATCTGCTGAGACGGTTGGGTTTAATTAATTATATGTTTTTGCTTAACTAAAAATCATTCTACGCCAGTCTGTGTATTTCATCATACTGCACAATAAGGGCGGGTTCACACTACGGAATTCTCGCGGACAATGTCCGCGGAATTCCGTCAGCTGTCCGCCCGCACGGGCACGCGCTTTTCCGCCGGCTCAGTAGACACCATTCTATGGGCCGGCGTATTCCGCGATCCGCTAAAAGAAGTGACATGACACTTCTTTCAGCGTATAGCGGAATACGCCGGCCCATAGAATGGTGTCTATGGAGCCCAGATGTGCGGGCGGACAGCTGACGGAATTCCGCGGACATTGTCCGCGAGAATTCCGTAGTGTGAACCCGCCCTAAGATAGAGCTTTTGTATACCACTATGTATATATTGTTTTGACCATGAGAAAGGATTTGTTGTTTCTGGTGATGTCCTGATGTAGTGGGAGGACTATCATATCCTCTCACCCTCTGGATTGTTTATATACCTATATGGTTTTTTAATTGTTTTTAATCATGTTTGTTATGGTGCTCTTGTTGTTTTGTTTTTCTTTTGGAATCATGTATAAATAAAATTTGATTATATTTCATTTTGGTTGTGTGCGCTATTATGGTGTTTAGCGTGTTTCTTTTTTGGTGTTGTTCAACATCAGCAATGATACCACGGCTCAAGTCACAAATAATACTGACATGCTATGACCACACATTACTACCACCACCACCTCACAGTGAGAGAATATACTATTACTAAATAAAACACGATGGCCGAGATTTATCAATCGGAGACAAACACTGATTTGCCCATAGCAACCAATCACAGCTCAGCTTTCATATCTTTTTTTCTCAGACAGATTGACAAATAAGGGCCCATATATTGATAGTTAGGTCCTCAAAGTAGCTGGGTAGTTGCCCTCAGAAAGTAAATCCACTGCACCAAAACATTGATTCCAGTGGTATAAAAAGTTTCTTCAAGCAGTATTATGCTTATATATAATATATTAGTTGCCCCACTGTAGGTAGATGCCCCCAAGGTAGATAGGTCCCCCCAGAAAATAGATAGCGGTCTTCATTCTAAAATGTTGCTGTCCAGTAAGTAGATAGTTACCATCAGTGTAGATATCTCCACAAAAGTAGATAGTTGCTCTACATGTAGGCAAATGTCAATAATAATAATAATAATAATAATAATAATAATAATAATAATAAATACATACATACATATTAGCCTCTCTTTCTGCTCCCGTGACATGACAGTGACTTCTCCTGATGCAGGCTCCGTGCACTGAGAGATCTTTGTCTATCACTGACCTGGCTAGAGGGTGCACTTTTGTGCTTCTCTTGACCTTTGGTAGACTACATACCCAAGGCCTTCAGTGGCCTGCAGAAAAAGAGATGGGACAAAGTCCTGTAGTTGCTCTTCAGCTTGGGAATCAAGGGCAAGTGACCTGGATTACTGGTGCTAACAATTGTTAGCGCGCACACACACACACACACACACACACACACACCCTTGGGGCAAACTTGCTGGAAAACACTTTAAAAGGGGGGGGGGGATCCTCCTCTTCCTGTAGGACATAGATCTGGTAATAGGTACTGGAATAATTGAGTTTTTTTTTTAAGAAATAATTTACAAACCTGTATTAGGGCCAGTTCACATAGAGTAAAACCGGCGGAATTCCGCAGCAGAACTCTTCGGCGTGGAATCCCGCCAGCCTCCGTGTCGTACAGGCAGTCTATGGGAGGGCTTGCGCGCCTCCTCTCTCCACGCCTCTCAGTTCAATGAATTAAAATGTCAATTCTTTGAGCAGAGAGGTGCAGAGAGCGGAGGCCCTAACTCTCTCTATCTCTCTCTCTCTCTCTCTCTCTCTCTCTCTAAATATATATAAATAGATACTTGATTTGAAAAAAAATTTCCTCTAGATTGCCCCTTTAAGGACCGACTTCCAACGTCTTTTTGCCAGATGCTACATGACACCTTCAATACTCATGTGGATTCCATGAGTTAAAAATTCAGAGCTGTTTTGATAGCTTCAGGGGGAATAATACAACATTAAGCAGGTGGTTTCAAGGTTAAGTCTGATCAGTGTATTTTTTTTAATCCAACTTAGTCTACAATTTATGCTGATTTGTTTCCCTCCATATCTTTCTAGGTTCAGTACATCAATATTTTTAATACAGCTCTTCAAATGCAATGTCTTAGATACTTTACCCTCATATAGTTAGTGTGTTAACTACTGTACCAACAATTTCCTCCACTTAGAGCTGCCGCTAGGAAGAGCTCCAGCCCATGAAGATACATTAAGGAAAGAATTAGTAAGACTTATTTAGATGTAAAAAAGCGAAAGGTACATTTTAGGCTGGAATTACATGTGCAGTATTTGGTGTAATTTTTGCCGCGTATCGTCTATCGCCTATTAACATGTGTAGCCATTTACTAAGGAAAGAAAACCTAAATTTAAAGGCTAAAAGTAAATGCAAGCTCGAGTGAAACTTCAAAGGTAATATAAACAGTGCCTCTATGGTGGTCATGGAACGGCAGCACCTACATAAATATTGTAATATAATAATGGATTGAACTATATGAATAAAACAACACATTTCTACTTTCTTTTGTTCTAGAAAAGCTGCATCTGGTGTCAATTATCGATGATTACCAAGAAAGGAGAGATGTTAAAAATAACGGGTGCTAGTTTTGGATAACAAAGCTCTACTGGTAGTCAACCAGTTATAAAGCCGATACGTAAGCCGAAAGTCCCTGGGACTCATAAATGTTATTTATCGGACTTAGCAAACCAGGAGCATTTATAGGAAGTGTTGTCTGTTCATTGGTAGAAATGCAATGTGGATGTGATGTGTGCCAAATGCATACAAATGTGACATTTGGCACATCTGCTACCATTACTACCGCTTCTCTTTCTTGGCAGAGAAAATGTCACGCTTTGTGCACCATGTGCCGTATGTTTACAAGATTTTCCTCGCACCCTATCTGAAAGCTGTCAGCTGCATGGAAAACTTACCAAAACCTTTGAGGCTTTGACTACTGTGATCACTAGGTTGAAGTGGCAGCAAGGCCAGTTAAGCATTGTGTTAAGCATACATCTTAGCCTATAGTTGTCTGTACCCACCACTCAGTCTGATGTCAGTTTAGGCTGTATGGGTTCCTTTCGAATGACCACCAACAGATGATAATGGTGGAGATAGGGGTGTGGTGTGACAGAAAAACATTGCCCAACCTCTTTGCTTAGGTAGAGATAAGCTGCAGCGAGAGCTGTCCCACCACAGTCTACTCCTCCTCCATAGAGAGTACAGGAACACTCAGCCATCAGTAATATACCAAGTTCCTTGCTCTTTTACCACATTGTTCTAGAAATCCCAGCAGTTGGACCTCTCTTAATCAGTCACTAATAGAACATTCTGGTGATATGCCTCCAAAGTCAACGACGATTGTCTATGACAATCCTTTATACAGAATTACATTACTTGCGTCCCATTCTCGACTTATTGTAGTGGTAAATGAGAGTTTTTCTGGTAAAGGAGGGCCCCTTGATAGAAGAAAGATGGAAACAGAAAATCAATTCTTCCCTCCTTTGCAGTATGAGATTAGTACTGATTGGTGGAGTAGCAGTCAGCTGGGGAACTAATCTGTGCACTACTCACATGTCAATGAGTCAGCCATACCACTAAGGGTGAATGAAGTGATAGGGTGGGTTCAGACTGAGGAATTCTCATGGAAAATGTCTGCGGAATTCCGTCAGCTGTCCGCCCGCACGGGCACGAGCTTTTCCGCCGGCTCCATAGACACCATTCTATGGGCCGGCGTATTCCGCTTTCCGCTGAAAGAAGTGACAAGACACTTTTTTCAGCGTATAGCAGAATACGCCGGCCCATAGAATGGTGTCTATGGGGCCGGCGGAAAGGCGCTCAGATGTGCGGGCGGACAGCTGACGGAATTCCGTAGACATTTTCCGCGAGAATTCCTTAGTCTGAACCCACCCATACTGTGGAAACCGAGGGATGCAAGGTAGTGTTTTGATCCTGCTGCTGCACTTGTCACAAGGCCTGAGTGGTAGATAGCTCTCCCCAGGTTCCAACACTCACCCTTTAAAGTGTTCCTTTAGGCTCGCTTACAGAGCCTATTACATGGGTTGACTATCATGCATCAAGTGATGTCCGTACAGCCCATGCTGTAGATAGAAAATGAAAAAGTTTTTTACTTACCTTTCCACTCTCCCTAGTGACTTTCTAGCTTTTCCCTTCTGTCACCTGTCTCTGTATTGACAGGCTGCTTAGCCAATCAATGGCCAAGACAGGAAAGCACCGCGGCCGGTGGTTGGTTAAGTGGCCTGTCACTTCAGAGACTGGCTCAGAAGTTCCAGCAGAGGCTGTGGGGAGTGGGCAGAAGCTAGAAGGTCACCGGGCAGCATGGAGAGGTACTCTATGTATAATGTTTGACATTTTTTTTTACACATTGATCGTGCATTGCTATTACACTTAGCAATTCACAGTCGTGGGGGCGAAGATTCTTCAACATGTTGAAAGACAACGATCGTTGATGATTGTTTCTTCGGCTGATCGTTGTCGGTTTGATAATCTGCTGCATTGGCCTGATTGGGCAGATTATCTGTATTGTAATAAAGTAGGAAAAACACACTTGGCAGAAAGAGGCTGATAGATCATTTACAGTAGCTTTACGCAATCCATCATATTCATGATTCTCAAATATTATATATAACAACAGCATGGGGTCAGGAAGATTTTTTTTCTCTTCTACGCAGATTGATGCTTCATGCAGTCTACCTTGCTTTGGATCAGTAAGCGAGAACACATTCCCTTATTCATCCTGCCCATTAATTGTCATCACCCTCATCCCCTTGTTGACCTTGATGCCTGTATATATTTTTTCTCCGCTGTGTAACTCTTATAGAATGGAGATCAGTTCCTACCGCACTGAATTATTTGTGAAGTTACAAACAATATTTAATAGATTCCCTTCACGAACCATATATCTGTCCCGTTTTCCTGCGTTCTAATGTCTAAACCAGCACTAAGTAGAAATCCAGAGAACATAATTCTGTCAGAGTCTGTTCAATACCAGATCACCTCTGCTGAACAGATTGTCAGGTTTCTAGGGTCAACTTGCCCCCAGCTTATAGGAAAAATCATTTTTTTTTTAACTTTCCATGGTCTTTGGTGAATTCTTCGACCATATTTATTCTCTTGAGGGTCAACTGTCACCGATCGTACGGTAGGAAAGTGTGCGGACCTTTGTAAAATTGCTGTCACTACAAGACAAATGAAGAAAACCTGAAGGCAAATTCCAGGCTGCATTAAGAGTCATAATTGACTTGTACACGTCCAACATGTTTGCGTTTAACAACCTGCACTTTGTCTTTAGGCTTTATTTTTACCTAATTTCTTGTTTTAGGGTTAAAGCCTAATATCTAAAGCACAGAGATGTTTCCTCCATCCATCAGGCTAAAACGCCTCCTTGACACCATCAGGAAGGAAGATACTGCACATCAGGTAATAGCTACGATATCGTTCCCATCGTGAAATGTCTAAAACATGTGCAGATTGAAATTGGAATTACACACTTGTCTGCCAATTCTTCCCTCTTGCATGAGCTTAATAAATAGTTTCCTTCTCCAGTACTTTGTGATTACAGAGTTTCCAGGACAACTGATAAACATTGGCATTAACATTTACTTCCCCCATTAAGCCCCCATGCTTGTCTGAGCCAGTGACTTTATTTTTATCTCTTTTTATGCTTTAAAGTTCAGGAAATGAGAGTTTAACCTGAATAAAAAAATGTCCTCGAGTCATGTTATCCAACGTAATTTATGAATCGTGACTAACACCCCTAATCTCGTGGAGGCTATTAAGTTTTTTCCCAGGAGATTTTCGAAGCCAGACTAGGGTTCAGAATTTAGGGAATCTCCTTTTCGTCTACTTTTGCCCCTACAAGGAGATATGGAGTTCCATGTTTCCACAATAGTCACAGTAGTTATGATAAAGCAATAGCATAGTCAGGAACATATTAAAGGGTCATCGCCAGAAGAGTGGTAAGGATGCAACAGTAGTGGAGCCAATAGTAAGAACCGAAGCAGGCTACAGGTGAATAATCCAAAGGGACGAGCAAAAGCGTAAGGGGCACTCAGAAGTATAGGTAAGTATTGGTGGCACCAGAATGATGCTTATTCTCCAAGGAAGCTTGGTAAGCTAACCACCATTTTTCTAAAAGACGACCAAGCATGATGTTGTCAGCAGGATTTTGTTTCCCCAAAAGCAGAAGGGCTTTGTTGCCTCAGAAGCAGAAGGACTTTTTTGCCCCAAAGACATCAGGACTTTGTTGCCCCAGAAGCAGCAGGGCTTTGTTGCCTTAGAAGCAGCAGGACTTAGTTGCCTCAGAAGAAGCAGGACTTTGTTGCCCCAGAAGCACAATGCCACCAGCTGCATTTGGATCTAGCTAGAAGGCTCATTGTAATCTAATTTCAGTATATCTCTCTAAAAAGATCTACAAGGGCAATTCCATCCATAATATGGCTTCACAACAAAAAGCATGTGGCATACAAGTCACAGTGTCCCCCATATAAATATTTTACGCACCACCATAGCTGTAGACTGGTGAGAAGTGTATTCCTATGGAGGGTGCATAGTGATGTGTATGTCTTATGCTCCTTCATGTTATGGACAGAATCCCCATTGCAGCTGCATGGAAAAGACAGAGGAGAAAGGGGGTGGGCCTTTCTCATTAAAATGAATGGGCATATCAAGAAAAAAACTCATTAGCTTCAACGTCAATCACGTTTTAATTTTTCATTATAAAGTCATCAATCCAGAGACATTACATGAAGCTGATGGGCCCCAGGGCTAAATCTGTTACAGGGCCCCCTTAATTACAATAATGCTTCATTTATAGGACTGGCTTCCTCATATGGAGAAGAGAGACACTCAGGCTTCTGGCTCATGACTCATGTGCATCACACCCCTGGGCCAACAATGTTAAACGCTTGGCAAATCTTATAAATTAACTCCTTTCCAGTGAATATAACCCAGGAATGGAAGCTCATGTTTCTTGAACAGGTATTTCTGTTATTAGAATACAGAAAGTCTTTGCAAAAAAAAAAGCAAATATGCAGTCGATGGATCTTCTTAGGAATAGAATAGTCTATCTACTAAGACTAGTGTTGAGCCAGCATACTTGGTCGAGCATAGTGCTTGATCAAGCATCAGGGTGCTTAATTAAGCTCAATGCTCGACCAAACAACTTGTGGTGCTTGAGTAAAGGTGACCATACATCTTCAATAACTGATGGCCGAGCAGCATATAACTGGATTTCTAATGTGTCTTAAAGAAACCAATTGCACTTTTTCATTCTTATTTTTAAATATTTTGTTTAAACATTTATTCAAGGGACAAAATATACAAAAAAAAAAATTGAACGAGAAAATGTATTAGGTTGAACAGGCACCCTCCGCTCTGCCGAGCAGGGGGCACCTGGTTAAATGCTCAAGTCACCCATTCGTTTCAATGAGTTCCTTTACTTAAGTCAAGCAAAGAGTAACAAGCACTTGAGTATTTAAATGCTCACTCAACACTAAGGGTACTATTACATGGATCATCGGCTGATCGTTGATATAGGTTTGGACCTATAATTGTTGGGCACCGACCGTGCATCAAAATGTGTAATAGCAGTGCGTGGCCGGTGGTTGATGATTTGCAAAGTGCACACATTACCTATTCATGGTCCAGGGCTTCTCCTGCGCTCTTCTTCTCCCCAGGTCCTGCGTGCTGCAGCCTGAGAACGGCCTGTCTTAGCTGACAGGCCGCTCAGCCAATCACTGGCCGGGAGCGCCCTGGCCAATGATTGGCTGAGCGGCCTGTCAGATAAGACAGGCTGCTCTGAAGCTGCAGTGCGCGGGACCCGGGGAGAAGCAGAGCGCAGTAGGAGCCCTGGACCATGGATAGGTAATGTATGCAGTTTAAGCAAGGGCTGAAAGGACATTAGTAACGATGTCCATGCAGCCCTTGTTAAACGATTATCAGGCCGTGTAATAGGCCCAGTAAACGAGTGCCGATCTAGCAGATCAGTGCTCATTTACAGTTATTATCGGGCCCCAATCTGGCCATGAAATAGTACCCTAAGACATACAAGAAGAGAATATCCCAAGATGGTCTGCTAGGCTAGATGTAATTGTCAACCACTCCAAAACAAACAGTCATGGAGAGGTGGAGAGCCAGAGTTGGATCCAGGACGGCCAAGTAGTGATGAGCGAATAGTGAGATATTTGAATATTCGATATTCGTACGAATATCCCTCAAATATTCGAATATTCGATCCCATTAAAGTCTATGGGAACAAGTATTCGATTAGTGAAAAACATCTATTTGACCATTTGGAGGGTGAAACCGGAAGCTGGGGGATTTGAATGCTTATCGAATATTTATTGAATATTCGCGGGATATTCGTACGAATATCGAATATTCTAATATCTCACTATTCGATCGAACAGTATTCGCTCATCACTAAGGCCAAGGCATCCGTAAAAAGTAACAGAAGCAGCGTAATCTCATTCTATCTGTATCACAACCAGATTGTTCTTCCTTGGACAACAACACAGTGAGTGAAACAATATAATGTTTATAGGAGTTGTATTAAATTAGAACAAGAAATCTACTTTTTGCTTCCAGAAAACGATGCCACACAGCAATTACACTGGTTGCCTTTATGATCCGTACGCCTTTGAAGCTGCATGATAACTCCTTCATTCACTCTTTTGTTCTCTGTTTCTAAGTTTCTCTTTTATGCAGAAGGTTCTGTACAACAAGTCTGTGTCTGGTCTATTCACAGCCTTCCGGGCCAAGTCGTAATTCAGACCAGGACAGTGTTTATTTTAAAACCTCCAGTTCTGTCTCTTACAAACAATCCCCAATCCTGCCTGTATTCCCCTCTAAGAATAGTGAAATGGATGCAAATTAAAGTCATACCGTATTGTAAGGTTTTAATAAGACTGTTTTTTTTCTTTCATTGGAACTTGATATATCAAACGGAGGTTGTTTTATTCTTTTTGTATGTAAAGCTTTTACTTGTCTAGCCAACAGCTTTCTGTTCTACTGGAATATGACTTGGATTTGCATAACCTGGAATAAAGGGACTAAATTCCAACGTCCGAAAACAGATGTTTGGTGTAGATGGCTTTAAAGAGCATAGCTTAAGTATAAACATGCTAAAGAACCTAAGCTCCAATAAGAAATCCATACTACACTATAAGAAGAATGTGTGCAGTCTACCAATACAGTATTGGAATGTTTGGGTATAAGTATATACCCTCACACAATGGTTTAAAGGGAATTTGTCAGCAGTTAAATCCATTTTGAACGGCTGACAAGATTAGATTATATTAATGCTAGAGCCAAGATATTACCCTTATGTGGTGAGTCAGTGAGACTGCTGCCTAAGCTCAGGAACTCATTGGTATGCTCCTAAATCAGACTGCACAGTGCAAGAATAAGATCTCAACAGGGCTCGGCACTGGAAGCCAAGCCCTGTTTGTCAGTTAATCTGTGGGAAAGAAGGTGAGGTTCAGCAGGGGGCATTGCTGCCCAGTGCCCGGGACAGTTTTCAGATAAAGCTGTTTCAGACTATGGACAACTACAATAAAGGTATATATATATATATATATATATATATATATATATATATATATATATATATATTAGAAACCTTGAAGATCATTGATGTGAATGAGTGATTTTTTATCTTTGCAGCCCACATCTAGGAAATTAACAACTGCACATAACAGTAAGATGCCAATCAGCAAGCAATGGGTTAACAGAGTCCAGTCCAAGGTCGAGCACAGGAGGTAACACAGTACAAAAGGATGAGGCAAAGTCTAAGGGCCCTATTCCACCGGACGATTATCGTTCAGATTATCGTTAAATTGTCCGAATCTAAACGATAATCGTTCGGTTGAAATGCAGTTAACGATTAACGACCGAACGAGAAATCGTTGATCGCTTTATAAGACCTGGACCTATTTTTAATGTTGCTCGTTCGCAAATTGTTCGCATTGAATAAGACATCGTTTGGTCGTTCGCAATAGATACGAACGCAATAGCGAATAAATAGCGAAGAAAAACAATCGCAATTACGATCATAAGTAACGATTATCGTTCCATGGAAATGAGTGAACGTTTTCAGGTCTTCCGCAATAGCGGTCGTTTGAGATCGTTAATGATTATGCAAACGATAAGCATCCGGTGGAATAGGGCCCTTAGTCTGATTCCGATTCCAATTCCAATTCCAATTCTCAAATACAGGCACCACAATAGACACACTGGTGTAGCTGGAAAACATACACTGGCAACTACAGGGTGTAAATCACCAGCTTAAATGCTACCAGAGCTCCCGCCCCAGCCCCTGATAGGAGCAAGGAGTCTGACAGCAGCATGAGACACCAATAGCAGCCAGGGAGCCCTCCCCTGTACTCAGACAGGAGCAAGCCTCAGGAGCAATTACAACACCTGAAGGCTTAACCCTACGAGCACCAGAGAGGAGTCAGGAGAAGCATGAAGCCAGGTGATGGCTATGTTCACACACTGTTGAAATTGAGTGGATGGCCGCCATTTTATGGCAAATAACAGCTGTTATTTTAAAACAACAGACATCGTTTTGAAATAGTGGCCATTATTTGTCATTGAATGGCGGCCCTTAACAGTGTGTGAACATAGCCTTTCTGTGTTTTGAATCCATTCCTGGTTTTGGTTAGAAAATACTGACCAAAAAACTGAGCAAAAATACTGTGCTAGAACATAGCATAACATGTTAGTTGAGATGAGAAAACTCCTTTAGGGTGCCTTCACACCTACTGGATCCGCAGCTGATTTTACGCAGAGGATTAGCAGCAAGATCCACTGCGGATCAAGTCCCATTAATCCCTATGAGGGCACATACTCGCAGCGGGATTGACACCCTAAGGGTAGCTTCACACACACGGTATCACAGCAGATTTTCTGCTGCGGATCCGCAGCAGATCTGCAGCAGATTTGATCTAAATAACTGTACACACCATCAAATCTGCTGCAGATCTGCTGCGGATATGCAGTGGATCCTGTACGTGTTGAAGGCTGGGTTCACACTATGTATATATGAGGCTGTATTTGGTCCTCATGTCAGGTCCTCATAGCAACCAAAACCAGGAGTGCATTAAAAACACAGAAAGGATCTGTTCACATAATGTTGAAATTGAGTGGATGGCCGCCATGTAACGGTAAATAACTGCCATTATTTCAATACAACAGCCGTTGTTCTAAAATAACAGCAAATATTTGCCATTAAATGACGGCCATCCACTCAATTACAACATTATGTGAACAGAGCCTTTCTGTGTTTTCAATCCACTCCTTGTTTTGGTTGCTATACAGCCTCAAATATACAGCCTCAAATATACATAGGTGCGTTCACACCTACAGGATCCGCAGCAGATCTGCAGCAGATCCGCAGCAGATTTGATGGTGCAGATTTGATGCTGTGTTCAGTTATTTAAATGAAATCTGCTGCGGATCTGCGGCGGATCCGGTAAGTGTGAATGTACCCTTAGGGTAGCTTCACATGTACCGTATCGCAGCAGATTTTTCTGCTGCAGATCTGCAGCAGATTCTACAAAATGAATGAACACCACATTAAATCCACACTGTAAATCTGCTCATTCATTCATTTAAGTGTGCTGCGGATCTGCTGCGGATCCGCAGCAGAAAATCCACTGTGTTGGGGCGGGTTCACACTACGGAATTCTCGCGGACAATGTCCGCGGAATTCCGTCAGCTGTCCACCCGCACTTTTCCGCCGGCTCCATAGACACCATTCTATGGGCCGGCGTATTCCGCGATCCGCTAATAGAAGTGACATGACACTTCTTTCAGCGTATAGCGGAATACGACGGCCCATAGAATGGTGTCTATGGGGCCGGCGGAAAGGCGCAGCGGACAGCTGACGGACGGGCGGACAGCTGACGGAATTCCACGGACATTGTCCGCGAGAATTCCGTAGTGTGAACCCGCCCTTACTGTGTCACACGTACAGGATCTGAAGCAGATCTGCAGCAGATTTGATGGTGCAGATTTGAATCTGCAGCAGATCCGCAGCAGATTTGATGGCCCAGAGTTACTTTGTATTGAATCTGCAACTTCAAATCTGGATTTGATGCTGTGTTCATTTATTTAGTCAAGTATGCTGCGGATCCGCAGCAGAAAATCCACTGTGTTATGGTACGGGTGAAGCTACCCTTAGGGTGCGTTCACACATACAGGATCTGCAGCAGATCTGCAGCAGATTTGATGGTGCAGATTTGAATCTGCAGCAGATTCACAGCAGATTTGATGGCCCAGAGTTATGGTGCGTTTACACAGGCAGATTTTTTAAGCCAAAGCCAGGAGTAGACCACAAACAGGGAACCGGTCATAAAGGAAAGACTGAGATTTCTCCTCTTTTCAAATCCATTCCTGGCTTTGGCTTCCAAAATCTGTCAGATAAATCTGTCTGTGTAAACGCACCATAAATTTGCATTGAATCTGCAACTTCAAATCTGCGCCATCAAATCTGCTGCAGATCTGCTGCAGATCCTGTACGTGCGAACGCACCCTCAATGAAACTCCAGACGCCCGTCTAGCACTATTGAGCAGACTACTGAACTAGACAACTCATACAGTTTCACAGGAGGAATATACATCATTTTCCTTACATTCTGTAAACTTGTTAAAAGGAATAAGATCTAGTAAATATATTTTATTCTTTTTAACCCCTTAATGACCGAAGTCATTGGTGCCTGGGTCAAATTAATGCAATGTTCCACCCGGCCTACAGAGCAGGTTGGGGTGTCATGATCTCTTGTTTTAATTAGTATCATATTGGTGTAAAAGAAAAATTTGTATTGCTTTTTATTAAAAAAAATTCTGATATATAATTAAAAAAATTAACAATCCTGGTTTACACCGATCACTGTGCAGGAACAATAATGTTTTTATTTCTGTTGGGGTTCCCGATCAGTCAGTGACAGGTGCTTAACCTGTCACTGACTTCCTTAAACACCGGGATCGCTATAGATTGATGCTTTTAAGGGGTTAATGACAGGCAGCTGCGGGATCACAGCTACCTGTCATTATCCTCGGCTCTGTACATATTGTGTGGGGGCCACTCTCACTGCAGTCGTCCCACACACATCTAAAGCCTCTCACTGTCGGGAACATATACGTCCCTGCTGCATAGGGCATCTGCAGCAGGAACGTATATATACGGATGGCTGAGGTGAAGGGGTTAAAAGAAGAAAGAGAAAAGGTAAAAGAAAGGGAGAGGGAGCAAAGAAAATAAAGAAGACAAAGACTTCTTAAAAAAACTAGATTTTTTTTTTGACAGTGAATTTCTATCTGCACATTAAACTATTTCTCATGGCTTCTAGAAGAGAACTATATTATTATACTGATGCTATATTTCTGTAAAGATGAAGTTCTAATGGAGCGTTAAATGACAAACTTTCCTACACTTGACACTGAATTCCTGGGATATCACACACTTTTGTGATAATACTATATCTTTTAGTCACTGCTATGGGAAGTTGATTTTGCTTTTACACTTATAGGCGACCTATAGCCAACCCAAAAATACAATGATACAATTTCATTCAATAGAATAGGATGCCCTGATTGGAAACCTTTTTACAGTTTCTTTATATGCCCACCTGTGAAATATGTGGGATTATATTTTGGCAGGGAATAGACAGATGGGAGAAAACTTGATTTTATTAATGGGGGTATATATCAGGTGGTGGGTATGATTATACATTCGGGGGGTGTATTAGATATACATGATCCGCAAGGTCTCCTACTGTAATAGGGAGTCGAAAAGTAGTTGCTTGTGCCACACTCTGCATGCCTCACCACTCCTTCCTCCCCTTCATGAACGATCACTGCTGCCCAGCCTCCTGCTCACTCTGCTATCAGCCAGTGTCTCTGATTGCAGATCAGTCCTCTGTATGCAGGTTATGTCTAGCACAAAGGCTTAGATATAGCTGAATCTCAGAGCCCAAATGTGTTGGAGCTGTGGTCCAGGGGTAACTCACCTGTCTAGAGACCGCCAGCAGTTCATTCATTGGTTCAAATCCTCTGATGGAAATGAAATAAAGGTCTTAATTCTCCCCCCCCCCCTCATTATAGGTATAATTTTTAAGTCTATGTTCACACAAGTATTTTGTTCAGTAGTTTGAAAAAAAAAAAAAAAAAAGACAAGAGCGGATTAAAAACACAAAAAGGCTATGTTTACAATCTGTTGAAATTTTGTGGATGGACGTAATTTAACGGCAAATTACGGCCATTATTTCAAAACAACAGCAATTATTTGCCATTAAATGGCCACCATCCACTAAATTTCAACAGGGTTTTGAACCAAAGAATGAGCTACTGGCAGGTCCCTAGACAGGTGAGTTACACCCTGTCCATAGCTCCAACACATTTGGGCCGTATTTCGTCCATCTTTATGAAACAAACAAACAAAAAAATGGACATGTTTGGAAAATGATTTATATTCGCTTCAAAATGGTGACCGTCCAAAAAGTCCAAAATATAACCAAAAAAGACACTGTGTAAACATAGCCTGACTCTCAAGATGTAATTATTTTATAATCATCAATAGTACAATAAAAAAAATTAGGCTATGTTCACACATCTGTTTTTGCCCACTTTTTGGACAGACAACATTTTAGCACCAAAATACAACACCACTATGCAAATTGCAGAAGTAATTTGAATAATACAGCTTTATTTTGGCACCTAAATGGCAGCCATCCAAAAAGGCGACCATGATTTCACGTTGTGTGAACATAGTCTAGTCTTGCTCTAGAAGACTTTAGAATATGTTTTCTTGTCATTTAATATTTTTATAAAAATATTTCTACATATATCTATGTATGTTTTCTAACTGCATTTATTAAACTATGAATGGGAGATGGGACGACTCTAGTTCCATGTGGGGCAATGAACATCTATCCTTTTTATTTTCACATTTCTAAAACTTTTACAATTCTAAATTTTTGATAGAAGGGGGAATCTGGCTTCTAAATGAATTTTTTTCCAATATAGTTTAATCAAACCGTTAGAAATCATGCATCATAAGGCCTCCCTATTATGGTATCATATGTGTCAGTATTATCAAATCAAGGGAATTATGTGAAGACTAAGAGATTGCTCATCCATTACTATATATGATTCTTACATTACCTCTACTTTGACTGCAATTTTTAAAAGAGTTAAAATGCTAAGGAGTACAATCTGTTACAATGGATAGATGAAGAAATGATCCTAATGGATCAATCCTTGTACAATGAAATCCAGTTCAATCAAACACAGACAATTGTTCTTTTAACACTTTTTACAGATCTGGCTGATACCAGGAGAAAACAGAAAAAACCACACATCACTGTCTGCATACACTGTAAAGATTGTGACATCTCTAGATGACATACTATGGGCAGAATAAGTAGAATAAAATAATGTTTATTAATTTATTTAAAGATAAAAAATAAAAAAAATCATAATACTCTCATAATGCTCATATTTTGGTGCCACAAAACTGCCAAAAGACAATGTTGTTGGAACATAGCCTTACAGGGGGCTCCTTGTTCCCCCCTTGCTGCCGGCGCTAATACACACGACGGCAGCAAGTGGGTAAGAATCAGGGGCCACGGGGAGCTGGAGGGGGGGGGGAATTGCCCGGGTGATCGCCAGATAATCCGGGCAGCCCATAAAAGATAGCAGTGCCGCTCCTATTTTACAAAGTGATGGCAGCAGATCGTTGCTATCTTAGTCGTTTGTCTTTCGACATGTTGAAAGACAGCAAAAAACAATGATTCAATGATTCATGCGGACCAAAAGAAAAAGGAGCTGCTGCACCTAACCCCCATGGCTGACACTAATGCCTCTCGGCTACATTTAAAAACCAACGCCAGGATGTTGGTATATCATTTGATCAAACCATATTGCCTCATGTACCACGTGCAGGTCCCCTGGCCCACAAAGAGTCCCTACAATAACTCCACACTGTGTCAGTCAGCGACTGCTAACCCCGCAGAGCGAGCGCAAGCAGGAAAGGGAGGCCATAAAATGGCCCAGCAACCCCAATGTCACAGGACCAAACCCCAAGAGCTCCCCCCCCCTAAACCCAGCAGGCGCCGTCGGCGGTGAAAGGAGCCACCGAACAACACAAGTGTGAACAAGATCTAACTACTCTTCATTGCTCCTGCAGGAAGAATAGGGAGAATAGGAGGTACTTGCCATGTGTGCACAGGTGCTTCCTGCTAAATGGGGTCACATGGGTCTTACAAGCAGGAGTGTTGGTATATATTTAGATCGTTTATGTTGGCTGATCACACAGTGTCACTTCAAATGCCAATCATGCAAACCTGAACTTGCTGCAAGTTCGCTCATCTCTAATCCATAACCCTTCCTCTACCCATGTAACATATAGAAGTGTACTGTATAGATTGTCCCTGTATAGCCTAGTGCACTAATTCTTGGCATAGTAGAGAAAAGGAGGTGATGTCCTGTGATTGGCTAAAAAAAAAATAAGGAAAAAGAAGTCTTTGTTTGCGTACTGCAAACAGCCCAATCTCGGTCCCACTCTCTAAAATAAAGAGAATGAGAAACAGTTGTGCACCAGGGAAGGGACTCCAGGAGCTCAATATTTTACCTAAGTTAGACAAATTCCTTATGTACAGTTATTATGGTAAATGCACATATAGTGCTATTTCCCTCAATTTAGTAGCTCAGGCAGGGTTAATTTTCTATAAAAAAAAAAAAAAAAAAATGTGATGTGACGACCCGGTCTATACCTGAAGCGTCCAGCAGGAGCCGCAGTATATGTAGAAATTACATGTAAAAATGATAAGTTAAGTTTTTTTACATGTAATTTCTACTGCCCCCCTGCTGAAGATTTCAGGTATAGACCGGGTGAATAGTCGGATATATAGTCGTAACATCACATTTTTTAGAGAAATTGAAGCCTGTCTGATCTACTAAAATGGGGGAAATAGCACTATACAGTATGTGCATTTCACATAATTGGTGTACATTAGTAATTTGTCTAACTTTGCTTAGGGAATAACATGTTAAAAAATACATTTTGGCTGTAGTTGTCCTTTAAAGGTTAATGTAGCCATGCCATGCAGGTTTATTTGGTTATTTATTTATTTTTAAAGAAAAAGTATTTGTTGTCTGCTTATTCCCATATTCGTCATACTCATAAATACATATTTATTTTTTTTACTCTTTCCCCCTCATAGTGGAAATAATGTAACATAGGTTTTATATGTGACTGTATTGATTTATATGAAGAATCATCGGTTCGTCTCGCAATGATTCCCCAAAATTAAAATAACATTTTAAAATCATAACCAGAGATTGGAGATCGGCAAGAAAGAAGTTCATAATGTTACGAAGCTTATAATGCCAGTGATTTTATAACTGGAATAGAGTCAGTATTACTGATTCATCAGTTCCATGCTGACACGTAGCCGTAAAAGAGATATAGTATTCCTTCTTGCGCTTCCTTAAAACTGTTAGGTGGCTGTCTCTCAGGTTGTATGCATAGCAGCAAATGAGGCATGCTATCATATTTTCAGCTTGAAGTGTGCCGGAGGTAAGACTGGCCTTTTGAACCCACTCAGATAAGTTCATAGCAATGAACTGGTCGCTTTGTCTTGACAGTGAGTAGAGAAAAATAAACATCAACCCTTTAACACCATTTTTAGCTTAAATTAAAAGGTCCAAATTCAGTGTTGAGTAATTTTTTTATGTTTTTATATGTGTTTTATAAGTAATGACTGGCCTTTATGAGACCTTCATGTCCAAGTCATTTTATTTGTTCTTTTTTCATCCCACGTCAAGGACAGTGATTTTTTTTTGCACACTTTATTTTTAACAGCATTTTATATTTTTAATGCTTTTAATTTTTTTTTTTTTAAATATAAACTTAGTGATTAACTTCTATTAAATCTTAATGGAGGTAGTAAAACACAATTCTGCTGTTTTTATTTTTTTTTTCATTCACTGTGTTTACAGTAACTTTAGGGTGGAGTTATTACAAAAATACTAAATTTATTGACAGATAGATAGATAGCACAGAGAAAAGCCGCACATCCGATAATGATGCAGTGGGTGCTTACAGATAAAGTCCCTTGGCCAGGGATCCCAAATACGGTCCGCAAAAATCCGCAGCACTCCAACATGTGGCAGAAAAGATTTATTCCATCAATCACAGGTACAAAATAACTACGTTTCAACTCTCTCACAGAGTCATTCTCAAGCATTGTGGGAACATCCGGTGTACATATTTATAAGGCTAATCTATTAGCATATAAAATTACCCAATTGTGATTTAAGAAGTAAACAATCGATAAAAATACATAATAAATATCTTAATAAAGTGCATCAATGTAAACTCACATAATCGGAGTGTAATCACCAAGGTGCTGTGCAGTATGTGGTTAAAAAACATATATCACACTCAATAAGCAACATAAGCAAACTTTTTTGATGGCACAAAAGAAGGGGTCATTCCCTTGTTGCAGGGTCTGAATTTATTCACCCAGGCACGAAGAAAAAATATTCATTCTCTAATTATCTAACGTGTACCTCTGAGTATGTGGTCTATGTTCTTTGGTGCCCCTGGCAGCTACTGTATGTTGGTGAGACAAAATGTGATTTTAAGACCCGGATCAATCACCACCGATATACCATTAGAAGGCAGAGACTGGGTTTACCAGTCTCCAAACTCTTTTCAGAGATGGGTCATGGAGAGAAAGACCTTAAATTCATGTTGATTGATCATGTTCCGCCTCTGAAACGTGGAGGGGATTGACTAAATATCTTGATGAAGAAGGAACTTAAATGGATTTATGAGTTGCAGACCCTAAAACCTAAAGGTCTAAATGTTGAATTTAGGGTACACCATAAGAAGTTTACATAAAATGTTTACATGATTGTTTATCGATGTGTAAGTGCAATGTTGTCATTGCTCGGATTTTAATTATATATATTTTTCTTTTTAGATGTTCGGCAAATCAAGGAGCCACTCAGGAACCACTCAGGATGTTTTTACTTTAATACACAGAATTGCCTCTTTATCCTCTATCTTTGTGCCGAGCCGACATGACAAGTGTTCCCCAAGCGCTGTCCCGGAGAGGTCAAGCAGATATTCCAGAGCACCAGCGATGGATGCAGATGCACCGGAGGAGTTGTGTGAATTGGAGGAGTTGTGTGAATCGCCCGGTCCCGGGTGCCGAACACAGCTCTTTTCTGCAGACCTCTTGATGGGATTTCCGGGTGTTTCGCAGTCCGAGGCAAGCTGCACTGTACCTATATTAAAGACTATGGTATTCTGTTTATTCTACTCTGAGCCACTTAGTTGCTATGTACACCTTTTTTTCTATTCCCGTTGGCTAGTGGTTGCTAAGAAGTGGTACTTCCCCCACGCATGCGCCATATGTTCTTGGTGATTACACTCCGATTATGTGAGTTTACATTGATGCACTTTATTAAGATATTTATTATGTATTTTTATCGATTGTTTACTTCTTAAATCACAATTGGGTAATTTTATATGCTAATAGATTAGCCTTATAAATATGTACACCGGATGTTCCCACAATGCTTGAGAATGACTCTGTGAGAGAGTTGAAACGTAGCTGTTTTGTACCTGTGATTGATGGAATAAATCTTTTCTGCCACATGTTGGAGTGCTGCGGATTTTTGCGGACTAGATAGATAGACAGATAGATAGATATGTAGAAAATATTTCATCAGCATTCCGATGTCAGGTGGTGCCAGAAGATCTAGTCCTGACCAAGGAGGCTATAAGTAGGTAGTAGATAGTCCACAGCACTCGAGATATAACGTGAAAAAAGTGGTGTTTATTCCATCAAATCTTCAAAACAATCAAGTGCAGCACACAAATACCAGGAGCAACGTTTCAGCGAATAGACCTTGCCATCTTCAAGCACTGCTCTGACCTGATGGGGTTGTGCAAATGCAAAGCACAACACTCAACACAGCATGCAATAGGACTGAAGCTTCCTAGGTAACCACTTTGGGAATATATGAATGAAACGTCCTCCTCTCCGAAACTGGGTGTATAGGATTCCAGTCCAAGACAGAAAAAAATGAATGTAAAAGATTAAAAGTGCTAACAACTTTATACGTTAATAAAAAACACCTTCTCACACCGAATCCGCAGCGGATTTCACTATGCGGATTCACAGCGAAATCTGCTGCGGATCCAGTGTCAGTGCATTCCTTTGAGAACACAGTACATACTCGCAGAGGGATTGACATCTTCGGGGGTTCTCGGCAGGACGTCTCACTCAGCCAATCAGCGGCTGCAAGTTTGTATTCTCATAGGGATGCACTGACACTGGATCCGCAGCTGATCCGTTGTGTGTGAAGGCACCCCTAAAGCGGCACTATCAGCAGGTTTAGGCCAGTGAACCTGCTGATACGAGCAAGCCGCTCTTTACCTCCGGATTCCCTTTGCCGTCCTCCGTATACCGGTGTGATCCGGTATAAAAGCATCCCGGAGCATCCGCTTGGCACGCCTAGCCTGCCGCCTCTCAGCCTGCCTCACTATGAATATTCATATATGCATAGTTAGGCCGCTTGTTACAGGCTGCCCCCTGCACATGCGCCGTAACAAGCAGCCTAGCTATGCATATATGAATATGCATAGTGGGGTGGGCCATGAGGCGGCAGGCTAGACAGCCCAAGCAGGTGCTCCGGAACATGAGGAACGCCCCAAATGCTCTGCAGCCGAAAATGCCGGTATACCTGACTGCACCAGTATACGGAGGACGGCAAAGGAGTCCAGAGGTAAAGAGCAGCTGGCTCCTATTAGCAGGTTCACTGGCCCGAACCTGCTGATAGTACCGCATTAATAAACTTTTTAGCACTTTTTAAAAAATCTTTTACATTTGTTTGTTTCACTTGAACCTTCACCCTGAACACACAGTTTTGGAGAGGAGAAAGTTTAATTGATAGGGTGTTAAATGGCAAGGATAGGAGATATTCCTGTTAGCTATCATAGTGCGAGGCGCAGTGGCATCCTGAGGATGCCATTGCCATAAGTCTCTCTTTCAGGAATACTGGTTTCCAATGCTAAGCCAATCAGGTCTCTGACTTAGTATCCAAATTGTGTGCTGTAGAGAGGAGCGAATATGTCAAAAGTTTGGCTTTGCATGGACCTGAATGATAGGCATTGGAATCCTGCTGCCTAGAGAAGGTTGATGCAGCCCAAGGACTGTCTGAAAAACATGAATACAGCCATTGGCTTTGACTATGGACCTAATAACCTGATAACCACTTGACTACTAATTTTGCTAAGATATAAAACCTCCTGACTTTTACTGTTGGACTGTTAAAAGCCCAACACTGTAGTCAGCACACTTTACACCAACCTTGTGATGCTTCTTTATTTGAACTACAATTGTGGATCATGTAGAAGAAACCCCTGGATACTGACGATGACAGCATATAGAAAAAACAAAAAAACAAAACAAAGACTCTCAAGCTCCTTTTTAAAAATGATGTTTGAAAAGAATGAAATAAAAGAGAGGAAGTCTATTTGCTGTTTAACTGTTAACCCAGTTTCCCATGGCTACTGAATTTACACATATGTGACCTCCTAGCTTTTGGCCCTTTAGCCTGTCCTTGGTTATACTTGTCTTTGCTTTTCTTGTCCTGACATGTTCTCCTGGCACAGATCTAGCTGGATGACTATGCTTCACCCTTCCCAGACATCTGTCATAGTTTGTGGTCTGCTGTCCTACACCATGCTCCATCTTAAGGCTTTATTACATGGAATGATTATCGGGCATATTCGGCCAACATCGCCCGTTATGGCCAATAATCGTCCTGTGTAATAGAAGGCAACGATCAGCCGACATAGTCGGCTAATAGTTACTGTCGTTTGTCTTTCAACATGTTAAAAGACAAACGACTAATATAGCAGCGATCTGACGGCACCCCCTGGCGCCGCATGCAATATTGTCGGCAGCGAGCGGTAACGAGCTGGTAGTGCTCGTTTGTTTCTCTCCATCTCCCCATGTAATAGAGGCTTTAGTGCTTTGCAGATAGAGACCCTGTTCACACAATGTATTTTTTCAATAAATAACGGCTGTTATTGCAGATTGCAACACAAGCCGCTATTTATCTAAAGTCTGAAATAACATTGTTTTCTATGGAACAATGGCCACAGTGTATACATTCTGTAAACAGGCCGCAATTCAGAGAATAGCCAAACAAAATAAGCAGTGCACACAATGTAAGTACGGCTCACGGCCGTACTTTACATTGTTTACTATGGTTAATTAGAGCATGGGCACACCCAAATGTGCCCGCATTCCAGTTAATATGAAGTGATGTTCATCCAGCCGGTACTGCAGTATCGGCTGGGTGAACATCACAGACAATGGCTGCTCTGTGACACGGCTGTTTCATGGCTTGCTTCTACCCAGAGTCTAGTGGCATGTTGGTTACATTATAGGATAAGATTGCTGCTATTTCAAATTAGATCTCCCACATGACATTACATTCACATTAATAGGCCTTTTTTTTTTCAGAAAGACACAGCATCAATTATTTGCCTTTTGGTTATGCAAAAGGAGATGATTCCGAATGGAACATATTGCAAATGTGAAAACTCCAGGGCTTCCAAATACAGATTTGACCCATAGAATGTGCATTGATAAATAAGCAAAAACATGAATTTGTATTTGTATACCTCCTTCCATTTGTGAACTGTTTTCGTATGGAAACTTTTATTGCATTTTATCACACTGAATAGCATTTGATAGCTAGCACCAAATCATCCAAACTCTGCTACTACTTCCACAACTAAACCAATAACACCAACAAAAAGATATAAAAATGTAAATACCTAAGAAAGAATCCGGATGGAGTTTATTATGGAAAGCAAATAATTCAGTGGAGACATCTTGTGCTTAGCTTCTGCCAACTAAGCACCTTACTTTTTTATTACACTAAAAACTTTTAGTGTCATAACAAATTCTCTTTAACATAAAGCTTTGAAAACGTTGAACACTGTAAATTTCTTCCTCCCTCTTAAGAACTATCTCCACTGCACATATAAATTCTTGAAGAGATTGACATCGCTGCACCATAATGACTGTTTAGTGCACAAGTCGCGAGCCGTCAGAAATTATTCATCTGGTATCGGACGCCTCTTATCATTAATAATGCCAGTGTTATACCGGAAAGAGACTGAATTGTTAGATGTGAAAAGCCGATCCATTTTTCTAAGAAAACAACTTCATTATAATGAATTTGGGAAACTTATTATAGTGTTTGTTGGCAAAAAATCTCACAATGTGTCAGCCTATTGCTTTATTTCTGTGGCATAAATCAGAAAAACATATGAAAACGTGAAATTCTGTAACCTAGGTGTCAGGACCAGTCACACCAGACACACAGAGACAGTGAGCCCTGAGCTCAGCCCCGCCCACTGTCCCTACCTAATTGCCGCAATCTGCCCTAAAATGGCAGCGGACAAGTTGGCGGCGATCCCTGGCCTGGATACGTGAAACAATGGACAAGACAAAATGAACAAACACAATAAGAATGGTCAGCAATCCGGGTCACAACAGTCTGGCAGCAAAAGTACAAAATCGGATCCAAAAGCGTAGTCAGAAAACAGGCAACAAGGTCAGGGGCAACCAGCAAGCAAGCGAGGTCAAAAGATACAAGGCAGAAATCAGGAGAAGCAAAGAAACAGAACCACAAGCAGGCAGAGACTAAGTCAATAACCGGCCAGGCACAGGCAGAAACAGAAATCTTAAATAGGACACCAGGAACCAAGTCCAGAAGATGATAGGAGTGACCAGCTGTCAATCACTGAGGCAAAGGCAGGTTAACCATTACATGACCAGGGAAGCTTAGAAGAACAGACATGGGTGGGGCAGGGAAAACAATTAGCAGACCAGAAGGAATAAGACACAGTTCAGACTGGCAAAAACAAAAGGCAAACAAAACACAGAATAAATAGAAGATTATGGCCAAAAGCGCAGTCTCGGTCGCACCTTACGCACCGAGGACTGCGCCAAAGTTGCATTCATGACACTAGGTTACCATATTCAGTGGATGTAAGTGGACCTGGATGGACAGACAGCCCTAACACTAGGCTCCCCAAGACTATCTCTGCCTACTTTCCAGCACAATCCCAGACAAACTATGACAACTGGGCGACAGTCCCTAAGCTTGGTAAGTAAAACACAGAGACAAGACAGACAAACAAAATAAAGAAAAGTCATGCAGATACAGGTCAAAGTGGAGATTGTAGAACAGTACAAAAACAGCAGCAAAAGAAAGAGGTAAGAAAGACAGGTAAGGAGGTAAAAATACCAAGAAATCCAATCCAAAACACCAGAACTAGTTGCAAGAGTCCCAGACTAGATAAAAGCAAAGAGTGGCAGCAAAAGGAGATACATGGAGAAGGCAACTGTCCTTCACTACTTAGTCTAAACCATCTGCAGCCTGGCTAAGGATAGCTGAAGAAACTAGACGGGTGTGGTGAAAGCTGTCAACTATGACGTACTGGAATCAACCACCAATGCTGGAATAAGGGCCCTATTAGACAGAAAGATTATTGTGTGAAAAATCATTATATTGTTATAATTTAGGGGATAATTTTTCCGCATGAATGCAGGCAAGGATGAAATAACTAAAAAAAAAAATTTTGTATGTATGTTGTTGATCGTATCATTTGAGCTGACCATAAGGTCATCATTAATTTTATCGCTAATTGTTCGCAAATCTTTTCGTTTTTTTGTTATTACGATTGTTCATATACTAGAGTATACTAATGATTATAATTGCATCATACCTAATGATTATTGTTCCATGTATTTTCGTGAAAGATTTCAGGTCGATTGCAAAAGTGCTTGTATGCAATAGTCAATTGAAGAAAATGAAAAAAATCATTTTGTCTAATAGGATCACTAACCTGTCAATCAGGCTGACAGGACAGAGAGCTGTGACTAGTCACAGCCAGATGACTAGTTCACGGCTCTCCCCTGGCCTCACGCACAAGATTAAAATGCGTTTTACTGGACACGAAGACTGTGGAGACCGGAACCCCCAACACCATAGAAGACCCAGTTGATTATGCTGATTGGTTCCTTTTAAAAGGGCAAAAACTGCACAGTATCTAATAACATAAACAGGAATCTGCCAAACTACCCCAGCTGGAAGTGGGATAGCCATAGTCGGAAGTTAGAAGGCCATAGACTATGTCCATATTTTCCTGGCAGCCCTAGGGATGCATCCAACTTCCGCAGCTGCCGGGAATCAAATGCCAAGCTATTGGGTTCGGAGAATGTTTCCGAACCCGACCAGTTTGACAGATCCTCTCAACACTACTCCTTAACCATTTCAGTGCCTTCAGCAATCATTTGCTTCTTTCGGCTTCAGCTTAGTTTGGCCTGTTTGTTCCCCAGCCTAACTACTTCTGTTACCCTCCTGCGGTTATTGCTACCACCCAGCTATACTGAAATCCAGAACAGGTAGTGTTGAGCTTCTGTAGCCCCTGTCTATCAGCTAACTGCAGGGCCGTTTCTAGCACCGTGCAGGCGGGGCCACTGCACGGGGCGCTGACAGCTAGGGGGCGCCCTCCCTCACCACACAGCATTAGTGACGTTCTGCACAGAGCAGGAGGCTTGGACTTCAAAGCCCCCCCTTACACACAGTTCCTGTCTCCTGGGCAGGGGTGATTCTAGCCTCTCTGCTGCCCGAGGCGAACTATAGAATGACGCCCCCCCCCCCCCCCCGTCAATCCGCCCACATTATAATCCACTACTGCCCCCCCCCCCCCCTGCTGTCCCCAATAAACATAATGTTTGGTCCCTTGCTGCACAGAGGATGTCAGGAGAGGAGGAGGCTGACTTTATAGGAGAGGTCCCAGCAGCACAGAGGATGTCACGAGAGGAGGGGGCTAATCCTATAGGAGAGGTCCCAGCAGCACAGAGGATGTCAGGAGAGGAGGGTGCTAATCCTATAGGAGAAGTCCCAGCAGCACAGAGGATGTCAGGAGAGGAGGGTGCTGATCTTTTAGGAGATGGTCCCCCTCTTCCCCCCTTATAGATGGTCCCCCTCTTCCCCCCTTATAGATGGTCCCCCTCTTCCCCCCCTTATAGATGGTCCCCTCTCCCTTATAGATGGTCCCCCTCTCCCCCCCTTATAGATGGTCCCCCTCTCCCCCCTCCCTTATAGATGGTCCCCCTCTCCCCCCTCCCTTATAGATGGTCCCCCTCTTTCCCCTCCCTTATAGATGGTCCCCCTCTTCCCCCCTTATAGATGGTCCCCCTCTTCCCCCCCCTTATAGTTGGTCCCCCTCTTCCCTCTCTCCCCCCCTTATAGATGGTCCCCCCCTTATAGATGGTCCCCCTCTTTCCCCCCTCCCTTATAGATGGCCCCCCCCCTATAGATGGTCCCCCTCTTCCCTCTCCCCCTCCCTTATAGATGGTCCCCCCCCCTTATAGATCGTCCCCCTCTTTCCCCCCTCCCTTATAGATCGTCCCCCTCTTTCCCCCCTCCCTTATAGATGGCCCCCTTCCCCCCCCTACCTTATAGATGGTCCCCCTCTCCCCCCCCCCCCCCCCCTGCACAGCAGATAAAACAAAAACAAAAAACAGCACACAACTCACCTGCCCTCCGTTCCCCCGTCGAGCCTCTCTGGTCTGGTCCCGGCTGATGTGCGGCTGCCCGGGGTGTCCCGTCCTGTCCCCGGCAGCGTGCGCATCACAGAGCTCCCCGTGCGCCTGTGCCTGTGACTTCCGGCGCACGGGGAGCTCTCTGATGCGCGCGCTGCCGGGGACAGGACGGGACACCCCGGGCAGCCGCACATCAGCCGGGGGACTAAGGCTGCATTCCCACGTTCCGTGATCCTGACGGATCACGGACGTGGAATGCATGTACTGGAGCCCCCCCGCCCCCGGGAAGTATCTGTAATGAGATGCTGGGAGCGGGGGGGACTGTATTCATAAGCGCCGCACTGTAGTATCAGCACCGCGCGGCTGATTTAGTACAGCGCGGCGCTTATGAATACAGTCTCCCCCGCTCACAGCATCTCATTACAGATACTGCCCGGGGGCGGGGGGCTCCAGTACATGGTACAGTCAGGGCCGTTTTAATACATTGGTGGGCCCAGTGCACAGCCCTCAAGAGTGGGCCCCCCCTTACCTTTCTGCACATTGTATAATGTACTGAATTTGCCCCCACACTGTATCAAGAGCCCCAGTACATACAGTAGTTACCTTATAACACTATTTCCACCATTCAGTGATTACATATTACATAAAAACTGCACTAAACAAAACAGAAAGATATCACCATTGATACCATTACATAATACCGCCACACCATGACCCCTATCAGTACAAGCCTATAACAGAGTGCAGTTACATCCAGTGACTCACCGGAGGCGTCTTCTCCGATCAGAGTCTGTCACCTTTTCTTTTTCTCTCCATCCAGCCTGGGCCACCTTGAAGTCTTCTCCTGGCTGTGAATCTTCTCTCCAGAATCTGCCAGACAAATATTTTAGGCTCCAACACATACAGTAGTTAGGTCCCTTGTACCCCTATACAGTAGTAACACCCCTCTGTACCCCTACATAGTTACACCCCTCTGTGCCTCCATAGTTTTAAAGGTGTCCCTGTAGTATATAGACCCTCATGTGCTCCTCCAGTTATATACAGCCCTCCTGTGCGCTCCCCCATTAGTATATAGCCCCCCTGTGCACTCTCCCCAGTAGTATATAGCCCCCTGTGCTCACCCACAATAGTATATAGCCCCCCTGTGCTCTCCCCCAATAGTATATAGCCCCCCTATGCTCTCCCACAATAGTATATAGCCCCCCTGTGCTCTCCCACAATAGTATATAGCCCCCCTGTGCTCTCCCACAATAGTATATAGCCCCCTGTGCTCTCCCCCAATAGTATATAGCCCCCCTGTGCTCTCCCACAATAGTATATAGCCCCCCTGTGCTCTCCCCCAATAGTATATAGCCCCCCTGTGCTCCCCCTCAATAGTATATAGCCCCCCTGTGCTCTCCATAATATATAGCCCCCTGTGCTCTCCCCCATAGTATATAGACCCCTGTGCTCCCCAATAGTATATAGCTCCCCTGTGCTCCCCAATAGTATATAGCCCCTGTGCTCCCCAATAGTATATAGCTAACCTGTGCTCCCCAATAGTATATAACCCCCTGTGCTCCCCCATAGTATATAGCCCCCTGTGCTCCCCCATAGTATATAGCCCCCTGTGCTCCCCAGTAGTATATAGCCCCCTGTGCTCCCCAGTAGTATATAGCCCCCTGTGCTCCCCATAGTATATAGCTCCCCTGTGCTCCCCCATAGTATATAGCTCCCCTGTGCTCCCCCATAGTATATAGCTCCCCTGTGCTCCCCAATAGTATATAGCCCCCTGTGCTTCCCAATAGTATATAGCTCCCCTGTGCTCCCCAATAGTATATAGCTCCCCTGTGCTCCCCCATAGTGTATAGCCCCCTGTGCTCCCCCATAGTATATAGCTCCCCTGTGCTCCCCCATAGTATATAGCCCCCTGTGCTCCCCCATAGTATATAGCTCCCCTGTGCTCCCCCATAGTATAAAGCCCCTGTGCTCCCCCATAGTATATAGCCCCCTGTGCTCCCCCATAGTATATAGCCCCCTGTGCTCCCCCAAAGTATATAGCTCCCCTGTGCTCCCCCATAGTATATAGCTCCCCTGTGCTCCCCAATAGTATATAGCCCCCTGTGCTTCCCAATAGTATATAGCTCCCCTGTGCTCCCCAATAGTATATAGCTCCCCTGTGCTCCCCCATAGTGTATAGCCCCCTGTGCTCCCCCATAGTATATAGCTCCCCTGTGCTCCCCCATAGTATATAGCCCCCTGTGCTCCCCCATAGTATATAGCCCCCTGTGCTCCCCCATAGTATATAGCCCCCTGTGCTCCCCCATAGTATATAGCCCCCTGTGCTCCCCAATAGTATATAGCCCCCGTTCTCCCCCATAGTATATAGCCCCCTGTGCTCCCCAATAGTATATAGCCCCCGTTCTCCCCCATAGTATATAGCCCCCCTGTGCTCCCTGATAGTATATAGCTACCCCATAGTATATAGCTCCCCTGTGCTCCCCCATAGTATATAGCCCCCTGTGCTCCCCCATAGTATATAGCCCCCTGTGCTCCCCCATAGTATATAGCCCCCTGTGCTCCCCCACAGTATATAGCTCCCCTGTGCTCCCCCATAGTATATAGCCCCCCTGTGCTCCCCAATAGTATATAGCCCCCGTTCTCCCCCATAGTATATAGCCCCCTGTTCTCCCCCATAGTATATAGCCCCCTGTGCCCCCCCATAGTATATAGCTCCCCCTGCTATATAACATTGAAAAAAACAAACACTGTTACTCACCTGGGTCCACGCGTTCCTCTTCTCTTCCCTCCTGTGGCCGCACTTCCTGCAGTCACAAGAGGCTGCACTCCCCTCACCCTCGCGCCGACGCTCCAGTGACGTCGGGCGCTAGAGGGAGAGCGCGGCCTCTTGTGACCGCAGGAAGTGCGGCCACAAGAGTGACTGACAGGGAGGGAGCCAATGGCTCTCTCTCTGTCAGTGTCGCTGCTGCTGCAGCGCTGAAGCGCCGCAGCAGCAGCGGACGGGGGCAGCGGCGGACGGGGGGGGGGCCCTGCAGGGGGCGCCATGGAGGGGTAAGTAGATTACCCATCCATGGCGCTCCCCCATGACAGGCTGGTGGCCGGAGCCCTGTGCGACCGCATTGGTCGCACATAGCAACGGCCGGCCTGCTCGGGGGGGGGCCCCTTTAACCAGTGGGCCCGGTGCACGTGCACCATGTGCCCTCTGGTTAAAGCGGCCCTGGGTACAGTCAGTGGCGGATTATAATGTGGGCGGCCGCCCGAACCGCTCATATTATAATCTGCCACTGAATGCCGCCCCCATGGTGACAGCTGGTGGCGCCGCCTGAGGCAGACGATTCAGGTCGCCTCATCATTGCGGCGCCCCTGCTCCTGGGGGCTCCTTTGTGTGATAGAGGAGGCAGCAGGGACTCCCCAACATTTCCCCCTGCTGCTCTGCTGATCATTCAGAACACAGGCAGCAGCTCCAGTGTGAGAACGTCTCCTCCCCCGACCCGGCCTGCACACAGCTGAAGAGAGCGTCTGTGTAAGTGCTGCTGCTGTCTGGAGGGGGGGGGGGGGGGGGGGTCAGCAGTGTAGTGTTGGGGTGTATGTAATTGTGGGGTGGGGGCAGCTTTCTCTATCTTCCCTCTAACTTTCATTCTTTCCCCATAGCTCACAATATTCTGCAGCTTCAGTCAGGAGGAGGGGGTGGGGGAGGGTTATTAGCATAGGACCTCTGCCTGATGATTTAACCCTAAAGTTACTGCACTATATTTGTGTGTAAAGAGTGCAAAGGTATGTGTGTTGTACTATGTTATGTATAGTGTGCTGGTTGTGTTCTATGTATGTGTGATGTCCATACTGTGTAGTATACAAGTATAGTGTGTGTGTGTATATGTATATGTGCGTGTATTTATATATATATGTGTGTGTGTGTATATATATATATATATATATATATATATATATACTGTAAATATAAATGTATGTAAGTACATATCTATCTGTCTGTATATACACAGAGTTTGGTAGTGTGATTTGCAATGGGGTTACATACCCACAACTTGCAGCATGAAATCCGCTGCGAATCCGGTAAGTGTGAAGCTACCCTTACAGTAAGTTCCAGAACCAGACCCGCATGGTGCAGCTGTTGATAACGCAGCCTGGAAAAATAAAAAGATACAGCTACACCATCCGATTCTGGTTCAGGTTCAAACTTACCATAGGTTTATAAGGGTACATCCACACACACCATATCTGCAGTAGATTTCATGCCGGGAGTATCACAGTGAAATCTGCTGTGGTACTGATTTCTATTCCAGTTTATGGCGCTCCATTCTTGAGGCGGATTTTCATTCCTCTGGAAGAATGTATAGTGCCATAGACTTGTAAAAGAGAAAGCAAACCATTAACTTAGATTTTCCCGGTAAGGGTACTATTAACACGAAACGATAATCGGCCGAATCGTCCCGATTCGGTCGATTATCGCTCCATGTAAAAAATACAACAATCAGCCGATGACAACAATCATCGGCTGATCATTGATATAGGTTCTGACCTATATTTGTCGAGCGCCGACTGCGCAACGTGTAGTAGCAGTGCACGGACAGCGACTGACAATATACATTACCTATTCAGGCTCCAGGGCTGCTGCTGCGGTCCACTTCTCCCCGGGTCCCGCGCACTTTAGCTACAAAGCGGCCTGTCAGCTGATCTAGCAGATTGGCGCTCGTTTACAGGTATTATCGGGCCCCTATCAGCCCGTGTAATACCACCCTAACGCTACTAGCGGCGCCCAGAAGATGCCAAAATGCTTCCTCACCCTGTGTTCTATGTCTTCTGTAGAAGTCTAGCTGCTGAAACGGTCTATTATTTTGGCGCATGATACAAGCAGAGAGCCGGGAACGAGTAATCTGGGCTGTGACTAGTCATGGCTCTCTGCCTGTCAGCGAGCTCTGCAGGATGACTGACAGGAAAAGAGGTCGGTTAGAAGCCTCTATTCATGTCAGTCATCTCAGAACGCATCCTTTTTTTAACGTACACAAAAATTCAGTCTACTGCGTTTTGTGTATGTTAAAAAAACTGAAGTCAATGGAAAAACGCATCAGAACGAATACACATGAGCATTAATTTTTCCATACATTTTTTCGGAAAATTTGGAAAACATTGCAAAGTGTAAGGCATTCTGAGAGTTGTAGTTGTTATTCAATGAAGCTATGGTGTCTCTTCTCACTGGTTGCTTCTGTAGGTGTCCCCCAGCAGCATCCCTCCAGGACACATGTTCCATATAGGGGCACTCTGCAGTCTGGGGGGGGCACTTTTTTCAGAGTCGCCCTGTTGCCAAAATGGCCTAGAAACTGCCCTGGCTAACTGCATAACACCATCTCTATCTTAACCCATACAAAACTGAAAGAAATGACTTTTCTGGCTTTTGGGTCTTGTATGCTGCAATCAAATAGATAATCTTATTTCTTTCCCTGCCCTGTAATTTCCATGTCATTCCCCTGGTATCCTCACCCCCCCCCCCCCCCCCTCTAAGGTCCTCTTACTCTTGCACTTATTCTTCCATTGAGTGGCAGCTGTCTCCCGCCCCCCAGGGCTCAACCTCTCATTTTCCTAATCACTTTACTGCATGGTTTCCTCATTTCCTTTCTTGTGAAACACTAACTCCTTTTAGGAAAGACTGTAACATTCCCATCTACAGCACCATTTCCTTATCTTCCTGTCAAAGTTTAACTCCTTTTCAGGCTTTTAACAACTGATAATAATTTCCTACAAATCAAGAAGATAATTTACATGATCTGGTCTTAAATATTCTATGTACTGTATAAATAGCTGGAGCTGTGGAAAAACTGGTGTCCGTCTCTGTCAGTTATTGGTTCTGCTCCAAACTCTTGTCTAAAAAGCATAGGGAAAAGGTGAGCAGCGGGGGATTGGAAGCAGCTGTATTGGAAGCAGCTGTATTAGGAGATGAATAGGAATACACTGTATATCAGCGCATAGATGCCGTCATGTGCAGTGAAGTCCTACTGAGAATGCTGAATGGCTTGGAAATAAAGTTGCATTACTTTTGGGAGAATGAAGTAACATGCAATCATTTCTAGTTTTTCATAGTTGAAGCAGATAGACATCTCCAACAGATTCCACTGTATTGACATACAATGGCATTTGTCATCCATAGACTCCCATGTTAACAAAAAAACATTCACACTACGTATATTTCAGTCAGTATTGTTGTCCTCATATTGCAACCAAAATCAGGAGTGGATTAAAAACACAGAAAGGCTCTGTTCACACAATGTTGAAATTGAGTGGATGACCGCCATATAACAGTAAATAACGGCCATTATTTCAATATAACAGCCGTTGTTTTAAAATAACAGCAAATATTTGCCATTAAATTGTGTGGACAGAGCCTTTCTGTGTTTTTAATCCACTCCTGGTTTTGGTTGCAATATGAGGACCACAATACTGACTGAAATATACGTAGTGTGTACCCAGCCTAAACGTAGAAAAATTGCGTCATTCACCACAAAGGGTGTTGCCTGTTACAGCTGTTTCACGCTCTCTTAGCGCTTCTACAGACCATCTACAAACCATATACTGCATGTAGAAGTCAGTTACTGTATTATATTGTATGGAAGAGAGGGGGTTAGCCAGAATTAAAAAAAAAATAATTGTTGCTTTCTTCCAAAATCAGCGCCACAGTTGTCCTCAGTTTGTGCGTAGTGTTGCAACTGAGTTCTATAGAAGTGAATGAAGCTGAGTTATATTACCATACACAATCTGAGGATAAATTCATTGCTGTTTTTGAAAGAAACTAAATAATCCTGGAGAACTCTTTCAAAGCTTCCAGTTTCTCATCATACAAGTTCAATACAGCATTGCAATACATTAGCAAAACCCTTAACTGGCTGTAATTCACATAACGACCTCTGGGTGGCCACACATAGACACATATAGCATATACATTTCCATACAGAGTATAGTGAAATATGTTTTAAGCTAGTGGAATATGCTGGAAAGGTGAGGAGGATTTCATATGTATATCTGCCTAAGGGGCTTCTGCATATATTAGACAACTCACTACGCATACAGCAAATGGAAACTGTGTGAAAGCAACCTTAAAATATCAATAACATGTAAGGACATCATCATAGTAAACATTTGCTTAGTGTTTAACAAAACTATGAGCTTCAATGGAACATCTGAACGCTCAGCCTTCGGTAACATTTCACATGTGACAGTAAGAAATATGCTGTACTTTTTTTTTTTTTTTTAAGTAAGAATGTGCTCTAAGATGTAAGTGACAACTCTGTATGTGTTGTGACAGCTGCTCAAAGGTTAGGAGTTAGAGGTCAGGCTATGGGTACTATTCCATTGGCACCCCTGATTATAGGCTTCACCTTGCTGACACCTTAGTGAAGAAATAATATAATTCACACAGACATGCTTATGGTGTCAGTTTCCTATTGACCTTTTTTTCTGTGTCGTTCTTTGCTTCAATATTTGAAGGTTTGACAACTAATGATAAGCAAATGAAATAAGCATTTCCTATGCAGTATTGTTTTGCAGTGTGGCACTATTTCTGCCTGTATGGAATCAGTAGTAAGCAATTTTCGAGCTAATTATACATTGTAAGTGTGCAATAAATAAGAGGAAGCCATATTGTAAAATATAATAAAGAAAAGAAAATTTGAAAAATATGGACAATGCATTTTAAAGAGGACCTGTCACCCCCCGTGCTGGGGTGACAGGCTCCCGACCCCCATCCCAACCTCAACCCGCCGAGCCCCTCTCTCGGAGCCGGTCCCGGGATGGAGATATCCCGGTCAGAAGCGCGCGCACTGTTGAGATAGGTCCGGCGTCCATAGAGAATGAATGGAGCCGGACTCATCTCTGCAGCGCGCGCACAGCTCCATTAATTCTCTATGGACGCAAAATATTGACAATGCATTTCAAAGTAGGAATTTCTTCTTCCTCAGGCCCTTAGATACATATTTGCAGTCAACAGTTTTATTTAGTTTGGCTTCTACAATTTGTTGTATGATCTGTCATCTCACTACACAGTGATTCTTCCCTGCAGACTGCCTTATATCTGCTTTCCTCTTTCTGTTCAGCCTGTGTGAGCTGTCCCCCAAGATCCACCCACCCCTGATCAACTAACTGAGCTGGTGTGTAATTCCTCCACATAACCACTGCTCTCCTTGACACTAATAGACTAATAGACGTCAAAGATACAAAGGCAAAGATCAGGAGATGCAAATAACAGAAGACACTACCAGGCAGAGACTAAGTCAATAACCAGCAATGAGTGCACAGACTGGGGTTAGTTATATAGGAGGCCAGGGTTCTGATCCAGAACGTAATAGGACCATCTCCCTGATCTCCAAGCACACACACCTGAGAACAAAACAGATCCACTCGCAGGATGGCCTGTCAGTCACAGCAGAACTAAAACACAGATTAACCCTGACATGGCTAGACAATCAGCAGGTGAAGTCGAGTGTGTCAACCAAACAAAGTGAGCAGATAAACCAGTGTTCAGACAAAACAAAACACAGAAACAGAATACAAGAAATCATTGCCTTCTCGGCCGCACAGCATGAGCCGAGAGGCGCATCACACTCCTCGGAGATACTATCCTGACAGTACCCCCCCCCCCCCTTTTATGAAGGGCCTCAGGACCCTCACAGGACTCAACTTCACTTAAAAAATTGCCATCTGACTCCCATTTGTCAGAAGAAGAGTCCATGGCATGGTGAACAGGGGGGTACAGGGGTACAGGGGGGTACCTGTGAGCAGGGGGGTACCTGTGCACCCAAGTGACTCTCCTGAGAGTCACCTGAACGCCGATGATCCGGGAGCTGATTTTCTTGCCGCTTGGGATGCTTGTGGTAGAAACTGATGAAGTGGCCACTGTCACAACAGTAATAACATAGACCGTTGTGTCTTCGATGTTCTCGCCTGGTCCTGGTGTCCAATAGTCCCAGCTGCATGGGCTCGTCCTCAGGAATGTCAGGGGTAACAATAGGGTTTTTGACAGAATAGGAGACAGGGGTTTTAGAAGAGTCAGAGCCTACTCTCTCCCTATGTCTGTCACGGAGCCTACTGTCGATGCGAATAGCCAAATTCATGGCCTGCTTAAGGGTTGGAGGATCTGGATGACCTGTCCAGGCATCCTTAATGCCATCAGATAACCCCTGCTTAAATTTGCATCTAAGCGCAGGATCATTCCAACCGAATGGAACGCACCACTGGCGGAACTGGGCACAATACTCCCCCACAGGTCGCTTGCCCTGCCTCAAAGTTGTCAACTGCCTCTCAGCTGCTGCTGCCCTGTCAGGGTCATCATAAAGTACTTCCAATGCCGAAATTTTTTCCCTCTCCTGATCGCCGGGCTGGTAAGGGTGGGGGGGTTGTGGGGGGTTCTTCTTTATGATAATATTTATCTTTCATTGTCGTATTGGGTGAAATAAGATTTTTATATGTATATGTGGGGGATATAGTCCCGATTGATGGGACGGAAGATATGTTGTTTGTTTGTAATATGTTTTTTTCTTTCTTCAAAGAAAAAAAAAAAAAAGTGGCATCTGGAGGCAAAGAAAAGGCCCACTCCTGCGGAGGTCCTTGTAAGAGTGACATAATAATGCCCAATCTCTGGCTCATCCCCAGACACAAACACAATAAAGAATAGTCAACAGTCTGGGTCACAACAATCGGGTTAATAACCAGCAATGAATGCACAGACTGGGGTAAGTTATATAGGAGGCCAGGGTTCTGGTCCAGAATGTAATAAGACCATCCCCCTGATCTCCAAACACAGACACCTGAGAGCAAAACAGATCCACTGGCATGATGACCTGTCAGTCACAGCAGAACTAAAACACAGATTAACCCTGACATGGCCAGACATAAATCAGCAGGTGAAGTCAGGTGTGTCCTCCAAACAAAGTGAGCAGATAAACCAGTGTTCAGACACTGCAAAACAATACACAGAAACAGAACACAAGAAATCAGTGCCTTCTCGTCCGCACGGCACGAGCCGAGGGGCGCATCACACTCCGCAGAGATACCATCCTGACAGATGGTCATTGCTGTTTTGTTTTGATAAAGACTTAAAAAAATAGCTTCTTTTTGTATTCAGAAAATACAATATGTCAACAATGAGAAAAATCTGTGCCTGTGGATGTTGGAATATAATAATTTTACATTTTTACAAACTATTAAGATATTTGACTACAAAATACTGCCAGAACAGTTTTTTTTTTATCACCTTACACCCCCCCCCCCACCAAAAAAAAAAAAAAAAAAAAAAAAAAAAAAAGTTATAAAGCCATGTAGCTCCACATATTGTGCAGTGGTCTTATTGTGTTACTGCCGTTCAGCTTCCACTTGGGAGTGATCGAGAGCACAGCCATTACACAATGTCTGCCTTAGGTTCTGCTCCACTGTATATGCAGGTGCACTTGCTCTGGCAAACAGCTGTCAAGTGTTGGCCTGTAAAACCCCTTTTAACGCTCCTACTCATTTCCACAACTACAATCCAAACATGACCTGCTCAGAGAACCCTTTAACAGGTTTCTACAGCTTAAGCATATCTTTCAGAGTTACTTTTCCCCTTTTAGCAGACTCTTCTCAGTTACTTTAATTGAGGTTTTTAGGTTGCCTGGTCCTAGATGATTAGTATCAGCTCTGTACATTCTTCAGTATGAGCTAAAGCTTCCCATGACTCCTCTCCTGGATAGGAAAATTAGAAAAAAATACCAGAGCTGATGATGATGCTTTACACAACTGGATTGCTTCATACCCTTGTGATCAACAATAAATTGATCCATTTTTTTAAAAAAAATTATACATCAAATTTATAAACAGGACGCAGAGGACTGGGAGGTAACCTTCCAAGGAATGTCATAGGTGTAGGGCACAGGACCAAACTTGGGAACGCCACCTGGTCTATGCATTCTTGGAGGAAGTGCTAGAGACTCTCACAAGAATACTCAGGACATCACTTTCCTGTGAACATAAACTCTGTTTGGTGTTCCGGATGAGGAGGTTTGGAGTCTCCACCATTACATGTTCTTTATGGAGAACTTTGTTAATAGCGCGTAAAACTATTGCCTTAAGATTGATGGTTTCACAACCTCCAAAGATCAACAAATGAAATCAGCGTTGAATTCTGTCTTGTTGGGTGAATATGTGATGTTCATCACCCCGACTATCTAAACTCCTAGATTAGTCTCTGAGCAACTGTTAGAGATAATCTTCTTTTTTCTTTGCGGAAGGAGATTTTTGGTACCAGATTTTTGGTATCGCTCATCTCGCTCATCAACCATCTATGGTTATGAAGAAAAAATAATATTACTAGTAAACATGGCGCTAGTACTCTATGTGGTATTATATTACCCCACAAAAAATGTAAGATTGTTACTAGGGATGAGCGAACCGAAGCATTACGAACCAGTTTCGTTACGAACTTTAGGAAAAGTTCGGTTCGGGACCGAACCGAACCGAACTTTGAGAAAGTTCGTTACGAATCTGGTAAAAATAACAACAGCAACGCAAAATTGTACTTTTGTCAAAGAATAGTCCAGGATACAAGGGATTATTACTCCTATAATCCCTTGTACCGAGGTTTTCTGTGAATATCAAGATGTGTGATGTCACCCCTGTTAGGGTGAGACCTTAAATTAGTCTCCTCAGATATACCTGGGTGCTGCCTAATCAAAAATGTAATGTGACAGCTGTCTGTGAGTATTAACCAAGACACATGAAAGCAACTTCAATGTTCAAGCTTATCGAATTTATTAAGCGAAAATCAGTTCATATCTTTAAAATCAGGTTCAAAAAATAGAAGAACCCCGTTAAGCTGCAACAACAAAAAGTAAAAAAAAAAAGTCGAAAAAAAAGTCCCATCACTGTTTGAGAAACAAAAAAAGTCCCATCACTGTCCCAGAAACAAAAAAAAAAGTCCCATCATCGGGATTCTTGGTGTCCAAGACCGTGCACCCCAGTGCTGATGTCTGGTCCTTTAACCCCTTCACGTCAGCCATCTGTATATATACGTTCCTATTGCACATGCCCCGTGCAGTAGGAATGTACATATACGTTCCTGACTTGAGGGGGCTTTGTGATGAGAACGGGATCGCTGCAGGGACAACGATCCCGCTCTCATCTGTGTACAGCACCGGAGATAATGAGGATCAGCTGCGATTCCGCAGCTGACCCCCATTAACCCCTTAGTGACCGCCGAAACGGCGGTCACTAAAGGGCCGGTGCCGCCGCTGTATTTCATCTCCCCCCACTGTGAATCCACGGTGGGGGGAGATGAAATAAGTAAAAATCAGACCCCAGATCAGCCCCTAGTGCCCCAGTCACTAACCCCCCCTCCCGCGGCGGCCATCGGATCCAAGATGGCCGCCGCGATCACTGTGAACAGACTAATGTCTGTTCACAGTGATCAAAAAAGAAAAATGAATGAAGGCCCCATGCTCTCCGCCACCGGAGGTAGCGGAGAGCATGGGGCAGTCATCGGGACCCCCCCTGTGGGGTCCCGGTACAAGCGATCAGCGGTATATACTATATACCGCTGATCGCTTGTGCCATGTGCCGCCGGCAATTTTTATCCCCTGTCACCATAAATGATTGCAACCATCTTGCAACCATCCACCACTTTGATTGCAGTCCAACGCGCCCCGGTGTCTTACCAATGATGTCAGGCCCGGCGCTCTCAGGCTGTCCCCCATTTTGTGAGCCTCGGTGAACGAAGCCACAGTGGGCAGGAGCTCCTCCGGACCATCAGGTAGGAGATAGTTGACCTTGGCTCAGCCATTCATATAAAGTGAAGTGTTGTAGCCAACATCATCAACGAGGAATCCCAGGCCACCACTCCAAGGCTTACCATCCTCCTCCATTAATAGTCTGTTCAAAATCATACTGGCCTGGGTGCAATCAGGTACTGCCTCCTCCTCAAATAGTCTGTTCCCAATCAAACTGGGCTTGGTGCAATCAAGTGCTACTGCCTCCTCCTCCCCCTCCTCCTCACTGGGTCCAATACAATACTATTACTGCTGCTGGTTCCACTGTCAAATGTCTGTTTTCCACCTACTGGGTCCAAGGAACTTTTTGTCCTATGTCCCGTGTAATCACTTACACCTTGGTAATTTTTTTTTCCACTATTTTTGCACTTAGATTTTTCCCCTTTTTTCATTGTAATAGCAACTGCAACTAAACAAAACTATACTCTATCAGACTCCCACTATTCCCTGCAATTATTCAGCTGTTATTGCAAGGTTCGTTTTAGGTTTGGTTCGTACGAATCCGAACCGAATCGAACCGAACATTTAAAAAGTTTGCTCATCCCTAATTGTTACCAGTTTTATTAATATATGACGCACACCCTCATCCAAGGGAGAGTTCAGTAGCTTTTTCTAAGCTTGGAAACTATCCATAGTACCTGAGGAAGTATATAGTAAGTAAATTTAGACCTACAATTTTTAAAGTAACCCTATTCAGTGGGCTTTACATACTGACTAGCTTAACTCACTACAGTACGTCAAACAGAAAGGTGTGTAATATATAAAACGCACTGGCTGATGATGCTGTCTGCCAATTCCCCGTCAAACATAAAATTTGGCATCCATTGGGAGTAACGGCTTTGAAGCAACCAAAGAGTGCTGAGTGGCAACTTACACGTTTATGTCTGGAAATAAAGATTAGTATTGGCATGACCGCTAGTCTGGTGAGGAGCCATTGTTATGTCAAGGAATTGTTTATTCTGTCAGTTGGAAACAATGTTTGGAATGACACTTTTTTTTTTCAAAAAGTTTAATAAAGAAAAAATTAAAAAGAGGCATAAATAGAACATCAGTTGTTTTATTAGGATTACCTTTCATTACTGTGCACAGCATGCTGGACCCAAGGTTGTGCTGGTTTCTCTGATACAACCTTATTTTTGCTGTACAAGACCATCACAGATATATTTTCCCTTTGACCTGGCTTTCATCGAAAGTGAGAACTGTGTATAGCAGGATTACTTCAAAGAGGAGATACTACAAGAAAAAAACTGTATCTTGGATGTGCTGACTTCCAGCGGACTTTAGAGAAGATGATACATTATCATCAATGTCAAGAAAACTTATTTATTGTCTTAAAACATATAATGTGTTTTGCGGCACTGTCGGCTGCTTCAGATAATAGGGTAATACTTCAAGGGTTTCTACTTTTTCTAAACTATATTGTCTACTGTCTAGGAGGCTGACTTCCTAGCTAGTTAGTATAGGAGGGTGTAATGGTCATCATTGCTATAAAGACAATGTGGAAAATATTACAAATACGGTAAACCAGAATTCTGGCCTAACTAGTGTCGAAAAACTGGCTTAGGCCACTTTATTGTGACTTTTGAAAACTTTTTAGACATGGTTTTGCACCAAACAAACTAATAGTTGATCTTAATGGAATGAGCCACTGTGATGAATCTGGCACTTATACTGGCAATATACCATCAATAACTGATGGAACGGACAATTGTCCAGTTGTCAGTTACCTCTTCCGTCTGGCTCTTGTCCTCCCCATGCACAGGAACGTATGCCACAGCCGAGTGCTCCTGTTTTCTCTATGGGCAGGGTAGAGATAAGCCACAGCAAGAGTGCTCTTCTGAAAAAAAAAATGGAACTAAACAAATAAGGGGATCAGACACAACTAGGGATGAGCGAACCGAACCGTAACGAACAAGATTCGTTACGAACTTTGCAAGAAGTTCGGTTCGTCACCGAACCGAACTTTGAGAAAGTTTGTAACGAATCTGGTTAAAATAACAATAACAAATAAAATCAAAGACATCTTTAAAAAGTGATGCAAACACCTCTGGAATGCATCTGGGAAAGCAGGGAAACAGTATTAGAGGAATCGGCATTACGGGGTTAGCGATCCTCTGCAATAATGCCGATGCCTCCAATGGTTAATATATTTAATTAATAGAACATATTTTCGTTGTAATAAAGTCACTTTCGTTGTTCAATAATTTAATTAAAACGATTCCATCATTGTGCAATTAAATATACTGTTAAAATAAATATATATAAATAAATATTAAATTTAATTTAATTTATATTTAATTGCACAAGTATGGATTCGTTTAAATTAAATTATTGAACAATAAAATTAATTTTATTACAACGAAAATGTGTTTTATTATTAAATATTAATTATTACAGGAAGCTCTATCAAGCCGTTAATTCATATACCCGGTAATAGAGCAAACTGTAATAATCAATACTTTACTTTAATTAAAACATCAAATGTTTCTTCTAATTATGTTATCACAATAGCATTATTAGAAGAAACATTTTGAATCATATGTGCGCTCAGCTGATCAGCTGATCGGCTGAGCTCACATATAATTAGCGGGTCCGCAGCACAGTGACTTCATTGTTAGCCGTTATTAAAATAGGGGGAACCCTACTTGTTTTTTTAAAATTATTTATTATTTAGTAGGGTTTCCCCTATTTTCATAACCAGCCGGGTTAAAAACCAAGCGACAGCAGCCTGGTAAAACCAGGGTGGGAAGAGCTATTGGTTTAGGCCCTCCCCAGCCTAAATCTTACCAGCCTGCTGCCGCCCGGTCCAGGAGCGCCAATTTTGACGCCCTGGGACCACTGGCACCCGGCTCTTCCCAGTACCCCTGGTGGCATTGGGTACTGGGGTAATAATGGGGGTTAGTGTTAGCCATTTTATACCGGCTAACACTAGGCCCCGACTTAGTAATGGATTCCGTCTATTAGACGGCTTCCACTACTAAGTCTATAAAGTAAAGAAATAAAGACAAGACACAAGTGAAATTTTTTTTTATTCAAATAAAAACACCCCCACACCCCTCATTGACCATTTTATTTAAAAATAAAAAATACAAACAACTGCTGGTCATCGACGTAGTCCATCGAATCTGATGTAATCCACAGGATACCAATATCTGAAAAACAAAAAGGGAGAAACACACAAAAAACACACAAACAGGAGCACAACACCCATCATTGTGAGCGGTGTTGTGCATCTTACAGTATGCAGCATCTTTACAGATCGCTGCTTACAGTCTGGCCCCCAAGGGGTTAAGGGAGGATACATTGCATCCCCCTTAACCCCTTGGGGGCCAGACTGATGTCAGACTGTACCCATCCCAGCAAGGAAGGGGTTAAGTGACCCCCCTTCCTTGCTGGGATGGGTGCAGTGCTGGGGAGGGGGTGGGGAGAGCTTTATACTCACCATCCGATGTCCCCATGTGTCCTCTTCGCTGGTCCGCAGCACAATGAAGTCACTGTACTGCGGACCCGCTAATTATATGTGCGCTCAGCCGATCAGCTGATCAGCTGAGCGCACATATGATTCAAAATGTTTCTTTTAATAATGCTATTGTGATAACATAATTAGAAGAAACATTTGATGTTTTAATTAAAGTAAAGTATTGATTATTACAGTTTGCTCTATTACCGGGTATATGAATTAACGGCTTAATAGAGCTTCCTGTAATAATTAATATTTAATTAATAAAACACATTTTCGTTGTAATATAAAATTTATTTTGTTGTTCAATAATTTAATTTAAACGAATCCATACTTGTGCAATTAAATATACTGTAAAAAAATAAATATATATATAAATATACATTTATTTATATATATATTTTAACAGTATATTTAATTGCACAATGATGGAATCGTTTTAATTAAATTATTGAACAACGAAAGTGACTTTATTACAACGAAAATATGTTCTATTAATTAAATATATTAACCATTAGGGGAGTCGGCTCGGCATTATTGCCGATTTGCCGGCTATTTTTTTTTTCCACTATTTTTGCACTTTGATTTTTTCCACTTTTTTTCATTGTAATAGCAACTGCAACTACACAAAACTATACCCTATCACACTCCCACTATTGTAGCTGCAATTATTCAGCCGTTATTGCAAGGTTCGATTTTGGTTCGGTTCGTCAGAACCCGAACTTCAGGAAAGTTTGGGGGATCGAACCGAACCGATTTTTTCAGAAGTTTGCTCATCCCTAGACACAACCTATATTGACTGGGTGCTCTACAGCATACCTAGTCAATAACAACACAAACAAAGAAAAAGGGGTATGCTCATTTGAATATACTGTTTTTGGTGTGCTTTACGTCATTATAACATGCCCCTTTATCTTTGTCTCTTTCCATCACATCTCACCCCTATTTCCACTGACATGACCTGTTGGAAGACAGTTGGGAGAGCCCCATACAACTTCAGAAGGCAGAAGTGCCAGGCCAATTATGTTCGGCATCAACGTCCCATGTCTCCTTAGCTGAGTGTATTTAATCAGGGCATCCACTGGCCACAGGGTTGGCCTTTGGTTGATCTCTCTGAGCCTAATTAGCATTACCCTTGTTCTGTACTCAGCTCTTCTGTTTTCCAGATGTTTTTGACCTTGCCTTTGCCTGACAATTTGGACCTGACGTGACCTTCCAGTATTGATCTAACCTGACAGTCCTGTTTTAGCTGACCCATTGGCTTTGACCCTTTGATGTGCTACCTGTTTTTTTCTCCTACCTCCCATTTGATGTTGACCTGGCCTGTGTGACCTCTGTACCCCTCCTGTTCAGTTATCCCAGGAAGGAAATTTTTACCCAGTTGGGGGCCACAGTTTAATGTGGATCATGGAAGTAATTAAGGAGTGTGGAGTAGGTAAGAACAGGGTTTCACGGTTTCTTACATAATGTCATAATGTAAAAACTAAACCATTAAAGTGTATTTGCCAGTACAAAATAATGTGATGTCTCCTAGGGACATTTTTATTGATTAGGATGAGTAGAACAAGTGGGGAGAGAGGCGGACAGCCATGCAGTCTACTTCCCTCTCTGGGTCTATGAGACCTGGATCTCCCCATGGACTTTTATTGGGAGTCCATTCAGGTCAAGTGACACAGAAATAGCAGAAAATGCACTAATTAAGAACCTTTTACGGTTTGTTTTCAAAATTGGTTGGGATCTAAAACTAAGACCCAGACCATTTAAAACTCCTGGTGTGTCTCTATGATATATCATAACTCGGTAATACAGGGGTAAAAATCAAAGTCTCCTCTCTTCATGTATGGTGGCTTTAATTAGCCTAAAAACATGAAGGGAAGGCCTGACACATCCTGCTATGCTATAGCCATGTTGGCTACTGGCATAGCAGTGATTGGCAACCCCATCAGACCAGAGTCTATATAGTCTATATGCTTGGCTCAGTTGCTGTCATTTAGGAAGGACAGTGTAAGTGTAGGGAAAAGTTTAAGTAGGTAGGCAAGCCAGGAGCTTTTTAGGACTAGTAATCTACCTGTGTGACACCTAAAAAATAGACATCTGACATACACTATAGCAGTATTATACAGTATACTAGCTACTGGTATACAGCCAAAAACAGCCATCACTACGGCCTTGTTGTTGTCTCTTAACAACAGTGTGCACATTGGTCACTACATGTGTCATGGTTTTGGCCCATTTGCAATGATTGAGAAAGATTAAAGGGGTTATCGAATGTTAAAAAAAAAAAAATGTGGCCACTTTCTTCCAGAGACAACACAACTCTTGTCTCCAGTTCAGGTGGGGTTTGCAATTAAGCTCCATTCACTTCAATGGAACTGAGTAGCAAAATCCCACCCAAACTGGAGACAAGAGTGGTGGTGTCTCAAGAAGAAAGTGACCATGGATAACCCCGGTCTTATATTAGGCGCCGGTCTTATATTAGGCCCCGCACCCTTTTTCCCAGCAGGATTTACTAAGAGGCGGGCGCCTGGTGTACTAAATCTACACATGTTGGAAGAATTTCGATCATGATATATGCCTGCGAGCAGGTGTAAATCATGATAAATGAGGCACAGGAGGAGGCCACGTCTCCTCCCTGCCTTTTCATGCCCCTCCCAAGCTCCCCCAGCCTGCCCATTGGGTGAGCAGGGCATACAGCAGGTGTACCCCAGGGAGAAGGGGCAAATCTGCACCTTCTCCCTGGCATACGCCTTGGGCGGACCATTCATAAATGTCCCCCAAGTGTTCATATATCAAGGTATTTTGTCAGTCTAGGAACTTCAAGTATTCAGTTTTAATCAAAGCAATAATGATACGTAGACGATTGTTCCATCTCCTAACAATAGAATTTCTTGTAAACTTTTAAATTCTTCAAGGAAACTTAAAACGCATTAAATCTCTCTTTTCCGACGTGTCAAATATGATGTGAAATGTGAAGATTTATGCTTCATAAACAACTCCAGTGTTTACTTGTAAATGGAACATGTTTTATGCCACAATTTTGTTATGTTCTCGCTGTATAGAACAAACGGCTCCCTTGATACTATGGCCAAAGAAACGGTGAATACATGTACTGTACTCAAAAGGCTATCACTCACATCCATACGATGTTATTGCAATCCTGTTTAGCAGATAACTGCCAGTCTGGGACTCATTAATTGCATTAGAGTAGGTAATAAATTTCCCCTCCACAAACAGAAATTACTACTTCCAGTTGCATGTTTTACTATGCTGGATAGGATCGAAATATGGTGGTAGACTTGGATATTCCCATTATTGCATGAGACATTTTGGATGGGCATTGCCTTTAATTAGAACCAATTGTAAGGTCAGTAGGAATGATTTCCAGATGGCACATATGTACATCTGTCTCTTGTTTGTAAGGTCCAAATGAAAACTCCGAGGTGATTATGTCCCTAATGTTGAATGGATGAACGAATAGTAAACAAACAAAATGATAAAAGGACAAAATCTATACAATTATATTGTTGTTTACATTTTTTTGTTTAAGTAAAGTTTCCCCCCCCCCCCTTAAAATGAGTATAATTGGAAGGCTGCTGTCAAGTACCATAAGCGTTGTTTGGGTAAAAGTGGTCTCTTCCCAGTTGTGTAGCACACATATACACCAGTGCAACAGTGAGACTGATCATACTGATGAAGCATTACCCAGTTGGTAAAGAAGAGCTCCTGCAATTTATTTTGTCAATTTCCCACTTTAGTTTGGGAACACTCAGGGCTGGTCCTAGGGTAAATGGCACTCTGAGGAATCTGCTTTTGGCACCAACCCCCAAAGCACCACTATCATAATCTCGGAATCAGCAGGACATGAAACCAGTATGTATACAGGAAGTGTGCTCATATACTGTATAGAGTATTAGCCCATCCATAAAACCCCCATATAGCATATTTCCCCCTCCTGCAGCCCCATATATGTCTCCCCTTCAGCCCCCATATATTGTCAGTCCCCTCTTCTCTGCAGGCCCCAATGTCAAATCAATCACCCCATATAGTATCAGACCCCCTTGAACCCCCCATATAGTATCAGCCCCCCCATCCCCCTCCTGCATCCACCATTTAGTATCCATTCCCCCCTGCAGTCACCGTTTAGTATAAATCCCCTCCTGCAGACCCCAATTAGTATGAGCCCCCCCCGCAACCTTCATTTAATGTCAGAAACCCTCATCCCCATTTATTCTGTCCCCCCACCTCATGCAGTCACCATTTAGTATCTGTTCCCCCATCACTTTTGTATTTAGTATCAGCTCCCCCATTATGCAAAAAAAAAAAAAAAAAAAAACAGCCACTTTGTCCTGCTCTGTGTCTTTCTGTTCTGTTAAGCAGTTACATTGCTGCATAATGCTGCCTGCATCAAAAGGGATTGACAATGGCCAATAGCTTCTCGCACTTTCAATCAGGGTGCCTTATTTAACTATAGTATAAGCTTTGTTCAGGGTATGCCAGACGCTGGCGCCCCCCTTTGATTGTTGGGGTGATAGGCCTTCTGCGGTGGCACAGGATGCGTCACCCCTTACGCCGGCCCCGATCATATCCTCATAACGCTGCAAACTGGTACCAATCACAAGTACCATAAGGTTTTCTGCATATATACATGATGCCAAACCTTGAGATCATGAGGCACAGATGGGGAGGAAGTCATGACAGAAGTGATCAAAGCTCTTCGCTCTAATCTGATTTAGTTTTACAATTTACATGTTTACATGTTTTACTGTTATATTGGTTTCAGTAGACAAATGAAACTGAAATGAAGCAATATTTCTAATTTTGGCATAGACATCAACTACTAGTTAGACCCAGGCATCACCATAAAAAAGCCTGTATGTATAGCACATGGGCATGAGCAACCCTAAGGTTCTATAGAGGCAGCTAGTGGCTAAGAGGAGGACACATTTCTATACATTGGATATTTCATACACATATCATTGTTTCCAAACATAGAAAGCGGATCTGAGTCGTAATGTGGAGCATCTGTCAGCACCCCAACCCTCAGACACTTAGGGGGCTGCTGTATTTCCCAATCCTCACAATAACATTGCTGGCATGCACGTCTTCCATTATGTGCAGCATTCATAGCTAAACAATGTGGGAACTGGGGAATATATGTTATATGATTTATACCAATGGAAAACATGCCTTTTATTATATCCTACCACAAACGGTGGGGCATTGTTTTTATCGGTGTACAACGTTCTCTGCCGTCGCATTGAAAAAAAAGAAAAGAAAAAAAAAATTACCAGCCATCAAACAGAAATGTCTAAAGTGGCAGTAGGCTATGTAAGTAAAATTACTCGCTAGACCCTTAAATGAAGACCTGGCCCTATATCAAAAGCGATTTCCCTGTGTTCATCTGGTTACATACAAAGTGAAAGGCTCCGTGCCTTGGATAGAGTTTATCCTTTGTGTAGCTTTTAATTAGAGCGTCCTACCGGGATCATCTCTCTTGAAGCAATTACAATGTTCTATTTTCGAGGCCCGGCAGATTCACTGAAGAGGCACTAGACTTTGTTTCTTCTGATTCTGTTTGTTTGTTTTTAATGTGGAAAATGTAAAAAGTGAAACAGCTTAATGTGGCCGTTTAATTGCTTGACTATTTTATTTGCTTTTTTTTTTAACCACTTGTGGACTGTCCATTGACAACAAATAGGAGAGAGGAGAGAGAAGGCAGGGGCAGTGTCAGACTGGGGTATCTGGGGCCCACCTGAGGAAATAATCCTGGAGGCCCACCAATGAAAAACCAGTGAGAAACAACATATCAGTCAGTGTTAGTGCAGGTTCTTAAGCTGGGGGCCCACCAGAGGATCCTCTGGTACTTTGGTGGGCCAGTCCATCACTGGGCAGGGGTGAGTTATTCCTATCAATTATTCCTTCTTGATCACCATATACAGCGCTTAATGAACATTCTGTATACCTCTCAGCAGAAATCTTAAGAATTCTAGCTTTCTGTCCGGATAGTCATGTGATCGCCGGGTCCTGGGGAGACGCAGTGACCTGTAGGGTCTAAGCAGACCCAGATCAGTTATGCAGCAAATCTAAGCCCCTGGATCTGCACTGATCAATACTTCTAACATATTAACACTTAGGAGGGATTTATAGAGACTGGCATACTTGCACACTGGTCTTAAATTAGGCCACACACCCTTTTCCCCGGCCGGACTCACAAATCTACACCTGTTGGAAGCAGGTGTAGATTTGAATCAGGATTTACTTCAAAAAGCAGGCGTAAATCATGATAAATGTGCTGCAACCCTGCCTTGCTGCACCCCCCAAGCCCCCCCCCCCCCCTGCCTATTGGACTAACGGGGATGCGGCAGCATACACCAGGGATAAGGGGTGTCCGGCCGCAACCTTAGTGTAAGGGTCCAACAGCAAAAAGTATAGTCCGTTAGGCCTTCAGTATAGATGCACAGAAGAAGACCAATCCCAGTCAGAGGACACATAATATCAAAAAGAGAAATTATCGCACAGCATCCATTGGTAGTGCAAATCTTCAGAGAATTTTATTGCCATACAACAGCAGTGTCTTCATCAAGCATTGCACTGCCAGTTGCAACATGGCTGTGCAGTACCAAGCTTCATCAGATTAGTGACGAGAAAAACACTTGTAATTAAGCCTGGTAATGCTGACCACATGGCAAAGCTCTGACTGTCAATTTAGACAAAATTACAAAGCCCACAAAGCCTGTTTTCCATATGGTGCGTCATTTCCATGTGCGTTAAGTACAATTTTCCTCCTTTTTTAAATCTAGTATGGCTTAGGGGACAAAAATTGGACTTGTACAGAACTGGTAAGGACTTTCTAAATGGATCAGTATACACAATTATATTTTTTTATCTTGAATAGGGCAAATTATGTAGCATCCAATTGAGTGTAACAGGCCTTTCTTTCGTTAATAATAATAATAATAATAATAATAATAATAATAATAATATTATTCTGCTAGGTCTGCTTGTTTCGGGACCAGAATAACAGTCTTCTACACTAATATATTTAGCTACACAGACCTGATGAATTCCCATTAAGATCAATTGAAATCTTTCAGGACCAATAAGTCCTCTACCGTCTATGAATAATGGATTAATCATAGATCTATCAGAAATAGAACGCAGATGTAAGAGGCACACATTCTGATTTAATGCAATTAGTATGCGCAAAATATCCGAGATAAAGCGATAAAAAAAATGATTTCTTAATGAAGAAATTAGTTCCGTTAGTTGAGTTTGCAGGCTGTGATCCTATTATCTATAGGCATTTGCTTAGCAGCAGAACAGGGACAAACTAAAAGAGCATTGTGGCCCCTTGCTTCCCAATAGCTCATCACAGCATACAACCTTTAGCTGTCCAAACATGATGGGAATTGTAGTTTTGCAACAGCTGGCAGGCCAAACATTTCCTATCCCTGGCTTATGACCTAAGGGCAACACTGATAGCTGACTGTAAGTATCCAATGATAACTTCAATAGACTATTGACATAAAAGGGATCATAACAAATTATATGGAAAATATATGTAAAACCAAATGATTGCCTTTGTCTTTGTTGCTAAAGGAAATAGTACACGTTGAGACCAGGATAAATCTTACTCTCTCTGTCCCAAACCATATGCAAGTGGTTAGTGCAGTGAACTGTATTTCCATGCAAACATCAATGGGATAATGGAACTGTTGCAAAGCTTCTCCTTCTGCCACGGGGATGTATTATGGCTTCGGAGGGACTTCCTGGGGGTGATTTGCAATAGACTACAGATTTAAGAACATATGGTTGTTGCAAATATGCAAGTCACATTTTTTTTTCTCTTGAGTTTGGACAAATATTCTGTGCAACATCCCTTGCCGAGATCAAATCATAATATGCCAAATAAAAAAAAAAAAAAGAAAAGAAATTATGTAAAAAAAAAAAGTCATAAAGAAAACACGCTTCAATAGCATTTTCCACTTAATGGTTTCATCTATTTCTCAGCAGTAGAACTCCCCCAGAGCCTTCAAACAAATGCATTGATTAACCTGAGAGGAACTCAACACAAGAATAGGTTGGCAAAGAGGAAGAAGGAAGGAAAAGAATCTGAAGGGAGGGAAGACAAGTATAAATTATACAGCTTTAAATTCTATAGGAAAGAACTAGAGTCAGGAATTGATATGCTATACTATAGCTGTAAGGGAACCCGGACCTGTATAGAAGACAGGGACAGACAAACAGAGTAAGCCCTTACATTAGGCACCCTAAGACTGTCCCTGCATACATACTCTAGGTAGTCAGCAACAACTGGGTGAAGTTCCCTTCACTAGGTAAGTGAAACACAGAACGAGACAAGAAAGACAAGCACAATAAAGAATAGTCAGGCAGATACAGGTTAAACTAGAGATAGCAAAATGATACATGAACCGCAGGCAAAATGGAGGTCAGAAGGACAGACAGAGAGGTCAGAAATCCAAGCAATCCAATCCAATATGAAATGCTAATGAAAAGACTATCACAAGCAATGTCTAAGGGCCCTATTCCACGGATAATCGTTAAATCGTTCGGAACTAAGCGATAATCGTTCGGTTGAATAGCAGTTAACGATAAAACAATGAACGAGAAATCATTGATCACTTATTGAGATCTGGACCTATGGAATAAGACGTTGTTCGGTCGTTTGCGGTATCGACGAACGCAATAGTGACGACAAGACGACCGCAACATAAGTAACGATCATCGTTCCGTGTAATCATTTTGTGAAATTCTGATTTCAGGTTGTTTGCAATAACGATCGTTTGAGATCGTTTATCGTTAACGATTATCCTAACGAAAATCGTCCCGTGAAATAGGGCCCTAAGAGCACAAGTGTACTTCTTATGAGATGCCAGAGTTTCGGTCCAGAGAGTGATTGGACCAGTCCTCTGACATCCAGACCACACAGAACACCGACTGGCAGGGAAGGGAGATAAGTGGCCAAGGAAACTGTTTATCACTACTTAGTCTAAACCATTAGCAACCCGATATGGGTTAACAGAAGAAACCAGATAGTTATGGTGCAGAACCTGTCAATCACCACACAGCAAGTACTGGAATAAGATAGAGTTCAGACTGGTAGGAAACATGCACACTGAATCATGGCCAAAAGCATAGTCTCAGTTGTACTTAACGGGCAGAGGACTGCACTGAGTTTGAACAGGCGTGGACATAACAAAAGCTGAGCACTTTAGGTTGTGTTCCCACATTTGTAGTTTTGTTACATTTCTTTGTTCTGACATTTTTTGCAGCATGGTCAGCATTACCAGACTTCATCACTGGGTTTTTTTTTGTTACAAACATCTAATTAGGCCTGGAGCCCACTTCAGTTAGGATTTAATTATATAAACAAAGAAACAAAACACAACTGTGTGAACACAGCCTTAAAGGGAAACTAACAGCAGGATGGCAGTATCTAATCTGCTATTATGTCCCCATAGCATACAGGGCACTAAGATGAAGGTAATTTTCTTAACTTGATCCTCAGCGCTATTTATCCCCCATGTACATAAGTATGTTTGGTGCATTTGGAACAGGGCTACGACCCACAGTGCACCTGTCACCCTCCTGCCCTAACCCCCCCCCCCCCCTTCCCCGGTCTTTCAAACCATTTCTAGCAAACATTGGGGCATTGCTCTGTTCTGAACATTCATTAGGAGAAGCGGGCTGGCTGGGGTACCAAAGTGCACCAAACCGCCTCATTTGCATAAGAAATAAACTACAAATTTCCCAATAAATGAGCTGAGGTAAGGAAATGGCTTTCAACCTCAGCGCCCTGTACACTATGGAAACATAACAGCAGGTTAGAGACTTCTGACCTGCTGTAGGTTTCACTTTATAAAAAAAATCAATTGTCTAGGTAACTGACCACCACTCTTCTGTAAAAGCTGTGGTCTGGCTGGTGTATATATAGCTATAATGTGGAGGTATATATGCAGTGTCCCAGAGCGGATGTGGCCTTCGTTGTGTTTCCTGCCCACCTGAAATTATCTGCACTCTGAACATATTCCCTGTTTGTACCTGTATTTGCTACTTGTGCCTGCACTATTTATTTTATGCCACTAGATGACACTGTATGATATGAATTGTATGCACAGCTGAAGGAAAGGGTTAACTGTCTAACTGTCACTTATGTATGAGGTGATGTTCACTGACCAATCCCAGAGCTAGGTGCCTCAAGTGATCTGGCTAATCCCTGTCCAGTATTAAGGCCTTACAGTCTGTGTTCGGCCAATCAGGGATTAGATTATTCCCCTGAGCGAAGTCAGTAGAGTTAGGATTTTCTCAGAGAGAGGACAACACCACAGAGAGCTCCTGCTGGGGTTTTCCTTTAGGGCCTGGCTTACGCCAGGTCCCTTGTGCAGGACTATGAGGACAAGAATTCTTTTATTTTATATCTTTTGCAACTACTTAGAGTTATCAATGTCTGGCTAACAACCTGTAGAGGAGGATGAGGTGAAAAAGGACTAAAGGGATACCCTACCTACACATGGCGGCTATTTTCTTTCCTGATAACTAAGACAGGACTACAAGGAAGTGAAAAGGTAAAGGCGGCAAGCTAAAAGACTTCACTGTGATTTGCTAGGTTCCTTAGCCCCCCCCCCCCCCCGCTGGATAGCTCTACCCACAAGGTGGGGCCTTCGTTCCTGCTCTGTGTCTGTGTCACTCGGTGCCCATAGACAGCAGTAGGTGGAGGATTCATACACATAGGCGTAGGAATTTTCTCTTGAAGTCCCTTCAGTTTCGTACCTTAGGGTCTAGGTAGGCCCCAGTAAGCCCATAGTAACCCTCAGTTCTCTCATCTTCCAATGCCAGCCAATCTACAGTATTCAAAAACTTTCCTATTATATAAATAAAGTATTTAAGTATTATTCCTCCAGTAAGAAGCTGTGTTCACAAGCCCACAGATACCCAGTTCAAGGGATTGGATGATATATATATATAATATATATATATATATATATATATATATATATATAATATATATATATATATATATATATATATATATATATAGTATATATATATATATATATATATATATATATATATATATATATATGTGTGTGTATTGCGCCTATACTGAAAGAAAAGACTTACTACCCTGTATTGCGTTCAAGGAATTACAGTAAAATTGATTTCCAGTTTTAATTCAACCCTGACTCTGGTGATTTACTTCACACCCACACCCATATAAAAAAGTGTTTTGTTGTGGAATCCAGGGGTGGGCACACACCACTCCTGACCACTGTGACAAGTGCCTCAGGAAGACCACCATCTAGCCCAGCTGTACACCATCTAGCGTCCCCTGGTCACTAAAAAAAAAATAATAAAAAAATAAATATATATATATATATATATATATATATATATATATATATATATATATATACTTTACACACACACCAGCCTGACCACTGCCCCAAGTAGTCGGTAACCTAGACATTGAACTATCAACAATGCAAGGAAAAGGCAGCATATCACAAGAAGGAGGCAGGTTTGTCAAATAAAAGTATTTGCGAAAATATTTAACTTGACGGGTCCTTACAAGTATAATTATTTTACTTGAGATGGGAATATCCTTTTAAATCCGCAAATAATATCATGTATCATTTACTGAGTAAAGAAAAGTGAAGACTCTGAATTCTGTTTATGAAAATATTCAAATTAAAAATAGAACAAGAAGAACACAAACCTTCCATTGAATCTCAGATCTTATTCAGGCTTTGGGTAAAGCTAGCGCATAAATATGAAGGTATTGTTTAGCGTTCTCTTATTTTCCAGTCTCTTAGTTCATCGTTTGTAATGTGTCTGTCATGATGACCAAAAGCTGCAAATATAAACTGCGACTTAAATATGTCAAGTAGAGATGAGGAAATGTTTATCATCTCCATTGATTCTCCATGAATAGAATGAGTCACCGTGAATCCTGAATATAGCAGACCATTTTTCTTCCACTGTATACAGATGAGCAAATACAAAGAAATTTGTAATAGATCACTATAACTATGTCTAATATAAAAAAATACTATTGTGAAGGGATAGTTTATTCAGGATTAGAAAAACATGGCCTCTTTCTCTCAGAAACAGCGCCACTCGTGTCCTCAGTGTGCAGGTGGTATTGCAGCTCATGTCTATTGAGGTGAATGGAGATGAGTTGTAATACCACGCAGAACCTGGGGGAATGTGTGGTGCTGTTTTTAGAAGAAGATAGCCATGTTCTAAACCTTGAAAACCCTTTAAGTGGAGATTATAACTTCCAGGCAAGATTTTCATTATTGACTAGAGACTTTTAGTTTCAATATATAGTTAGTATGGTTGGAAAAAGACATGTGTCCATCAAGATCAACCAAGGTAGTGTTTTTTATTGTTTAGTTGCTTATTATTTGTATATTTTAATTGAATTGACTTTTGAATAGACTTCATAGACTGCTGTAGAGTCTGTGCAACTTGTTTACTAGAGATGAGCGAACTGGCCAAGGTTTGGGTTCGTATGGCTATGGCTGTATCCCAGTTTTCCAGGCGGTCCTTAGGCTGTATCCACCCTCTCCACGGAGCAGGCAGACAACGAAAATCAGAAGCCGAGAGTTTAGGTTCATACGAACCCGAACCTTGGCCGGTTCGCTCATCACTGTTGTTTACATGATTTTCTGTGTTGCTGCATCCTTTTCTCAATGTTAGAGACACCAGGAGGAATCAATATGAGGTTGTATGCAAAGGAAGAGGAAGAAAGCATCCAAGTCTTCAGAAAGTGCAGATCACACAGATTGCATCACATCAGAATATATACAGGGAGGAAAGCACACATATACACACACTAATCTTCAATGGTATGGAAGGGAGGGAAGGAAATCACACAGGCTGTTAGGTATACTAATTACCCAGCAAAAAGGTTAACAAAATTGTGCAAACAAAGCATTTGCACAATATTTTGAAGCTTTTTTGCTGGGTGTGTACTTCTCAATAAATCTGGAATGGATGAGAGGTGCAGTTACTTTATTTAAGCTGGCATATGGATGTGCCAATCTTGATAAATTCCCCCATAGTGGACACATTCATCTATACATACACACACACACATGGGCGGATATGTACACAAAATATATAGATACATAGTGGGACATTTATCAAGACCGACGTACAAGCACAAACAATAAAGCCCGGCTTCAATGCCCCCCCCCCCACCCGATTTACTGAAAGGATCCACTCAGTAAGTCAGGTTAATTTGAGGCTATGGTACAACAATGGTCACTTACCTTCTTTATTACCCCTACATTAGTGGACCTAGTGCTGGGTTAGGGGGGGGGGGGAACCTATACAAATCTGTAAGAACTTCTGAAACAGGGAAGATCTTAACTGAAGGTGTGGCACTTCAATAAAATGAGTAACACACAAATAGACCCTGATGCTTATTGGCTCAGTGTGTCTGCTGACAGTCCCTGCATTCCCCCTATGGAACAATGTCCCATGACAGATATACAATAGCTATAAAGCAACATAGGCCACTTGTAAGCCCTCCTGTTGCTGTCAGTGTTCCCCACTATCAGTGAGCTTGATGCAGATGCACCTATAGTTAAAGCTCTAGTTTTAGGGTTAGCAGAAGACTTCTATCACTGACTCCATTCCTAAGTACACTGCAATTACCTCCTGGACATCCCTCAAAGGGGGACTATTAGCAGGTTAGATGAATCTAACCTGCTGATATGTCTTTACTGCACAGGAGACGCCGAGGAGGAAGGTATGTCTCTTACCTTCCTCCTCGATGCCGTTCTGGTGCAGTTAATATTTTGCTCTATGGTCTGGTGGGACCGTTAGGAGCACTGGGGCAGCCATTTAGAGCACTGTCCGCCACCTTATCATTCATCTGCATGAATTGCCACTATGGGGATGGGCCTAACAGCCCTACCGGTCTGTGGAGCAGACTACTAATTGCACTGGAACAGCGCCAAGGAGGAAGGTAAGAGACATATCTTTCTCCTCGGCGTCTCCTGTGCAGTAGGGAAATATCAACAGGTTAGATTTGCCCCTACAAGTAACTATCGAGTGTAGATATTGGAGTCTACATCAGGATGATATGGAGACCATTATTCCCCATCAATGATACCATAGTGCACCTTCAGTCCATTGATCTGGTGATCTGATTGTTGTGTCTTCTCTAAGAGTGGATAATGGTAAAATAATATACAACTTTGTGAATTATTTACATTGTAACCAATTTCTCCAACTAATGGGCTATTATGTCATTGTAATTCTGTTCTTGTTTAATTGTGTAAACTGAAATTTAGTTTTTGTTATTTCTACGCATATTTGTATCAACATTCTTAAAAAGAGTTATAACATTGGAGCGTTGAACGTCTCCCGTTTTATACATGTCAGTAGCAGTGCTGGTCAAGCTCCCAAGGAATTGGAATAATAATGTATTCCAACAAAATTAACCAGAGTTTCATCCCATCTAGATTTTCCAAGCCAAAGTTAACAAAAAAAAAAAAAAAAAAAAAGCTGGCAATGCATAACTATGTCAACATAATAAAGTGATGGCAAAACACACAGAACCGTTTTTATTCCTTTAGTTGAAATTATCTCAGAGCAGAGTCGAGGACAAACATTAAGCTTATTACAGAGGCCACATGCAGTAAATTAGCCATGAACTATGAAAACAGTAGGCGTCACATAAACAGTTATCTTTCAACGGTTGTTTTCGTAACATTTAGGATGACGGGGCTGCGGCCAGATGTATAGAAACTTGAGATATATTAAGGGTAGAACAACAGAATAGAAACAAATGTTATTAGAGTCAATTAAGAAATGTAAGATGTTTAAGTAAACTAGACATCTCCACAGATGAGGATTAATAGGGGGCTACTGCACTCTGTTAAGTGGTTGACGTTCGCTCCAAGACAGCTGATACAATTTTTTTTTTTTTTTTTTAAAGCTTAATGTATCTAGTACAAAGCTGTATGTTTCTATGTAAGTATCCACTGCTTGCGATCTGGAAACTGACAGCACAGATATATGCAGATCTGCAGTAGCTTAGGCAGACCATGCAATTCCTATGGGGCCTGTGTAACAAGGGGGCTCAGGTGAAGAGTGGTCTTCTTACATGGTTCTAGCTACTGCACTGACCGAGCCAAACCCACCATTCCACTCAGGACAGCAACTCACAGCCTCACAGCGCAGCTACTACCAGTACAACATCCCTTGGACAGCGGTTTACAGATGCTTGCAGCAGCTGGCACCAGCTTCCCCCTCATACCAGCTTACACATTGGTCACAAGGCCACGTGCTGGGGTAACGTGACCTGTGAGGACAACTTGGGACAACTTGCTATAGGGCCCCATGAATCTTAGCAACGCCCTTGCATATCCATGCTGTCAGTTTCTTTTTTCTATCATCCATCATCACGTGGCCGATAACAATGCATTTCAAAGCTTGCCCGAAAGATTAGATCAGCCAAGGATCAATTGTTTTGCCACAGGCCGAAGGAACATTTATAGTAAGGCTCCTGGTGTATAATCCCTTAGGGTGCGTTCACACCTACAGGATCTGCAGCAGATCTGCAGCAGATTTGATGCTGTGTTCAGTTATTTAAATGATATCTGCTGCAGAAAATCAGCTGCAGATCCTGTAGGTGTGAACGCACCATTAAACTGGTTTGACACCTGCGTTTGTCTTCTCTGCCTGCTTTTTTTTTGTCTGATCCGTTCTGGCCTGATCCCATTGTCTTCAGTGTGTTGGCTTTTGTATAAGCTCTTGTTTACATCTGATCCCTGTGTTGTCTGTCTTTTTAATAGACAAAAAAGGTAGTTCACACAGTTTCTTTTTCCGTTAAAAACGGACAATAAACAGACGTTCAGCGTTTCACATTAAAATCTGTGATGATAGATAAAAACAGGACAGCTTTTCATTTCTGTCAGTTTGTCATCTGTTTTTAGGATTTATTCATGTAAGTTAATAAATCGATTCAAAACATATGACGAAACACAATGTGAACCCAACCGTAAGTATAAAAATGTTCTCAACTCCATATGGAATAAAGCTGGCACGCTTTTGCCACCCATACTCCAACTGGCACCCTACTCTGCACAGACATGTACAAAATGTGTTGGTAGTTTCACATTAAGTCGGATTCCTCACCAGTCTTCTTACTATGTTGAACATTTTTCCCCTTCCTTTATTGACAGCTCGTTGTGTAGCTTACTGACCACTACTCTGCTCTAAAAGCAGTGATTGAGCTGATAAGTTTACAGTTTCAGGCTATGTTCACACGCTGTATTAGACCGGCCTTTCCGTGAGTTGAGTTCTGAGTTCTGATGTGGGGTCTGAGTTCTGATGCAGGCTCATCCATGCACGCCCACATCAGAACTCCCCACAGCACTCAATGGAGCGTGCGGCCGGAGCTGCGCGCTTCACTGTGTGCACAGACAGGGTTTTCTGCGGCCACTATTCAATGAATAGCGGCCGCAGAAAACTGACACGTCAGTTTGCGGCGGCACTAGAGATCCTGGCCGAAGCGTATACTATAGGGGAGATTTATTAAAGGGTGTAAAATTTAGACTGGTGCAAACTGGCCACAGCAACCAATCACAGCTCAGCTTCCAGCTCTGGTGAAAGGAAAGAGGAGCCGTGATTGGTTGCTGTGGCCAGTTTGCACCAGTCTAAATTTTATACCCTTTGACCCAAAATGTTTGACCTCTTCAGCTATGTTCTCGTCTCTTCGTTTAGCTTGAACACAGATGTTTAAGTTCTTAGCTCATGCAACTCGCTTGAACTTTCTGCCTACACTCTTGAACTTCCTGATCTCCACAGTGTAAGGTTTAGAACCTTTGGGTCATGTGATCAGGTCCTTTACCCTTTTCTCTTCCTGCGTCGGTCTTTGTCTCCTGTGTCTTCTGATGTTTAGCTCGATCCCCCTGCACTACAGTGAGCAGGCTAAACATTAGAACACCAGGCCCCTCTCCTTCTCTCTGGGCCCCTAGAGGCGCCATGGGCACCTGTAAGTCCTGTGTTGATGCAGGCCCTGCAATTACCTATTGATAGACAATCTATGTTTTTTGTTTTTCCTTGGATAACCCTTTCAGTACCGTTACCTAACGAATGACTTACCCAAATCCCTTTGCAGATCTCTGGCCTGTCTGACCACATCTCCATGCTGTTTTTCCTCCTTCTAAGAATTATCCCAGGAACCCACCCCTATACCAGAGATGGAAACATACTGTAAGTCCTAGTCAGCTGAGTACACCGACCCTAGAAGAAGCTGTGAGAAACAGGATGCTGTAGGTGATGTTATGCAATCTGCTTGGTTCTTTTTCCTACCAAATCCCTATAGAAATCTATTAAAAAGCAGGTGTTTATAATAAAAGCGGATCCAAATATAATGACATTTTATGATGATACATGTCATTTAAGGTTAGGAAGGAACATGTGCGGTGTCGAAATATCTGCTGTCACTCTGTTCTTTTATGCAACTCAGGCTGAGTTAATAATATGAACTTTTCAATTATGTGAACAGAAAAGATTAAGGAAAGTCTTCATGAATACCATCTTAAATTATAGGGTTATGTGTGTTCTTCACAGTAACAGAAGGGCTAATAAACGAGTGTGTGTGTTAAATGTGCCGTCAGCTGCGCGCTGCGCATTTCATCTTTTTTGATGATGACTGTTTTGTTCTTCTTTATAGCACATGGATTCAATACACAGAACAATGTAAAACATCAGCTTAATGTAGGAAATCTTGTAAAGGGTTTACGACATGAAAGTGATAAATTCTTCAGATTTCAAAGGACATGTGCCACAAAGAGTCTGATATAAAAAAAAAAAAAAAAAAAAAAAAAAAAAGCAATGGAAAATTAAACATACATTTTATGTAAAACAGATTGCTGCAGTGTTCAGGAAGAACAAGTAAACTCCCGACATAAAGGAATCCGCTAAATGGAAGATGAAGTATAGTATTACATGTATTAGGGATGAGCAAACCGCCCGCAATGTGTTTTAGAAGGATTCGCTCTGAATTGTCTATTTGGATTCTTTAAACCATATGTATATTTTTGCAAAATAAAAAAAAGATTATACACAGACCAGTATCCCTCTATACACTGGTAGATACCAGCTCTAATCAGTGATATAAGTGATGATACATCCAGTGACTCACAGGTGATATCTCTAATCTGAGTTGGTCAGTTTCCCTTGTGCATGCTCATATGGCTCAGAGCACCAGGATGCTGCCTTCTTCTAGCTACAAAAACTCTTCGTTGTACAACCTGTCAGACAGACTTCTTAAGCTCCAGCACCATCCTTTATAATGTCTCTATCTATAATGCCCCAAACATTAATAATTCTCCCTAGGTGTCCTGCACAGTGAAATGGGTAGGTAGGTTAATTGGGGGAAAGGGGTGTGTAAGTTACTTCAGCAAGTATCTAGTAGTAGTAGTAGTAGTAGTAGTAGTAGTAGTACAGAGGTTTCTATAGTAGATAGTTTCCCCAGTATATACAGTAGGTGCCCCAGTAGGTAGTTTCCCTAGTTTTAATAGTGGGTGCCCCAGTAGGCATTTTATCAGTTTATAGGTGCTCCAGTAGGCAGTTTTAACTTGTGTTCTGTATATGTAGTGACCCGGTATGGGCCCCTACGTTCTGTTGCACCTTAGTAAGGTAATTGTATCAGGCTCACACAAGTGGGATAAGGTGTCCACTGTAACTAGCATTTTTCCCACTAGGTGTCCCCACTGTGTTTCTTTGTAACTTATTTCTATGCACAGCTGAAGTTTTCCAGGGGTGAACTGTTTTCTATCACGTGTTGCCTTTTTGACCACTCACAGGTGAAGGTGCTTTCTCTCCTTTCTCTAGCCTATCTCCTTCACTCTCTTTTCTGCACACACTCAACCCCACCAATCACAGACAGGGTTAGATAAACCCCTGCAATTAGGACTTAGTTCTTAGTGGTCCTCTAGCAGAGACACAGCTAAGCAAACCACAGTATCTTCCTATGAGCACTAGAACCGCTATGCAGTGCTAAGCCTTCACAGGTTGAGAGGAGCTTAACAGGGATCACCTTGCCCATGCTGTGAACCTTACTAAAAAGTGCAGGGCAGTTACCTTTACAGTAATAGGAACTGACCCCAGTGGAACAAAATTTACTAGGAAAAGGTTACGTATTCCACTGCGCAGCGCAGGAAAACTGGGAAGGCTCGAGAGTCTGCTTAACAGAAAAAAACAAGGCCTGGAGCTCTTATTAACCACCTAGGACAGGTAACTCGCAATTAGGGGGCATAAGGTGGTCAAGACTAGAAGTAATCTATGAGTACAACAATTTTCTATTCTCTTCTATTACACACCTCTACTCTTCCAGCAGAATAGCACCTTCTTACTACCAGCACCTGGTCTCTACCTCAACTACAAGATTGTAACTATTGAATTGCACTGGACTGTATTGTTTCCACCAGTATTCTTTTGTATTGCACTACGGTTGCACATAAGGTAAGATCCCAGTATATAAGACCCTAGTAGGGGATTACCTCAAAATATATTCCCCATTAGTTTTTTTTTTTTTTGCAGTATACAGGCCCACATAAGGTAAGATCCCAGTGTATAACACAGGAACTATCCAGAACAGGAGAGGTTTTCTATGGGGATTTGCTCTTGTTCTGGACTCTTCCTGGCATGGACAGAGGTGGCAGCAGAGAGCACTGTGTCAGACTGGAAAGAATACATCACTTCCTGCAGGATATACAGCAGTTGATAAGTACTGAAAGACCTGAGATTTTTAAATAAAAGTAATTTACAAATCTGTATAACTTTCTGGCAACAGTTGATCTGACACCAATGATTATGTATTCTAATGAACTCTTCACATGTATACAGGACTGGAAGTGGTCAAACATGTCAAATTATTCCAAATTTTAACGTCACCACCTATTAAAGCTAAAAAGCTAAAGCTGAGAGCGCTTGGTTACAATTACAGTATATACAGTCCATCCGTTTTCCGCTATATATTGTACTTTGTTTAGTCTACAAGGCACACAACCTACTTCTCCTGTAGACATCTCGGTGATCTTGTCTGTATACATTACTAGATATTAGATAGTTACAAAGTGGCCGTATCCTTCCCATCAATACAATTCATCACAGCGTACTATGGAACCCTCGGCTGACATATAACACAGGTTATCTAAACACATAGGTCTTCTGAAGGTCTCCAAGTAAATTGTTCCCTGCTTCATTTGAAAGCTTTCTATCCTTTGGGACTAAGTCAGTGTAAGTGTGAAGGTCTGACTTTATAAATATTCCATGATTTTAGCAGCCAGGTCTATCACTTATTGCTACAAACACAATGGCTGGGAATAATAGCCAAATACATGCGTTACCTGGTTTGATTGTCACATAGGAAGTGTAGATTGTTTTTACATTGGAGGAGAAGGGGACAAGGATCACATTCCTTCAGTTGCTTTGTCTCCTGGATTTTAGACTTCTCCTTGACAGCGTGGGACATATGGTAAATGTTATATACAGAAATGGAAGTAATACTAACTAGTTTGGAGTTATACAACTCCGGAGCTGACACTGAGAGCAAAGGGACGTTGTATAGGGAATGTATCTGGGCCCACAAGGCTTCACTTGCAATAAAGCTAGAAAAAGATTACAATATACAGCAAACAAGCCATGGACACCATAACACCCTGTGCAGAATTCTCAGAACACATTGCACATATGGCACATACACTATTCATAGGAGATATGGAACATAAGTAAGTACATATGGCGCAGAAACTCTTAGGCTATGTTCACACTACGTAAAAATACGGCCGTAGTTTTCAGGGGGGGAACATAGCCTTATTTTCAATGGGAAATCGTAAATCGTATGCGCTCTGGCCAGGATCCCATGCGGCGCTAGAAAAAACGGCCGGGTGTTCACGTTGTGTAAACATAGCCTTAAAGTGTACCTGACATCATAAAAAACTTTTGACTTTTTTATTGTAACGGACGATCGTCATTTGTATTGAATTGGGATGCGGGCGCATCCGTGTGCCCCCGCATCCCAATTCACCATAGCCAACAAAGCTCAATTGTGTGACCTCTCAGGGATGTGCGGCCGCCATTTAATGAATAGCGACCGCACAAAACTGACACTCCGGCCGGGATTCCTTCTGAATGCAGTGCACGTAAGTTTTGTATTAATCTATGCAAATCTTAGGCCTTAGGGTGCCTTCACACTATGGAATCTTCATGGAGAACTTGACAGTACGAAAAAAAAAAAAATAAATCATGCGATAGTTCATATCCACTAATATTACATAGAATCTATAGAAAGATTAAAAATAGACTTTGTACTTTTAAAATGCTGCTGACATGCTTCCATAATGTTCAGTCAAACAATATTTTAAGCACTACAACAATATGGAAACTTTAAACTTTTTTTTTTTGCAATCAAGTAGAGAGAGACAAATAAGAACAATGCTCTATTCTGTGCTGCCCAACAGATTGCCTCTATAGAACATTCTGCATTTGGGCTCTCACCACATAAAAAGTTGTTCTAAAGTCTAGTATAACAGCCTAATTGAGAACAGAACCCAGGTTCCTCAGTACTATGCTTTTTCCTATAAAGGTTGACAAGGGAAGAATGTGCTAGAATATTGCATCGCTGAAGTTTGGAGGTCCGCAGGAATGCAGCATCACAGCCAAAGCACATCGCACTACTGGGAAAGTGTGTGTGTAAAAAGAACCAGACTGAGATTGCTAGAAATATTGCTATATCATATATCTATCTATCTATATATATATATATATATATATATATATATATATATATATATGATATAGCAATATTTCTAGCAATCTCAGTCTGGTTCTTTATATATATATATATATATATATATATATATATATATATATATATATATATATATACATATATCAAGTAAATAGTAAACTGACATTAGGTCTTGTGGGATGTCATATATATATAAGGGGGTACTCCAAAACAAATACTTTCAAATCAGCTGGTGTTAGAAAGTTATACAGATTTCTAAATTACCTCGATTTAAAAATGTCAAGTCTTCCAGTACTTATCAGCTGTTATATGTCCTGCAGGAAGTGGTGTATTCTTTTTAGTCTGACACAGTGCTCTCTGCTGCTACCTCTGTCCATGCCAGGAACTGTTCAGAGCAGGAGAGTTTCTTTTAATGTGAATTTACCACTACACTGGACACTTCCTTTCAGGGACAGAGGTGGCAGCAGAGAGCACTGTTTCAAAATGGAAAGAATACACCACTTCCTGCAGGACATACAGCAGCTGATAAGTACTGAAATACTTGATATTTTTAAATAGAAGTTTTTTAAAAATCTGCATAACTTTATGGAAGCTATGCCACAATCCATTAGGCCTCTTTGACCTTAGTGTAGAAGGAAAAAGAGAGTCCAGTCCTCTACTAGTGTCTCTAATAAAGTGGTCATATAGTGTATTTACCTTTAGGTAATATGAGACACATGAGAGGAAAAAATTAGAAGAACCTGTTTATGTTGTTACGTTAGTTATTCAAGTCATTGGAAAAAGAAATTCCATTGAAATATGTGTATCCATGAGACATGAAGTCATCCACAGCCACAAGGCATCCAGGTGAGGATGTGGCTCTCCATATTCTTTCCTGTTGCTCAGATGAACCTGTCTCTTTATCCAGCTGTAGATAATAAATGGGATAAGTTCCACTTCAGATTCTCATCACTACTTCTGCTTCTTCTGTTCTGCACCGAGAATTAACTCTTCTGTTTGATCTCAACTCAAGTGATCTCAAGAACCCAAATGGAAAATTTTATACTAATTTCAGAAAGAAATTAAATACAAGTTCATTAATGGATAGTGAAGCCTTTCGCTGCCAGTCATGTAACCTGTCCATAAGGGACATGTACAGGGTCAGTGAAATCAAACTTCCACATCTTAGAGGACTCCAAATGAGATGAAAATAAGACAATGAACGTTACTGATGACATACTTGTCATTTCTTAAAGGGGAAGTGTGGGTTCAACTTTTTTTTTTTAACGAGGCAGAGAGGTGGTGGCTGAACATAACAACATGCACCTAGCTCCCCGGCTGCAGTGTCAGGGTCTGCTGTCCTCCGCTTTGGTTTCCCGGTTCCCAAGCCGCTTCCTGGTCTGAGTGCAGTCATGGCGGGGTCCTGTCTTGGCCATTGACTGGCTGTATGGAACTAACAAGTCACATTCCAGGTTCCCACTTAAACCAGGAAGTTGGTGGGGGACCGGGAACCAGAGCAAAGGACAACAGACCCCAGCACTGGAGATGGGGAGGTAGGTGCATGTAGTTATGTTCAGCCACCTCTTTTGAAAAATAAATAAGTAAATGTCTTAGCCCGGACTTCTCCTTTAAATAAGAAAACTTTTGTTCAAGATTCGTTCATAGGTCGCTCTCTATCAGTAATGGTATTTTATTTGTATAAATTAATGGTTTCATAGATGCACAAAGACAGCATACGTTACCATGTCGTAGCAATTAAATGGTGATGTGCATGGAGGGCATTGTTTAAAACCAAGGGGGACATGTTGAACATTTCTAGAGTGATTTGCATTGCTACAGTGCCGTCTATCTGCAGCTTACTGAGCGCCTCATTTAAAGTGTCTGATTCTCATTTGGATCAACAGAACGCCCTCCAGGTCACTCTGATTTAGGAAAAATGATTTCAGTAACACTGTAGAAAGTCATGATAATGAAAATCACATCTGATCGCAATTTACATCCAGAAAAGGAGGCTTCTTATAGTGAAGGGAATACATAGAATAAAGTGGCACTATTGTCATAGCAAAATGGCCCCCACTTATAGTGTGTAGACCCTGGACTCCAAAAGTGCACAAAGTTGGGCATTTCAGAATGTTTTGGGGCATTTCAGAGTGAAATCACATTGGGATTGTGGCAGGATAGGCTTTAAAATTATTCCGCTGCAGTCAACAGTGCTTCTGGAAGTTCAGTACCCCATTCACATCTTAAAGGGAACCAATCAGGCTAAAAACGGCCATAAAGCTACAGCGCCCTGTAATTAGGCCAGAGGCTTAAATAAAACTTATATAAATATACATTCAAATCTTGAAAGTCTTTCTGCTGTCTGCTCTCCCTTCCCCGTCCCTAGAAACAAAGGAGAACATCATGACCCGAGAGGGGGAGCCTTGTGCAGGAACAAATTAAAGACCTTTTTTTGGGCTCTCATTTTGTTGGGTCTCATAGCAAATATGTGGACTGCTAATATGGCATGGAGGCCTCTGGCCTTCGTGTACAGCTGAAACACAGAGTATAATTTCATTTCAAGTAGTATTCCAGTCCCAGAAATAAAAACTATCACTGGCCACAGTGATGAACCATTTCATTATTTGACTGGTTGAGCAGGAATTTCCTGTAGGCACAACAAGTCACAAGAACCAGATAGCAGCAGGGATGAGGAACCATTAAAAGAATGGTAGCATCAGGGGATCGGGGGCAGATGAGTATAGTTTGAGAATTTTGAGGGAAAACAAATGTATTACGCTGTACAGTGTTAGTCATATATGAATAAAGGTATTAAAGGGGTTATCCAGCACTACAAAAACATGGCCACTTTCTTCCAGAGACAGACCCACCCTTATCTCCAGCTTGGGTGGGGTTTGGCTGCTCAGTTCCATTAAAGTGAATGGAGCTTAATTGCAAACCGCACCTGAACTGGAGACAAGAGTCGTGTTGTCTCTGAAAGAAAGTGGCCATGTTTTTGTAGCACTGGATAACCCCTTTAACATTTCATATGGCTTAAAAAAACCAATGTTGGTAACAATAAATATAAGAATAACAAAAATGTGTTACTCAAAGTGTTAAAATATTAAGATGCCATTAAATACCCAACTAATGGATGATATTTTAGCTGAAGGTCCTTTATTTCATCTGTTTATTAATTTTAACCCTAAAACTAGGGCATGAAATCCCCAGGGAATAAAGATGCTGCATTTGCCTTTGCCTTTTACCTCAATGATAATAAAATATACATGATGATATAGAAAACTTACAGAAATATAATTTTCAGGAACTATAAAGGCTAAATTCTATACATTATTAAATAATTAGGAAACTTAAAATGTAACTGTTAAAATGTTGTTAAAGTTCCAAGCTTTCAAACATGTTTTGCTACGTTAACCCATGTTTAACATGCCTACACCAACCAGAGCCATAGGCCATTGGACCTATTAAGGTTAAATTAGTTGTTTGGCCTCCATTAGGGTACTATTAGGAAACCACAAGCAAAGGATTTTACTAGGAAAACGAAAACACTGGTAACCATTAAAGAGAAGCCCGGAGTGAAGAAAAATTTTTAAGCAAACGGGCAGAGAGGAATATAATAAACCACCCCTACTTACCTCTTCCTGTTCCTCCACAGCACTGTCTCACCGCTCCTGGACTCCTGCCAGGCTCAGAAATCTCCTGCTTCAGCCTCGGATGATGGATTGCTCATTCTGCCAATCGGTGACTGGGGCGGAACACAGCTCCAGTCACTGATTGGATGAGTGTGCAATCCATCAACTAGGTCGGACATTTCCCCCCAAGTTGTGATGACAAAGGTACGCTGGGGGGGGGGAGTCCAGTCTGTATACTGGAGCCTGTGATGCAGTGCTGCAGGGATAGGAGAGAGGTGAGTAGTGCTTTTTTTATTATGTTCAACTCTGTCCCTGTCTGCTTGCAAATTTTTTCCAGACTTCTCCTTATAGGTTGTCCAGGCAAATTATAGGCTGGGGTGGTATATTTATGATAAACATCCTATCCTATTTTCAACTACTCCAATCTCCCTTAGCTGCTGTGCTCCCTCTTCTGATCCCCAATGGTCTCCAGTTCATCCAAGTTCTGTGCCATCCAAGCCTGTGGGGTTTCTCCTGTGAGACCTGGGATAGCATGGAAGCCAAAAGAAATGAAGATCACTAGGAAAGGAAAGGTTAGGTGCAGCAGCTAAGTGATAGGTCCATTTTAAATAAGAAAAACAGGGGAACGGCACAACACAGAGCTTTAAGAATAAGTTACCCAGAACTTTTGTCTTATGGACATTGTATGTATGTGCTATATCGTGGTGTTCAAAGTATTTTAGGAGTGATACCTTTATTGGCCATCAAAAAATTGTTAGAGCTGTGAGCTTTCGGGATTCACAAGATCCCTTCGTCAGGCAAGTTTACAAATGAATGACGTACAGAAACAGCACAACATTTTGGGGATGTTACAAACAAGAAGGGAGAGACATCTGTGAATTGGGGAGGGTGGGGGGGGGGGGGGGTATACACATCACAAAGATAAGCCAGGGCAATAAAAAGGACTTGTTGTAAAGCTTATGTAGAAGTCCAAGATTCTTGGCAGTTCAGTCTTATCTGTGGAGTGTGTCCATGTAGTGGGTCATAAATCCCGGTGCCAGGTTTAATCCATGTGTTAATGACTGGAATGTTTTTATCTATTTGAATTCCCACACTTTCCTCTCTCTCTGTCACTCTGGAAGTCACCTTTGAGGACCATAACCTTTAAATCTGTTATTCTATGGTCCAGTCCTGAGAAATGTTGGCCTACACGGTGTTGAAGTACGTGGGACATGTGCTGCTAAAACAGACAGGTCAGAAGTGGCGGTGGCTGTGGTGGCGTTGGCGGTTCTTTGATGCTGGAAAATAAAAAATAAAAAAATGTCCATGCTGTAGATATAAGAATCCAGTCTGCAGGTCAGTTTCTTCATGCCAATAAGGTATCTGCCCTTTGTGAATACACCCTTACCTAGGGATGACAAGCAGTGTTGTGATAGGACAACCGATTTATGGAATTACATAATAATGTTTCCTTGTAGCCTTAAAAGTCAAAGAAATCTGAGTAATTCTTCTGAATGCTTTTCACACGGGCACGCACATACAACAGCCAGAGCCAAAGAATATAATGTATGAGTTGCCAGCGATAGGCCATTTGACCAGGCTGGAGGAGGCATAGCTTATGACTTAGTAACTCTAGACCAATGTCTCGGGAATATAAATATTAGATTTCCATCTGTCGTCTGCCAAAGGCTATAGTCATCTCCATGAGGAATCAACTTAGTCACACTAACAAAATATTAACAAAGACGCATAAACACAATGAGGCTCATTCAGAAGCAGATACAGTTAACTGTTGTAACCACAGAAATAGGAAAGAGAGGAAAAAAATGTACATAAAATTTGAGGGAAAAAGCAGTTATTGAAGGCAGCCTGAGGTATGACTAATTCCCATGTAGGAATATGTACATGATGAGCGGTGACATAATGTCATTCTGTTATACTCTAGTATGTTAAACATATATATGAGCGAAAACTATTTTTAGACCCGTTTTACAGCTTTCTTTTTACCCTCTGCACATTTACCCTATTCACAATAATCTCTTGTGAATATTGAGCTGGAAATATTTAAAACTTTTTATTTATTTCTATAGATGTGAATAAAATCTGTACAATTCCTTCCATCCGGATGCTTTCTGGGTCCTAATGCCCAAGCTGTTTTCTATGTTGCTTTATTGTTGCGTGTCAAGAGCTGTAACTTTTTTTTTCAATTAACATATAAGGACTTGTTTTGTTTTTGTTTTTTTTTTGTGCAGGGCAAGCCTTATCTTTTAATGACACAATTTTGGGGTTCTTATTATTTAAAAGTGTATACCGTACTTAGTGTGAAATAAATATTGTGCTGGGCCCCTGACAAAATAGAAAAAAAAAAAAACAATACACACACACACACTTACCTAGTCCCCCATTGTTCACATGAAATTTCGAATGGCTCTGTCCAGGCCCCCAATCTGCTTTCTTCTTCTTTCTTCCAAGACGCAACAATCAATGTCCCACTAAGATCGGACACCACTGTGGCCAATGACAGGATTCATGGGGCCCCATAGCAAGAAACTGTAGGGGCCCCATGAATCCTGTATGGACCCCCCATACTCACATGACCTGACCACTGGCGCAGTCCCATTCTGTTCTCCCAGACCCCCAGTGATGTCATTCGAGCTGGGAGAAGGGGACACCAAGGTTGTGGGCCACTCTGAGACAGTGGTGCTGGCCAGAAGGGGGGGGGGGGCGCTGAGACACTGTTTCCCTGGGTGGTGGTATGGTTGCAGGCCACACCAATGCAATTTGCCTGGAGGGAGGGGTGTTCGGACGGCCATGAGACACTGTGCCTAGGGTGTGGGGCAGCTCTGACATGCTGTAATGGGGTGGGAAGGCTCTGTAAGCTAATGAGCTTTGGTGCTGAATGCTTTGAGATGTTGTTCCCCTGCGGGTGCGACTGTCCTCCGGGCCCCATAGCAGTTGCATGGTCTACCTCCATGGTAGCTATGCCACTGGTCAATGATTGGCAAAGTCCTGCTCCTGAGTGACTAAAGAAGATTGGATGATCAGAAAGAGAAGGGTAAGAGCTGTGGAGGAGAAGTGAAGCTAAGATTTTTGTAATTGTCCTGAAAGAATATTTTTTTTTATCCCAGGGCCAGAATACCCCTTTAAAAAGGTTTTCCTGAGAATGCGAAATGAAGGGGTTATCTAGCACTACAAAAACATGGCCACTTTCCTCCAGAGACAGCACCACTCTTGTCTCCAGTTCAGGTGTGGTTTGCAATTAAGCTCCATTGACTTCAATAGAACTAGTGGTGCGTTTACACAGACAGATTTATCTGACAGATTTTTGAAGCCAAAACCAGAAACAGACTATAAAGAAAGAACAGGTCATAAAGGAAACACTGAGATTTCTCCTCTTTTCTAATCCATTCCTGGCTTTGGCTTCAAAAATCTGTCAGATAAATCTGTCTGTGTAAACGCACCATAAGTTGCAAAACCTGCACCCAAACTGGAGACAAGTGTGGTGCTGTCTCTGGAAGAAAGTGGCCATGTTTTCGTAGCGATAGACCCCTTTAAAGGCCTCTCCAAAGGACAAACTATCAATAGATGACTCACAGCCACTACACAAGGATATAAACAATGTTCAAAGCCATAATCATCCACTCGGAACATTACAAAGTGGTGATGTTGGGTTACTACAGCTCAGCTCCCATTAAAGAGAATAGCAGCTAACATTGATGTAAGCTAAGCCGAGTAATAGGTGCTATAAAATTAGACAAGGGTGTCTTAGGCTATGTTCACTTAAGTACCGGCCGTGTGATCTTTCCGGCCGCGGAGCTCTGATGCGGGCACTTCAGCGCGCGCTCGCATCAGAGCTTCCCATAGCTCACAGTGAAGCGAGCGGCCGGAGCCGCTTGCTTCACTGTGTGAACTGACAGGTCTTTCTGCGGCCGGAATTTACTGAATTCCGGCTGCAGAAAACTGACATGTCAGTTTTTTCTGGCGCCGCATGGGATCCCGGCCGGAGCGTATATGATGTGTGTACGCTCTGGCCGGGATCCAATTGAAAATAAGACTATGTTACACACCGCAAAACTATGGCCGTAGTTCTGCGGCGAGAACTACGGCCATAGTTTTACGTAGTGTGAACATAGCCTAAAAAGGCTATAGTTCTATCAAAGGACATGAACAAGTGTGATAAATTTGGTTCATTCTTACACTTAGTTTATGTCTGCAAAAATATTCATTTCTTAATGTCATAGGTGAGCAATACAGAAGCATCATCATGGATTGGGAAAATAATCCCAATGGACCAATTATGTGAATGAGATTAGACGAGGCTAAACAATTAATGACAAATCAGATCTTTTGGAAATTCTGGGTAGAAAAAACAATAATAGATTAGAATTTTTTTTTTTTTTGGTACATTTTTTACATTTGTATTAGTTGTTTTGCCCAGTTTCGCGTGCTTAGGAAAATGGGAGAATCAGATCAGATTTTGAGATTTGAAACATTAAGGTCTCGTTCACACTTTGTGTCACAATGTCTGGTGTCTGACAGGCCGTGTCAAACACCGGCCGCTGTCTGTGATGTTCACCCGGCCAGACATGTCAGTTTTCTGTGCGGCCGCACATAACCACGGCCACACTGTGTACAGAGTGTATATAGTCCAGCCTTGTTTTAATAGAAAACACTGCAGATGGCCGTTGTCAATAAACAATTGCCGTTGCAGCAAACTGCAACAGCCGTTGTTTATTGATTGTATATGCTGTGTGAACATGGCCTTAAGCTGATTCTACTTGTAAGTGATCAGTAAAGAAGACTAAATTGATAGCTGTCCCTTACCTGATGACTGTTTGAAAAGTCATTAAATCATTTCCAAGCTGAAGTGTGTAAAAGGATACACTGAGCTCCAGCATGCATGCCTCCTCTCTCCCCCACTCCTCCCTAAGGGGTGTGAGAGGGAGGAGACGTGCATGCTAAGGCTCAGCACAGCCTCTGCGACTTTTCAGTTTAGACGTAAACATGATTTCATACTTTTGCAGCAACAGCCATAAACAAAGAGACAGGTATCATTTGTTTTATCTCCTGTTCGCCTATCTGCCTATGTCTGCAGCTGTGAGCATGCTATAAAGCTGACAGAGCCCCTTTAAAAGACAATTGCCAGAGATGAACTCTAGAGGATACTGTTCAGAATCACTATCTACTTGACATTCAAATAGCTCCCCAGCGTTTATGAGCTATTGCCCCATAGCAGCTATGTTTCCTCCTGCAGCTTCATGTCATGTGTACGCTTTACCCCACTGATGTACGCTATTAGAGCTAAACGCAAGAAGACAGAGGACAGAGCAGCTTGGAGATGTCAGAGATGAATTTATGATATCCTTTTCCATGTATATATGTATTTCCCCATATGTAGGTAGCGATTCCATCCTATAAATCCATCATTTTGCATTTCCTTAAAGTCTGTGCATTCTCACCCTACTTCCCCTGTCTTGGAACTGGATTGTAAAAAAAAACCTTGTAAAAAGGGATCCCACCGCATGTATGTATTCCTTACATGTGATTTAATGGCTGTCCTTGACATTTGCAAGCAAAAGTACATTCCAGAAATCTTCAGCTGCCCGTGGAAAGGAACAAGTGTCTGATCTTTTCGGTAGACTCCCGCGGGTTTACAGACTTGTCCCCGTATGACAGTCTTGACCGTGAAAAGTATGAAAACTAGGTTATGTATCTATGTAGTATGTATGTATGTATGTATGTATGTATGTGTTCATACATGAAAGGAAATGTTCTAATATAGAATTTATTCCCATCACTATAAAGTGGGTGGATGATGGACCCCTACTCGGTAGCCCCTTGTACCTTATTCTCATATTTATAATATAGTCATTGTTTGTTCTTTATGCATGGATACAGGACTGGATCAGTCTTGGATAGTTATAGACTAGGTTTCAGCTCTGTCACATTAGAGCAAATATCCAGCGAAAATCTTTTTCTTTTAAATCAACTGGTTTCGGAAAGTTATAGATTTGTCATTTACTTCTATTTGTCTTCTCATATTTATCAGCTGCCTGATGTCCTGCAGGAAGTGGTGTGTTTTTTTCCAGTCTGACATAGTGCTCTCTGCTGCCACCTCTGTCAATATCAGGTACTGTACAGAGCAGGAGAGGTTTTCTATGGGGATTTGCTGCTGCTGCTCTGGACACTTCCTGACACAGACAGAGGTGGCAGCAGAGAGCACTGTGTCAGACTGGAAAGAATACACCACTTCCTGCAGGACATACAGCAGCAGATAAGTATTGTAAGACTTGAGATTTTTAAAGGGAACCAATCACTGGAAAAAAGCATATAGAGCTTTTGAAATGTGCTGTTAGAGCACACAGCACACTTGTCACACGTGTTTCCATAGCCTCCGTGCCTTCCCCGTGTAAGCCGCAAAGTAACTTGTAACTGGTAACTGGTGCCCCGTATGCTAATTACCTGAGGTAGTCACCTGGGCGGTGTTCGGCTAGCAGGTAGTCACTGTACCCTGGGCGTTCTACCGCTGTAATCACGCCCCTCTGGGCGTGATTCAAATGGCCGAGTAGCTGTGACATTCTGATGCCGGACGCCACCGCACATGCGCAGTGCAGCCGCTTCCATTCCGGCGGTACTGCGCCTGTGCAGAATAGCCTCGAATAGCCTGTTAGCCGGAGTTCGAGGCTATTCTGCACAGGCGCAGTCCAACCGGAATGAAAGCAGCTGCACTGCGCATGTGCGGCGGCGTCCGGCATCAGTACGTAAGCGCGCCGACGTTGGGCACGTCGCGCTCCCGAGTGACGCCACAGCCACTCTGCCATTTGAATCACGCCCAGAGGGGCGTGGTTACAGCGGAAGAACGCCCAGGGGACCGTGACTACCTGCTAGCCGAACACCGCCCAGGTGACTACCTCAGGTAATTAGCATACAGGGCGCCAGTTTTATAAAGTTACTTTGCGGCTTACACGGGGAAGGCACGGAGGCTATGGAAACACGTGTGGCAAGTGTGCTGTGTGCTCTAACGGCACATTTCAAAAGCTCTATATGCTTTTTTCCAGTGATTGGTTCCCTTTAAATAGAAGTAAATAACAAATCTATATTTATCTTTCTGAAACCAGTTGATTTGAAAGAAAAATATTTTTGCCGGTGTACCTCTTTAATTAATGTGAACTATCTTGGGGTAAAAAGAATGTGAAATACTTTAGTCCATCGGAGACCTCACTGTTATTTGGCCCTTACGTTCTTAACTGGAAGGTGTATAAAGAAGAAAAAAAAAACTGTGAATAAACTATTAAACTTGGCTTTTTATTTAACATTCCTTAAAAATCTGGAAATAACACAATATATTATTTTCCAGTTTCCTCAAGGTCAAATTTACAGCTGCTGGGATGAAGAAGACCAAAAAAAACCCAGTGCATTCTCCAGCTCATCTGCTTTGTCTTAGTTGCCCCTGGGCATCTGCAAAACTTAATTATCCAGGCGTTTTCTGAGGTTTCTTGCATTTAGTAAAACAATTACATGCTTGTCAGCTATAAGGACATATTGTCTAGACACCACAGCTTATGCTATTCACAATGCCCTACAGGTTTGTCGGTGATTACACAATCAGATACATTTACATGAAACTAACTATCATGTGTTTCAGATGTTCCATGATGCTTTTTCTCTGGTGAAAATTAATTCGGTATTCACTATCAGCCTTCATGCAGAAATAGTAAAAAAGCTTTAAAGGGGTACTCTGGGCTGGGGATATTTTTATTGTATGGCCGGGGAAGGGGTGGAAATAGAGGGTGCCGGTCATTTACCTCCCCGGTTCCAGTCCGGGGTCCCAGATCGCGCCGCCCCGTTCCCCGTCCCGCTGTCGCTTCCTGGTCTGAGCTGCGGCTTGAGACGTGACGTCTCAAGGCAGCTCAGCGATTCAGCGGTGGTAGCGGGGTCCTGCCTTGGCCGCTGAATTGTTGAGCTGTCTTGAGACATCACGTCTCAAGCCGCAGCTCAGACCAGGAAGTGGCAGCAGACAGGAGAGCGGGGCGGCGAGATCCTGGACCCGGCGCTGAAACCAGAGGGTAAGTGACCGATGGCCTCCATTTCCACCCCTTCCCCGGCCATACAATAAAAATAACCCCAGCCCGGAGTGCCCCTTTAAATATTGAAAGAGAATAGGTACCCCCCCCCCCCAAAAAAAAAAAAAAAAAAAATGTTTATCCTAGGCAACAATATATGAATACTGTCATACATAGACTAATAATACTTTCATACAATGCCCAAATAATAGTGCTACGTATTGCCTAAATAAACACCCATAAAGTATTAAAATACTATCATATATTTTCTGCAGGTGGGATATCAGAGAAAGTCAGCAGAACAGAAACATAGCAGGGACCAGAAGGTCATGCAGAGGGGAGCAGCAGGCGAGTAAGGGGGGTAAAAATGGCCGGGGAGATAGTGGGGAGAGTGTAAAGGGGTATTCCCCTCAAGTAAAATACATGTGAAATCCTCCTCCCTCCTGGAGACTAACAATTCATTCAATACTTGTTCTTAGTACCTTTTCTACATCCTTCCCCCAGTTCTGAGCCCTCTGCTTTCTGCTGAAGACGCTTAAAACTAGGTCTCCGTCTGCCCCTCCTCTCCTCTCCCTTTTAAGACGGCTCATGTAAACACTGCGTAAACATGTGTCCCTGGCTGGCTGTGTCTGAACTCCAGGAGGATTGATCACAGTGAGGTAACAAGTAACTTGACTTTAGATTAACTCCCTCACAGAAACAGACGACCAGAGAAACTATTTACATAAGCCATCACGGGAAGGAGGGGGAAGAGGGGGAGATTGAGTGAACAGCTCACTCACAGTTTTCTGTGTCTTCAGTAGAAAGCAGCAGGCTCAGAACTGGGGGAAAGATGCAGAAAAGGTAATAACAATTATGGAATGAATTGTTAGTCTCTAGGAGGCGGGATGATTTAAAATGCATTTTACTTGAGTGGAATACCCCCTAAACTCTCTCCACTATCTCCCCGTGGCATGAAATAATAAACAAGCCATTTTTACCCTCCATCACTGGGGGAAGGAGACAGAAAAGCTAATGATGTTATGGAATTCATTGTTAGTATCCAGGAGGGGGATGATTTAACATCAAGTGGAATACCCCTTTAAGCAACCTCTTTAAAGGTACAGTCTGTCATACATATGTGGTGACCCAGGGGTGCAAGGTGGTAAATGCAAGAGCTGATATTGCATAACTGCAACATCTATTGCAATTTGCCAGTATGCTATCATGTGAGCGACTGCATTGTAGTTACTTACAGGTATGTAACATTTGCCATAATAAATAACTGAAGGTACTGTACATTTTATCTAATGCTTTTTCTGTTCCTGCTTTTGATAATATACAGTACCCTTGTGCAATTCTCTAACAAATAAAGGGACTTATGGAGTCTCAGGCAGCACATAATAGATATCTCCGGAGTAGCTTGAACTCTAATCTCTTTAATAGAATATATGACAAAAGAAGCGATTCCTCTGTGAGGAGCTTTGATGCAAAATGTGTTCCTGGAACTTTGTTTCTTGGAATGTCATGACCACATTCTGCTACCAGCTTCTTCAAGCCTGACGTGTCAAACTTTTAGAGAACGCAAAAGCATTTATTTCACACTAGTTCACATGTTGGTTATAGTCTTAAAGGGGCATTTTTATGCTGCTTTATCTACATTGAAGTGAAATCACAGTTTTTGGAAAAAGAGTTTTGAGTCTGTACCGGGGCGGTCGCTGGTAGAGTCTCCTTGATTGATAGGTCACTCCCTATTTCTGAGCAGTTATAAGTCCCTGGTGGTTTTTTCCTGGACATGATTGACAAGTCCAAAAATGAATCCCACATTCCAAAAGTAATGCAATTTTTTTCACCTTTAAAAGCAAACACAGCACATGTTGAGCAAGCCCCCCCCCCCCAAAAAAAAAAAACAAAACATAAAGAGTGCATGCTAAAAATAGTCATAAAAAAACTATTGACCTGCCCCTGCCATAGGGATATGTCATAGATATTACTGCCATCTGAAATACCTCATTTTGACATAGATTGGAGGTTTTTTTCCATCTCTTGTTTCTTGTCTTCTTTCTCTTTTTATCGTTAGTTATCAATCAAGTCCAGTTAGGTGTGGTGAAGCCAAAAGGGATCCAGCCGGTCAAACAAAGTTTGGATTTCCGATAGCTTTAAGACATTTCACAGTTTATAGTGATAGGGGAGTCTGTCTCTGTCTCTGTTAGATGCTGCCCTTTCTTTAGGTATTTCTATCTTTAGGCAATGTTCACACCGCGTATGAGACCGGTCGCATTGAATAGCAGACGCAGAAAATTAACGTGTCAGTTTCTCACGGTGCCGCAAGAGATCCCGGACGGAGTTTATACTATGTGTATACACTCCGACCGGGATCCCATAGGGGGCAATATTACGTATATTTTCGTAATAACCACGACCATTGTTGCACTCAGCAACAACGGCCGTAGTTTAAAGAAAATATACGTAGTGTGAACATAGCCTTAAGCCTTAGAGGTGATATGTAATCACTAAAGATGAGAGCAACTGGACCATGCTCGAATCCAATAATTTGGTATTTGAATACCGGTGGCTGAAGAAGTTAGATGCAGTCCTAAGGCTGCCTGGCGAACATGGTTACCCGGGCTGAAAACATGAGTTACCTAGGGCTGCATCCAACTTCTTCAGTCACTGGTAATCAAATATGAACAATCGGACTCAAGCATGGTTATGCTCATCTCTAGTAATCACTTTATATATGCAATGAACTAACCTTAAGAAGGGTCACCTTCTGATTCGCAATGCATTGTATCTATCTGCAATAAAGAACAGAAAAAATACCCATCCAGGTTTCATTAATACAGGTAATACGTTTGCGCTGGGCCACTCCACTGAGAGTAGTAGTAGGTGGTAGTACTGGGTAAGAACCCGGTTAGCCACTTGCCTGATGGTATGTCACGGTATGGGCACGAGGGATAGCAACTGTAGAGCGGGAAACTGACCAAGAGGAGGCCGAGCAATTCTTCATTGTCCTTAGTCAGGGCACCAATAATTACACCAATGCCAAGGTTCAGAAACAACGGTGATGCTGCAATAGGCTGTGAGAGTAACATACTGAATGATGGGAGTAGTAGTGATACTGAGGATAAGATGCTGGGCGGAATGGAGCTGAGATGAATACTTGCTGTTTCTGATGATGAGAGATGATGGTAGTAATAACTGAAGACAACACCCAGATCTTGTGGTTAGGAGGGGAATCTTGAGAACTTGAGAATAGAACACAGCCAGGTCCCGACTGGACCGGAACAATAGTCAGTGCAGCAGCAGGTACCACAAGGTTGCGGCCTTGTGACACAGGAGCAGCAGCAATACACACCCTGTCCCCCTGAAGGTGGAAGACAGGACTGAGGTAGAGAGGAAGTCACATGGTATTCCTCAGACAAAGCTCGATGGCCATTGGGGTTACCATGGAAGCAGGGGCAGTCACGTGACATCCAGCCATTGCATCATCACACCATTAGGACATATGGGACACATATACATGAGAAGTACCATACTTCAACACTGGGGGGCGACATAATACCATTAGGCACTGATAACTGAATATGCATGAGAAATAAAGGAAATAACAGACCTGAATACTGAGAGGGGTGACACAATATACACAGTTTGCAGTGGACCATAGCTTTCCAGAACAGAGGCAATAACATATTGACTGACTCAGATATAAAGATACACTTTGAAGGAAAAAACAAGAGAAGCAACTCTGTTCCGGGACACTGCACACTGGCATAGGGATCAATTTTCCTTTGCACAAGACTTCCATATTGTGATCTCTTGATGGATCAGGCTTCCGACTCTTATCGATCTAAGACATTGTACTGGAAACACAACTCTGCTGCAGTCGCCTCATTCTTAGGATTGGCTGTAATTCCTGAATATATTAGACTTCCATATCCCATTTTCTAGTGGGAAAATCCTTATAAGCATAATTGTACTAAATTACAAAATATTTAGTTTTTTATTTTTCTATTTTATTTTTCCTTGTGAGGCCAGGTGTTAGGACTCGGGCCTTGTGTTCGGCTCAGCGTCCAGAATACTTAGGTTTTTGCTGTACTCTACTCTGCTGCTCCTGGTTGTAGCAGGGTCCAGTGTTGCACTCCACCTGCTGATCAGCACTAGCTGTTTGCTATCACAGTAATTTGAATGACAGCTGACTTGCCCAGTTAGCTGTCAGTATCTGGGTTGGGCTGGGACTTCTCCTATAAGTCTTCCACTCTGTCTCATGTTCTCTGCCTGTGATAGCGCCTAGTTCCTAGTGCCTTGACCCAGCATCTCCTGACCTTGTGTTATAGTGATTCTGACCTCTGGATTTTCTGACCTTGACCTCGCTTTCGGATTCTGATTTTGTACCTTTGCTGCTCGGTTGTTGCCGACCCTGACCTTTGACTATTCTATTATTGTGTTTGTCTTGTCCTTTTTTTGTGTTACACTTATTTCAAGCATAGGGAACATCGCCCAGTTGTCCGCAGTTACCACAGAACTGCTGTGGCAAGTAGGTAGGGCCAGCTGGGCTGGGTGCCAGTTGCAGGACTGCACTTGTCTGTTGTGTTCCCAGACCCCTACCTGACACCGGGTTCACACAATGTTTGACGGCCGTGTCAGTACCAGCCAGATGAACATCACTTTTTTAAAAATTAGAATACGGGCACATCCGGGTGTGCCCGCGTTCCAATTAACCATAACAAGCAATGTAAAATGCAGCCAGAGCCACACTTTACATTGTCTTCACATTGTCTTAATGAATAGCGGGCGCACAAAATTGACATGTCAGTTTTTTGTGCTGTCGCATGGAATCCTGGCCAGGGTGTATACACTCCAGACAGGATTCCATAGTAATTGAAGCGATCTGTCACTTCATTAAATAACAGCCGTTATTTAATGAAAACCTGCGTTGTGTGACTGTGGCCTTAGTGTACAAACAAGGTATAAAGTCACCTTACACAAATGTGAAGAATAGGTTTGAGCAAGCATGCTCTATCGAGTTTAGTGCTCATTCAAGCATTGGGGTGCTCAAATAGGCACTATTATCGACCAAGCACCTTGTGGTGCTCAGGTTACAGCAAGGTTATGCCGTCAATTGATGGCGTACCCCTGAAGTTGTAATGCTTCTTCCAGTAACCTGTTGCATTTTTTTAATTCTAATTTTTGTACATTTCCTTTACACATCACTTAAAGGTGAACCAGGCAACTTTCGCTCTGCTGAGCAGGGGGCACCTGGTTCAGTGCTGGAGTCTCCCATTGATTTCAATGGGATTCGAGCATTTGAGTATGAGCAACTCAAGTTTGAGCAAGTTTGCCTCAAGTAAAGAGCAGTAGAGCATTTTAATGCTAGCTTAACACTAATGAAAGCCACATTTTCAGCAAATTGGGCCAAGTGGATTGCATCACCATGACAAATTCACACAGAAGCTTAAATTTGGAGGACAATGTTTTAACAGTATTGAATGGAATAGCCATAGTTATTGATTAAGCGATTAGCAAATAAGCTATGGAACAACCATAGACCAAGTAATTTACATGCAGAAAAAGTCAACTTAACTAGATATTTGTCATCACTTGCTATTTATAATTTGACATTTGCATGTTTGTGATTACATTGCGTTGTTTCGTCTCAGTATGGGTAGTTAAGGAAATAGATATATAGCTCCTATGCGGTGATTAAATGTTGTAGATCCACTTCACTGACTCCTGTAATTTGCACCTTCTTTTTTCAAGAAAGATGTGCATAACATTTTGAATGGGCCCAATAAATCACATATGGCTAAACATATAATTAGCTGTCATGAAATTCCCAATGGTCCCTTGTTCATGACATTGACAAAGTGACACCTCTTTCAAAGGAAAGGTGATATAAGTAACAAACGGCTACATGAAGGATCCAGATGCAGAGTTGTGATCTTGGGATTAAGTACAGATGTGGCAACAGTAAACTTCTTTTTCTGCTAAAGTCAACTTTGCTAAACTGCATCATGGGGGAACTTTTAGTGAGGAAGTTTAGGCATAAATGTTACATAAATTGTATATACAGTAGGTATGGTGAGTATTAACGCTTTAAGTATGATAAAGTGCTGACGAAAAAAAATCCAATTCGGCAACATGATAAGAGAAAAACTTTTCTTGATCCCACAGAAAAAGACATTTTCATTACCCACTCAGCATGGACTGGTTCACTGGCTTACATAGTAAAGGCTTTGTCTCAGTAAGATTGGGACATGGACATCAAAATAGGGAATTACACGTTTGACACCCCCCGTAACCCAACATAGTTTGTTGCTCCATACAAGAGACTACCATTGTAGAGGTCTCAAGGTGAGCATGTATGGCATAGGTGGCCATTCATTTGACTAGCCACTACGTAATTCTAATCCAGTCCTCTGCAGCAAAATCGGCTGCCGAGAGTGGGATGCCATGCGATCAGCTGATCACGGCTAAATTTTGGGAGAGTTGTGTCTTTGTGTTCTAAATCTCTGTTGGATTGTACGATTGTTTGGCTTAGGACCACAAATTGTTTTATAATTGATATAGTTTTATTGTCATAGCTTGAAGAGATATTAGTCATGGGTTTGGGATATATGTTAAACTAAGGCTTATTAAAGGGGTTATCACAGGAGTAAAGGGGGTGATGAGGAAAAATTCATACTTAGCCATGCTGCCGGGGCTGTGGGGGACATGTCAGTGATATATACTTACTTGTCCTGCCCCTTGACACCCACTCTGCGCCACTATCAACGTTTTCATAAAATCTGATGACGTCCTATTCCCTCTATGTTGAGCGGATATTTCAGGTGGGAGCGACACTTCATCGGATGTTATGAAAACATTAAAATCGGCATGTAGTATGCGGCACGGGATCTGGCAGTGGTGGGGGCAGAACAAGTAAGTATACATTACTGATATGTCCCCCACAGCCTCGGCAGGATGGCTAAAAATGAATTTTTCCAGAAAACCTTTTTAAAGGTTATTACTTATCCTCAAGGTCGCAGATAGTAAGGGTCCAAGTGATCATGAGAATGGATGACTGTTGTTCCCTGAGTCAATGGAATTGTACATGTACAGTATGGCCACCATTCCATTTACTTAATATGCAGCCCGCACCCTGCTGTCTACTGATGAGGGTCAATAGGCCTCCGAAACAGGTGGGTTTCTTTGCTTTTGGAGAGATATTTGGCTCAGCAGACATCCTTACTCGATGTTCTAAGATTCCTAATTGGAGTGAAACACTGACTTGAAGGGAAAACCACCTCCTCAAGGTTGTGTGAGAGAGCTGTTTTGTTTATCCTTTCTTTCCAGGATTCCCAGTGGAGTAAAAATGGCTTTCAAATTTCCATAAACCTTTATGATGCTCTACTCAAGAAGAATTAGTATCTCTTAAGTAACAACTTTTAATTTTGGGATGACCCCTTCAAAAGAAACTTTTTTTTTTTTTTTTTTGCTGAACTACCCCTTTAACTTTCTCTGTGCTACTTCTGTGACCTCCTTTTACCTGTTTAGACATATATGGTTGGATCTATTTTTCATAATATATATATATATATATATATATATATATATATATATATATATATATATATACAATAGTTTAAGTGTATATTGGTGTCTAGCTGTTAATAGTCCAAGTTAATAAAGACTGTGGTTACAATCTTTATTAACTTATTTACAAGTTATTTTTCTCCACTATGTGGCTGTACTTAAATGACTACAATCTTTTCAACCTTCAACAACATCTACAGATATAAGCAGAGGTTACACAGAAACAGCCATAAGCAGGGAATAAGTATTAAGGGAAACCTGTCACTTTAAGGCTATGTTTACACAATGTAAACATTCATTAAACAATGGCCATAGTTGCAGATTTGCAACCACGGCCGTTATAATTAATTAATTAATTAATTAATTAATGAAGTCTATGGAATCCCAGCCAGAGTGTATACACACTGTATACACTCTGGCCGGGATTCCATGCTGCCGCACAAAAAACTGACATGTCAGTTTTGTGTGGCCGCTATTCTTTGAATAGCCTTCACAGACAGAGCAGACAATGTAAAGTGCGGCTCTGGCCGCACTTTACATTGTCTCCTATGGGTAATTGGAATGTGAGCACACCCATATGTGCTCGCATTCCAATTAAAAAGAAATTAAGTTCATCCGGCCGGTAGGGAAATACTGACAGAACGGCCGCTGTCAAACACTGTGTGAACTGTGTTTACTCTAACCCTGATATCTGGTACCGTAATAAATAGTAGTAAACAGGATATACTTACACTATGAAGCAAGTTGATCTAAGAACAGATTTCAGGGTCCACAGCCACAGGAACTATGTTATAAGCTCTTTACAAAGTGTAAGTGTGTCTTGTGTGCAATAAACTTTTTTATAGTCCCAGAGAGCCCTATGAATACAAATGTGGGCATATAATTGGACGTAGTAATCACACAACATACTGTGACATAGATGTTGTTGATCCTTATGCTGGCTCTTCTGGTCTCAGATGTATTACCACTTCTATAATGTCATGAAATGCATTCAACCATAGGCTGCAGTAGCATAAGGATGTAATCACAGTAACCCTGTAATTCTGCTTTATTCATTCGGTTTTATGCTCAGTACCATGTTACACACAAGTATGTTATGCACACATTTAAAGATACACTCCTGTTTTGTCAGAATGTGAATAAACCCATGGTTAGTGGCTAGTCCTCATGATAACCTCATGACTCGGGGGAAAAGGCCTGTTCCGGCTGATGTACCTTCAGCCAAATAGTGACTAGGGCAGTGTCCCTTATCAGTCACTGACTTGCTGAGCTGCTACTGCATCAGCCAGGTCATGACATATCAGCCCTGGAGATTCCAGAGCCCGACGGGGGTCCTGAGGCTGGTCCAACCAATTACCACAGGCACGTGGCGAGGTAAGTTCATACTTGTTATCAAATTCCTCCTGGCTCTGATGGCTTCCGGAATTCATAAATCGCCAGACTTCTCCTTTAGATGCTCAAGTCTCCCATTGATTTCAAGGGGCCAGTCGAGCACTCGATTATTTAAAAAGGCTGAACTCGAGTAATGAGCACTCGAACATTTAAGTGGTCACTCAACACTAGTAGATAGCCGGCAGCCTGTTTTCTTGCTTCCATGTCCATTTTAGGTACATAAGTAGGGTAGTTCCACTGGTTTAGATAGGGCTTGTGCTGAGGAAGGAGCATAACTTAAGTTATGCGGACAAAAAGAGAAAGGAACTGCTGCACCTCACACCTATGGCTGACACTAATGCCTCTCGGCTACATTTAAAAACCAACGCCAGGATGTTGGTAGATAATTTGATCAAACCATATTGCCTCATGTACCACGTGCAGGTCTCCTGGCTCACATGAGTTCCTACACTCAACACTGTGTCGGTCAGCAAACGCAAACCCCTCAAAGTGAGCGCAAGCAGGGATTGGAGGCCATATCACAGGACAAAACCCCAAGGGCCCCACCAAACCCAGAAGGCGCCGCTGGCTGAGAAAGCTGCCACCAAGCAACACAAGTGTGAACACGGTCTTACTACTCACCATTACTCCTGCAGGTAGAATGGGAAAAATACGAGGTACTTGCCATGTGTGCACAGGTGCCTCCTGCTAATTGGGGTCACATGGGTTTTACAAGGAGGAGTGCTAGCACTCAGAAAAGGGAGAAAAGCAAAATGCGGACACACTTGTGTTGCTTGGTGGCAGCTTTCTCCACTGGCGGCACCTGCTGGGTTCGGGGGGCTCTTGGGGTTTGGTCCTGTGACATTTGGGTTGCAGGGCCATTCTATGGCCTCCCTTTCCTGCTTGCGCTTGCTTTGCGGGGTTTGCGGTCGCTGACCGACACAGTGTTGAGTTAGTGTAGGGACTCATGTGATCCAGGGGACCTGCACGTGGTACATGGGGCAATATGGTTTGATCAAATTACATACCAACATCCTGGCATTGGTTTTTTAATGTAGCCGAGAGGCATTAGTGTCAGCCATAGGTGTGAGGTGCAGCCGCTTCTTCCTCTTTTTGTCCGCATGACTTAAGTTTTGTAACTACTCTGCAGCATAAAGGGAATAACTTTAGGCATCTCTTACCAAATGTGCACACCAGCGTTCTGCATGCCTGAGAGTATTTGGTTTTAGAAGACTGCTGTTGCTGTATTTGAGAGAGAGAGAGGGACATCAGGGAGACAGCTTCTTACAGACCAAAATAGCTTTACATAGAGAGAAAGAGACCTCCTCTGAGAGAGAGAGAGACCGACAGACAGCTGCTAAGCTTGTAGGTATCTGGCACAAGGCAGCAGAGAGAGGGCTACACATTTCCTATTCAGAGCAATAGTATGCAATTTATACAAGAGAAGTTGACCCCACCCTTATACCCTTCTTTTCTCTACCTCCCGATGAACAATGAAATGTTTGGCATATAAATAAATTTTATAAGATTTTTCAGTGTCTACTCCTTTAAGAAATAAAGATTCAGCTACTATTTTGTGCTCAATCACATAAACACTGACACTAATATACAGTTTGACAAATGTTTCATTATATAACAGTCATTACAGTAGGAAGTTCTGAAAGCAATCTACTCTAATTGATACCAGGTCCATGTATTCCAATGACTCACATTTTTCTTATTTTAAACTCATTAGAAAATCCTCCATTCTGAAAGAAAAACATTTAAAATTATTGGTAAAGTAACAGAAACTTCCTAAAAATTCCCATGTCCTAGACACAAGTAGGCTTCAAGGGGTGAAGAATGAAGTGGTGCCGAAGAGCAATCATGGCTATAGAAAACTTGGTGCTGTTTATCAGTTTTTTAACATAAAATAACATTAAAAATCCCCTTTTATTAAATTAGTCAAAAGCTCCTATTATTCGGAGAGACATAGAGGAGCAAACAAGAGATGTCAGCGCTCGTTTGCTCCTGGTTCTCTGCTCCGTGCCGCTGCTACTACACGCGGCAGCAGAGAGCGGGTAAGTGCAGATGAGGCCGTTCGGGTGATCGTTAGATCATCTGGGCGGCCCATAGAGGATAGCAGTGGTCTGCTGCCGCCGCTCCTATTCCGCGAGGCGATGGCAGCAGTTCGCTGCTATGATAGTTGTTTGTCTTTCAATATGTTAAAGGACAAACGACGGCAACGATGAGCCGACATCGTTCATGTCGGCTGATCGTTGCCTTCTATTACCCGGGACAATTATTGGCTGAATATGGCCGATAATCGTTCCCTGTAATTGGGCCTAAAGTCTAGAAGACGTACTCGTCAAGATCTTAACTCAGGAATCCAAAAATACAGGAGATTGCAAAGCTTAGACCATGTCTAAAGAGGAATTTTGATTAGTTTCAGGCTTCGGTGTATATGACGTACATATATTGATGAGAAATGTTAGGATCTTGAGGCTTCTTAAAGATGCTATTAGCAATACTAGCATTATGATTTACTACAAAAGGTCACAAGAACAGAGAGTGTATGTGCATTATTTCCAAGAAGTCACTTAAATTCTCCGAGCTGTGGCCGTATAATTATGTACAGAAGATGTGCAGTATGGGGGATTTCAGCCTGACCCATATAATTATTGTTGTGACTGGTAAACATCAGCACATTTCTGCTCCCTTCCCCTACACACTTCATGGGCCATTAGCAGTATTCAGGAGTAGGAAAATAAGACTAAAACCACAGTTGAAAATGAAATTATAACACAACGGGATGAATGAACAGAGTTTTGACAGCATGCTTCAGCCATAATTTATTGCAACTTTCCATTTTCTTGAGTGAAGAAAGAGACCATTGAAAGTATACCCCCCCCCCCCCCCTTCCCTTGGCATCACAGTCTTGGTCTTACTAACTGAACATTTAGTATGTCTTACTTAGGGCCCTAACTCTGCTATAGAAAATGTAAGGTTCTTAAAGTGAATGTACCACTAAGGTTTTTCACATGAACAGACCTGCGTGGGTGCAGGGATGCCGGAGGCGCAGTCCTTTTTTGAAACCTCCGCCCAGTTCCCGCACATAGCGCCAGTCTACTCCTGAGCACTGGTCAGTCCGGCAGGCCTGCCTCCAGTGCTCCATGCCGGCCAGTGCTCAGGAACAGACCAGTGCCATGCGTGGTAACTGGGCGGCGGTTCAAAAAAAGGACTGCACCAAAGGCATTCCTGCACCAGTGCTAGTGGTTTAATCAAATGTAATGTAATCAAATGTAATGAGTAATGGTATTGTGATCGCATCACTTAAATGGAGGCTGGCATCACTTTCATGTTTCCCAAACCACATGTCATTTGGGTTGTCCTCAGTGGCTTCTTCTTACCTCTCCAGCCTCTCAGATCTCCCTCCGTTTTAGTATAGGGAAAGATCTTTCAATCAAAGCCAACGTGGCCGGCAGAAGCCACCGGGGACTGCCCTAATGACTAGTGGTTCAGGCAGCATGAAAGTGATGACAGGTTCCCTTCAAAGACTGTGCCTTTCTCAAGGAATCTATGTTCCTGTATAGTCTCCCAGAGCTCTCCGGCAAAGCTTTAGTTTCTTCACTTTACAGCTGGACAGTTCTCAAAAATTTACAGTATACATTAGATTTTATGCTTATACACAGCTAGTGAAATCTAATCTAGAATCTTGCATTACAGATAGAAATAATAATCAGCCCTCACCGTCCATTAATATTGGATCAACCCCCTCACTGCAAAGTCAAAAAGTGGCAAAAAAAGAGAGATATGTGTCTTAATCCCAAGTCTGGTATCTTATTACAATCAGTAATTGTGAAGAGTAAGCACGTTCATGGCTCAGGAATGTTTCTCAGACCACAGGACTGACCTCAGAGAGTAAGTCCAAGATGGGAAACATGCTGCAAACCTTCAATAGAAGGCATACATCATAACCTGGCAGCCAAAGACACCCACACAGCGAGGAGGGAATTTGTGGCTCAGCTCCTATGGGGATATACTGCAGTCACTTATTATGAGTAATAGGGAAGATGCCAGTTACTGCAGAAGAAGCCGGAGTTCCTGTCTGTCTTCCCGAAGCTCCAAATCTGTAATTATAGAATTATTTCTCAAGCAACACAAAAGTTTATCATTTATTGATAATATGAGACATGGGGATGGTTAAAAATGTGGGACTACAATAAGAACGATGGATCGGCAACTCCGAGGAGCTCAGATGCATGAAGAATTAGATATTTTAATTGGGTTTTACTCTTAGGTGATGCTGTCAGAATGTTTTATAAAACTTCCTGCTCTTAGAACTAAGTTTTTACATGTACTTGTGAGGGCTCAAATATGGTTGTTACACATGAGCGGAAAGTATCTAGTTTAGGAGCACCGAATTTAAGGATTTCCAGCAGGTGGCAATAGCTTAGGTAATAAAAGTGCCATGATGATGCTTCCAGAATGGTGGAGCAGGGTAGTCTGCGATTACGAAATTGAGGGCGCCTAGAGGGGCAGACCTTAAAGAAGGAATAAGTCCTGCCTACCTAGATCACCCTACCCAGGACCATCTATCACTTGTAGTTGATCTTTTAGCACCGCTGACATGCCCAAACCAAGGCCCGGGAAGGGAGTCCATATATAGTAAGCAAAATATGGGATCACTGCACATAGATCTGTGCCAATTTTTTTTATTAGACTAATAGAAAGCCTGGAGCCATGTGCAGCCATATTTGGCTTACTGCTCCGGTATCCACATTTATTGCATCTGCCATTCACTCTGCTAGAGCTGCAACCATTAGATATCTTGAATTGGGTTGCTGCTTACTGAGCCCTCTGTGCCTGTTATGTACCTGGTATGTGCACAATCATTTCAGGTGAGTGGGTTATTTTCGACTCCAGACAGACCTTCCCTAGTTGGGTCTCACCCTGTTGTGCTCTGTTTGTTTTCCTCTCTTTTAATACATATCTTTGGTCTCAGTCATATAGCTTGCATACCCAAGATAAATGCTATGAAGGTCACAGCAACCACAGGGGTCCATGGGGTGGGATATTCTAAATGGGTGGCCAGACTGTACTGTATTGAGGGCATTCCTTGCTCCTCCCCCGGGTATGCAGTCTCCTGATTGGATGCTCAAAGGGGTATTCTCAGCTGCCAAACTTACCCCTCTTCATGCTCATGGCCTGTTTTAACTTCCTGGTTTGAATGGAGGGCGTACATCTCCACAGTTATATAGTATTCTGGCCAGCAGCACTGTGCTCCTCTGCTCTGCACTCTGCTGTGCTGTGTTGAGCTCTGCTATGCCAGGTCCTATAATTACTGCAGATAAGGTGGTCAGGCAGGGGATATTGTACACATCTCTTTACTAATGCATGTTCTGAGATCCTAACCACCCCCTTCCTTCAGAGCAGTGAAGGAGTGAAGTCACCAGCCTCTTAATACAGAGGTGGTAAGGAACCTAGACAAGAAGCTGTAAACATGACAGACACACCAGAGCCTAGCAGGGAGACAAAGATAAAAAGGTAAATACAACCAATTGCAAAGTTTCTTCATTTTAAATGAACTAAAGTTTTAGATATAGTTATTGTGATGAAAATAACTTTAAGCTATCAGTCTTAGATTAGAAGAGGAGCCAGAAATGCTCTTAATACAAAGGACTCGTGGCATCTAAGTATAAGATCACACCTCCAGGGCACTTGTAGAAGATGAAACTTCAATTTAATTTCTCTAGGTCTTTCAAGCTGAATGGGCTCTCCTTTTCATTCCTCTTAATGGCTCAAAACTACTAACTGGTCTGTGGTGACCGAGGAGCTACAAGGTGCTCTAGTGTAGGAGCTAAGGGTGTTGAGGTACCGCTGCGACACTTATCACAGGGCCTGAGCACTCCCCAGATACATTTGAACAATGTTCCTATTACCCTTTACAGTGTGTTGGTGCAGGATGCAGTCACAAGGATATCAGGAATAACTGCAGAATGGTAAAGTTTATTTAGGAAGTTCCTTAAGGTGCAAATACAGAATACTGTCACAGTTCAGTTGCATACAAATCCTTGATCACAAGACGGGTTAGCTTGGGAGCAGGTCTGTTAGTTAATTCTCCTCTGAGAAGGTTTGGATCACTGCTTCTAGCAGGTAGACTGAGCAAACTTTTGACTTAGTTTAGAACAAAGTGAGAGTGAGGCAAGAGTGACAGGTTGAACTACTAAGCGGGACACTGTCCATATAGTACTGTACTTTGCTGGAGAGGGCAGTGACAACTTTGGATAGGTTGTGATTATTTGAAAGCCGCAGAAAGAGACAACCAGTACTCTCTGTAAAGAAAGTGACCTTACTGTGAGCGACACATCAAGGAGTCTTTTGCACCAGTGTCACTGGTAGAAGCCAACCTCTAACGTTTGCCAGACAGGACTTGGGACAAAAGCAGTGGGGCACTTCGGCAAGAATTGCAGCTTCTCCAACCATTGACTAGATTTGACTTGAGACTCTCAGCGTGGACAGGCAGTTTCCCTCACATTTTCACCTCTGGTAGCCTAGCACTGCATTGTTACTCACACAGGAACAGCAGCTTAGTAGTGGTGGGCTCTGGACAGCAGCAAGACCCCTGGAAGAAGACTCTCAGCTGGTGCAATTATGCTATACTTTTAGCATAATTGATAGACTCTGATAAGGTGACCAGGGAATAACCTTAGACAGACTGGCTCCACAAGCAGGTGTCAGACAAATTACATTCAGAGAATCAAGTACAAAGTAAAACCTTTAGTGACCTGCAACATAAGCTTGCTGTCAGTGAATTGAAACCTGAGAAAAAAAAGACATAGAAATGCAGTACATTTTCTTCATCACACACAATACCTTGAGAGACATAATAAAATATAGGATTGTGCCACCCTACACATAATATACATATACATAGCACAAAAGCAGAAATGTGGGACACTACTGGTCCATTATAAAGGGGAACTATCAGCAGGTTAGACGAATCCTTGGTCTGGAGCACTGTTAGGAGCACTGCCCTGCCCCCATCACAGAATGGGGGGGGGGCAGTGCTCCTAACGGTGCTCTAGATCAAGTATTACACTGCTGACAGCATGGGAACAGTGCTGGGGAGGGAGACATACCTTCCTCCTCTGTGCCTCGTGCACGTTAGGGGGTTACCAGCAGGTTAGATTTCTTTAACCTGCTGTTAGTTTCCCTTTAAGTATATATTGTTATTGTGTGTATCTGAGCATTTTGGATATACCCTCACCGGCCACTTTATTAGGTACACCTGTCCAACTGCACGTTACCACTTAATTTCTAATCAGCCAATCACATGGCGGCAACTCAGTGCATTTAGGCATGTAGACATGGTCAAGACAATCTCCTGCAGTTTAAACCGAGCATCAGTATTGGGAACAAAGGGGATTTGAGTGTCTTTGAACGTGGCATGGTTGTTGGTGCCAGAAGGGCTGGTCTGAGTATTTCAGAAACTGCTGATCTACTGGGATTTTCATGCACAACCATCTCTAGGGTTTACAGAGAATGGTCCGAAAAAGAAAAAACATCCAGTGAGCGGCAGTTCTGTGGGCGGAAATGCCTTGTTGATGCCAGAGGTCAGAGGAGAATGGGCAGACTGGTTCGAGCTGATAGAAAGGCAACAGTGACTCAAATAGCCAAACGTTACAACCAAGGTAGGCAGAAGAGCATCTCTGAACGCACAGTACGTCCAACTTTGAGGCAGATGGGATACAGCAGCAGAAGACCACACTGGGTGCCACTCCTTTCAGCTAAGAACAGGAAACTGAGGCTACAATTTGCACAAGCTCATCGATATTGGACAGTAGAAGATTGGAAAAACATTGCCTGGTCTGATGAGTCTCGATTTCTGCTGCAACATTCGTATGGTAGGGTCAGAATTTGGCGTCAACAACATGAAAGCATGGATCCATCCTGCCTTGTATCAACGGTTCTGGCTGGTGGTGGTGGTGTCATGGTGTGGGGAATATTTTCTTGGCACTCTTTGGGCCCCTTGGTACCAATTGAGCATCGTTGCAACGACACAGCCTACCTGAGTATTGTTGCTGACCATGTCCATCCCTTTATGACCACAATGTACCCAAAATCTGATGGCTACTTTCAGCAGGATAATGCGCCATGTCATAAAGCTAGAATCATCTCAGACCGGTTTCTTGAACATGACAATAAGTTCACTGTACTCAAATGGCCTCCACAGTCACCAGATCTCAATCCAATAGAGCATCTTTGGGATGTGGTGGAAGGGGAGATTCGCATCATGGATGTGCAGCCGACAAATCTGCGGCAACTGTGTGATGCCATCATGTCAATATAGACCAAAATCTCTGAGGAAGCTTCCAGCACCTTGTTGTATCTATGCCACGAAGAATTGAGGCAGTTCTGAAGGCAAAAGAGGGTCCAACCCGTTACTAGCATGGTGTACCTAATAAAGTGGCCGGTGAGTGTAAATATAAGTATATTAGGTATATATATATATTTATTTATATGTATTATTAAATGTCTATGTTTATATGACCGTATTATAGTGCTTTGTATCTGTGTGAATATATTTAGATGATTGTGTGTATATAGCTTTAGAACGCCACAGGTGTCCTTATGAGAACTTTCTCTTTGTGATGCTGTTGTTATATACGGGGGGGGGGGGTGGAAAACCTAAACCTAGTATACGGCGAGTATAATAAATCCGGCTCCTCGTCCTGCCCTGACATCACATTTATGTAAAATACATTAATGCTAAGTTGGCAGCATATCAGAATGTAATTACAAAAGTCGTTTCAGAGCAATCGGAGGAAATGTAACATTTCTCTGTGCCAGAGGCAACGCTATAGAAGTGACGGTTGTTTGTGTCATATGTAAATAATTCTGGTACAGGGGAACAATGAGCTATTTGAGCGGCTATACCAGAGAAGAAAAGGATGAAATTAATTTGTAATACATTTCATGGTGCTTAGCGAGACAAAGGCTGGATTCTGTAAGGGTTATTTATGAGCTGCTCCTCACATATGGATAGCATGCTTTCCATACAGGGATAGAAACATCTTGTCCAGTGATTGTGATTACATTCTAAAACGTTCAACCATTTACATTTTCACACTACATTTCGATGTTTCGATGATTTATACCTTTAGGCCGGGTTCACACACAGTATTTTTGCTCAGTATTTTGGTCCTCATATTGCAACCTAAAACCAGGAGTGGATTGAAAACACAGAAAAATTTTATGTAATATGTCCGTGCACTCAGTTCTCTTTGGTGCTGGTTGTGTAATAAACACTTTCTACTTATGAAAACACAGAAAGGCTATGTTCACACAGTGTTAAAATTTAGTGGATGGCCGCCATTTTATGACAAAAAGTTTCATAACAACAGCCGATGTTTTAAAATGACGCCAATTATTTGACTTTAAATGGCAGCCATCCAGTATGTGTGAACAGAGCCTTTCTGTGTTTTCAATCGACTCTTGGTTTTGGTTGCAATATGAGGACCAAAATACTGAGCAAAAATACTGCTTGTGAACATAGCCTTATAGAAGAACATGGAGGAGATGGGAATTATTCACAGGTTGCTTGATATACATTTTAAACACCTCCTGTAAATTCATGGACTGCCAGTGATCCGGTGATTTCTAAGGGTGGTATTACACGGCACAATTATCGTTCGAAAAATTATTAAATCGTTCAGATTTGAACGATAATCGTTTATAGCAGACAACGATTAAACAACCAATGAGAAATTGTTGGTCGTTTAATAGAATTTGGACTTATTTTTTTTGTTGATCGTTTCACAAATCATTCGCATGTAATAAGACGTTGTTCGGTTGTTCGCAGTAGCGGCGTAAAGTGGAGACAACAGGACGCACTTTTGGCTTGGATTCGTGCCATGTGGTATCCTTCATCTAATCAGCGCACTGGGGCTGCTAAAAATTTGAAAGTTGTAGTCAGGGCCCTATTACCAGCTGCTGCTGCCCTAGGCACTACACCTACAGACGCCCCATCTTCACTCACCAATTGGCATCATGATTTTCTAGCTTCTGAACATCATATTGATATCTGATCAGTCTTACTCCACGTTCCCACATTTATTGTACGTCACCACATGCAGCCATAGCAGACCCTTATGCGGTAACCTGTAGGCGTATGACCACTAACCCTGGTAACAGGACATGACCACTGGGGAAGAAATGGGAGCCTGGTTTCTGCCATATGCATATCTCTACATGTAGAAACATTGTCTGAATCTCGTTTTTCATAGATTTTAACTGCTTACAACATAAACAAATTTCCACATTAAATCAATGATTAGAGCCGTCTGCATATTGTCTGAGGGAATTCTCACCACAGGATTGGTAGATTGGTAGGTAACAGCTCCAGGCGTCACATTTACCACCGCCACGCCACACCGCCACCTGACCAATACCACTATACTGTGACTGGATAACACCGCCAAACCAGACCTGACCAATACCGCCATACTGTGCACAACACCGCAACACGACGTGAACAATACTGCAATACTGTGACAGGATAACATCGCCATACCAGACCTGAACAATACTGCAATACTGTGACAGGATAACATCGCCATACCAGACCTGAACAATACTGCCATACTGTGAGTGGATAAGACCGTCACACCAGACCTGACCAATACCGCCATACTGCCATACTGTGACTGGATAATACTGCTATACCAGACCTGAACAATACCACCATACCGAACTGGTGTACAGTAGAATTTGCTCAGTTGCCCCTAGCAACCAATCAGATCCCACCTTTCATTCCCAACAGATTCTTTGGAAAATTAAAGGTGGAATCTGATTGGTTGCTTGGGGCAACTGAGCCGATTCTACTTTACACCACTTTGATAAATCTCCCCCTATGTGAATACACTCCGGCCAGGATTCCCTCGGGAGACAGCACTACGTTAGTACGTTATTTCTGCGGAACTTACATAGTGTGAACATAGCCTGAAATAGTAAAAGGTGTCAACTTCTAATCACAGACAGACAGTCATATCTAGAAAAAGACGGAGGCTGGAAATACTTTTGTTGAATTATTAAAGGGTTTATCCAGAGCTAAACCTGTGATAAAGTGTTCCTAGATAAGTCATTGATTATTATGGGGGGAAATAAATTAAAAATGTGCCAAGCATATGTCGGGAAAAAGGCACAGACTGAGTAGTTTGCATAAAAATCTGACACTTTTCCCCCAGGAGGGAACGGCAAGGCGAGAATTTACATCAGATTCAAAGCTGGTGTAGATTTCTGCGACTTCCATATGGCAACCTTAGTTTCGCCTGGTTCACTTGAAAATGTGCGCCTCTTAGTAAATTTGGCGGGGTTCCTGGGTACACCGGCCTTGATAAATTCTCCCCTATGTGTTTAACCCCTCGTCTTTACCTAGTCATGAGCATTAAAGGGGTGGTGTGGCACTAAACAATTATTCACTAAATAACACACATTACAAAGTTATACAACTTTGTAATGTATGTTATGATAGGGAATGGCCCCCTTCCCCGTGTTTCTCCCCACCCCCGCCAAACCCGGAAGTGTAGTGCTCTATACTCACCTGATTCGTGTCGACCCCCGTCCGCCATCTTGTGACAATGATGTCATCTTAGGGAGGCCGGCCGAACCGTTCCGACTGTCCTTCATGCCGGCCCCCCCTCTGCGGCATCATCAGCTGCTCAGCCGCCATTGGCTGAGCATAACGGTTCGTCTGGCCGAAGATGACATCATTGTCACAAGATGGTGGATGGGGGTCGACACGAATCAGGTGAGTATAGAGCACTACACTACATGGGTCTAGCGTGGGTGGGGGAACATGGGAAAGGGGCCCATTCACTAACATAACATACATTACAAAGTTGTATAACTTTGTAATGTGTGTTATTTAGTGAATATTTGTTTAGCGCCGCACTACCCCTTTAAGAGATGTCAGCTCTCCAGCTTCAATGACAAGAGTACTGCTGTTTGTGGAGGAAAGTGGCCATGTTTTTGCAGCGCTGGATAACCCCTTTAATCTAAAGAAAAGATCATCAAAAACTGTTTTGAGGGAAGTTATCAATATTTTTATGTAGGCTTTGGCTTAACCCCTTAAGGACAGAGCCTGAAATGGCCTTAATGACAGAGACAAATTTTATGAATATGACCAGTGTCACTTTAGTCATTAATAACTTCGGGATGCTTTTACCTATCCGGCTGATTCTGAGATTGTTTTCTCGTGACATATTGTACTTTACATTTCTGGTAAATTGGAGTCGATAATCATAACAAATCTTTATGAAAAAAACCCAAATAATGTGAAAAAATGTGAAAAACTGCATTTTTCCAACTTTGAAACTTTTTTGCGTATACAGAAAGTGGTTATACCACATAAATTATATATTAAATAGCATTAGCAACATGTCTACTTTATGTTGGCGGCATTTATTAAACGATCTTTAATTTTTTTTAGACAATAGGAAGCTTAAAACATTAGCAGCAAATTTCCAAATTTTCAGTAAAATTTCAAAATCAGATATTTTTAGGGACCTGTTCAGGTTTAAAGTGTATTTGAGGGGCCTGTATGTTAGAAAGCCCCACAAAGCACCCCATTTCAGAAACTGCACCCCCCACACTCTGCAAAAGCATATCCATAAAGTGTTTTAACCCTTTAGGGGAGTCACAGAAATAAAAGCTAAGTGTGTAAGAAATTTGAAAATTTTAATTTTCTGTGCAGAGATTTTATTGTAATCCAATATTTTTCATAATTATAAACCTATTACCAGAGAAATGCACCCAAATAATTATTGCCCCGTTTCTGCAGTTTATAGAAATACCCCATATGTGGCCCTATTGCGCTATTTGACGCAACCACAAGCCTCAGATACAAAGGAGCGCCTAGTGAATTTCAACGCCTCCGTTATATTTGGTCATTTCTGACTGTACCACTTCAGCCTGACAGGAGTAGTAGACTAAATGAGGCTTAAAACATAACTTTTAATAGCTCGCTAAAATCTTATCACTACTTATAACCAAAAATACTAAGAAAAAGTCGTGGCAAAACACTGTGACAACTTACTCCCACGTACAAACAGAGTATGGTGGATAGAGGAACCTGAAAACAAAATAGAACCAAAGTGTGGGTGGGGGAAGTGCACTCTGCACTACAAGGAGATAGTCTATCCCTACCTTTTGGGGTGGTCACCTCCTTAGCAGGGTGGCCCCAACCACGATGGCGGTCCCTACTCTCAAGTAAGTGCGCGGGAGAAAACAATAAACACCATGTGTCCCTACAAAATAATTCCCCCAAAACTAATGAAATGAAATGAACCGTGTACACTCCATAAAATATGTACAATAATGATCAACAGATCCAGTTGAATATAAATATTCCTACGCGTTTCCCCCGTCTATTTACTACGGGTTCATCAGGGAATCAACAAACAATGATCATTTAATGCTTAAAAGATATAAACAGATATTGCAATCTGCACCACTACAAGATAAAAAACACACAATGGCTTCTGCTACACAATAACATGTAGTGTGATTGTCTCTCCCATGTGGTTGTAATGGTAGAACCACACCTACAATGTCAGAATCACATATGTAGAGACCACAGCAGTATATTGCTCAACCAATAAAGTTCAACCCACAAATGTTTAACAGATAAGGAAAACACTGCAGTATATATTTGGACCTAGATAAAAATACATACTAGACCAGATATGAATATAGAGGAGCAATATACTCATCTAGACAGATGGCCAATTCACGGTCCAAGGATAGACATGTCCCGCATGCATACAGCGATGGATGGCCTCAGTGGGGTGACAGATAGACACCCCCAATCAACGTTCCCGATGTGGGGTGTGTTGAGAAGCTGCTGCGTCTAGCTGTTAGTCCTACCTTAAATAGTTGGTAAATGCCCATCTACGATGTAAACCGACACCGGTGCGCAAACACCTGTTTCCGCCTTGTGGAACGCAGGCGTGCGTTCCATCCTGTCCCTCCTTTACAGGATCTGATGTAACGTAGCCATGCGCTTCCGCCCGCTGGAACGCACATGAGCTAGATCAATGGACTGTTGCCTAAAGCTGGAGCGCAAACTGCACTTGATGTGGTTACGCCCCCCGGGGCGTGACATCAGTCGTCACATGACCGTCACATGACCGTAAGCTAGATCAATGGACTGTTGCCTAGAGCTGGACCGCAAGCCGCACTTGATGTGTGACATCAATCGTCACATGACCGTAACTTAGTGTAATGCATTATGATAACTACGGTCCCTCGCTTCGTACAGCTTATTGCACGAATTATGATGTCCAGTGCTTATGGAACTATGCGGCTACATAAAAACAATTTAAACATTAAGCAACTAAACAAGAACTTTTTAGTGATACCGTTAGGAGGGATCACCAGAGCTCACAGGATATTATGAATACAGACGGCATTGGAAAGAGGCAATGACCCCGTAAGAATTAAACATATTAAAGGTGAAACATTGTAGAGGGGAAAAAATGGTTCAAGACATAAGTAGCCGTTATAAACTTCTTAAGCGAAGGGCATTTGCGTGCCATTGTGTACCAACCTTGATGCGGTGCATTTTTGGATGTATATGACATTTGCCACTCAAACATCTCGTGGTAATTTCCAACGAGCTAAGCTTATACCTAATGGTGTAAGGTGTCCTATGAACACCTATAGATGATGGCACGCGGAAGGAGGAATTTCTATGAGCAAGGCAAATGTTGGTGCCTTGCTTATGTAAAGGGGCGATGACGATGCTGTTTATATGAAAGAGGCAAATGATAATGCCTCATTAAGGCCAGAGGGAGACACCGTTTTGAGGCGGTATATCCATCTGGCCTCCTTTTGTAATAATACCCTATCTACATCCCCACCTCGTGGGGAAACTTGTACCACCTCAATGGCCTGGAAAACGATACAAAAGGGGGTTAAGGGATGTTGGAGACGCATGTGAAGAGCTATAGGTTTATCCCTGGAGTGAGTGATGTCTCCAATGTGTTCTAAAATTCGACGGCGGAACTCTCTTTTGGTCTTACCTACATAAGATAGGCCACAAGGACAAGTGGCTAGATAGACCACATGGGTACTACTGCAATTAGCAAATTCCCTATTGAGAAAAACTTTGGCACCATTTTTAGTGGAAAAGGACTTCAAAACTTTAATATAGTTACAGGCCTTACACCTGCCACATTTGAAGTGCACCAAACGATCCCCCAGATTTTTACTTCTCCTATACGTGATACTTGGATTGCTTTCAACCATTTTTGATATGATTGGATCAGAGGTGAGTATAGGCCAAAATCTGCCGATTATGTCCCTTATCTCTTTGTGACAGGAGTCAAAGGTGCCGATGATGCGGGATTTCCCCTTCTCTAGGGTTCTCTTTTGTGGGACCAGGAGGTCCCGTCTATCTCTTTGGGACGCTTCTTGATATGCTCTTTTCAAAACTGATTTAGGGTATCCTCTCGTGGAAAATCGTTCCCTTAGGACCGAAGCTTCCTTTTTAAAGGATTCATTTGTCGAGCAATTTCTCCTCGCCCGTAGGTATTGCCCTTTCGGTATCCCTCTTTTGAGGGCTAGTGGATGATGGCTATCCCAACGGAGAAGGCTGTTGCCTGCCGTGGGCTTTCTGTATACACTGGTCTGGATCAAGTTTCCTGGGCCCCTTTCTAGTACCACATCAAGAAAACAGAGGCTGTCCTTCTTGATCTCAGATGTAAAATGAAGACCAATAGGATTAACATTCAGTTCCTGAATAAAGTTGTTAAATTCCAGATTTGTCCCCGCCCAAAGGATGATAACATCATCTATGAAATTTTTCTTACATTTTCTTACATTTTCTTACATTTCTTACATTTTTCTTAGTATTTTTGGTTATAAGTAGTGATAAGATTTTAGCGAGCTATTAAAAGTTATGTTTTAAGCCTCATTTAGTCTACTACTCCTGTCAGGCTTTAAATTTTTCTAGTGACTATAGGGCTATCCTATCTGGTGGTTAGCAGAGACCCGTATATTGTGTCTGCATGTTTTGGTGTACCACTTCAGGTTGGCAGAGGCTCTGGGGTGCCAAAACCTAAAAAACACCCCTAAAGGGACACCATTTAGAAAACTACACCCCTCAAGGAATGTAACAAGGGGTGCGGTGAGCATTTGAACCCCACAGGTGCTTCACAGATTTTCCGAACAATATGGCGTGAAAAAAGAAAAATTTATTTTTTACACTAAAACGTTCTAGCCTTCAATTTTTCATTTTCTTAAAGGGATAAGAGGAAAAAAAAGACACAAAATGTGTAGCGCAGTTTCTCCCGAGTACGGAAATACCCCACATGTGGCGATAAAGTGCCAAGGGGGCGCAGGACGAGCCTCCAAAGGGAAGGAGCGCCAATTGGCTTTTGGAAGCTGAATTTCACTGGAAAGGATTTCAAGGGCCATGTCGCATTTACAGAGCCCTCGTGCTGCCAAGATACTGGAAACCTCCCACAAGTGACCCCATTCTGGAAACTACACCCCTCAAGGAATCTAACAAGGGGCACAGTGAGCATATGGACCCCACTGGTGACGGGCACAAATGTGGAACAATGTGACGTAAAAGTAAAAAATTTCATTTTTTCACTTTCATGGCACAAATGTGCCCGTCATCAAGGGGTCCATATCCTCACTGCACCCCTTGTTAGATTCCTTGAGGGGTGCAGTTTCCAGAATGGGGTCACTTGTGGGGGGTTTCCAGTGTTTTGGCAGCACGAGGGCTCTGTAAATGCGACATGGCGTTCATCATCCATTCTAGCCAAATCCAACCTCCAAAATCCAAATGGCGCTCCTTCCCTTTGGAGGCTTGCCCTGCGCCCACATGGCGCTTTATGTCCACATGTGGGGTATTTACGGACTCGGGGGAAATTGCTCTACACATATTGTGTGTTTTTTTCTCTTTTAACCCCTTGTGAAAATGATAAATTCAAGGCTAAACCAACATTATAGTGTAAAAAATGTAATATTTCATTTTCACGCCACATTGTTCCACATTTGTGCCCGTCACCAGTGGGGTCCATATGCTCACTACACCCCTTGTTACATTCCTTGAGGGGTGTAGTTTCCATAATGGGGTCACTTGTGGGGGGGTTCAACTGTCTTGACAACACAGAGGCCTTTTGAATGCAACATGGCCCCTTAAAATCCATTCCATCCAAATCCAGCCTTCAAAAACGAAATGGCGCTCCTTCCCTTCGGAGGCTTACCCTGCACCCGAATGGCGCTTTATGTACACAAGTGGGGTATTTCCGTACTCAGGGGAAATTGCTCTACACATTTAGTGTTTTTTTTTATCTTTTAGCCCCTTGTGAAAATGAAAAAATCATGACAAGATTAATGATTTAGAGTAAAAATTTTACAAAAATTACACTAAATGTTGGTCTAGCCTTGATTTTTTCCATTTCCACAAGGGGTTAAAAAAGAAAATTAACACAAAACGTGTAGGGTAGTTTCCCCTGATTACGAAAATACCCCATATGTGGGCATAATGTGCCATATGGGCACAGGGCAAGCCACCAAAGGGACAGAGCGCCATTTAGAGGCTGGAATGGAGGATGGAGGCCATGTCGCAATTACAAAGCTCCTGTGCTGCCAGGTCAGTAGATACCCCCGACAAGTGACCCCATTCTGGAAACTACACCCCATAAGGAATCTAACAAGGGGTGCAGTGAGCATATGGACCCCACTGGTGACAGGCACTTACGTAGAACATGTGCCGAGAAAATAAAAAATACCATTTTTTTCATTTTCACGTCCCAAATGTGGCCGTCACCAGGGGGCCATATCCCCGCTGCCCCCCTTGTTAGATTCCTTATCGGGTGTAGTTTCCAGAATGGGGTCACTTGTGGCTTTGTAATTGCATCATGGCATCCTCTAATGGGAATGGCGGCCATACCTATTTAGCTGGGAAAAAGGGACAATTCTAATTTATTTGGGGGTATTAGGCCAATTATTAGTTTATAAGGTTGGAAATGACAGGTGTCCATCAAATTCAACCTGTGTTGATCCAGAGGAAGGCAAAAAACCCTCGTGAGGCAGACGACAGTAGCCTCATCAATGGGAAAAATTCCTTCCCGACTCCATAATGGCGATCAGAATAATCCCTGGATCAACGTGACCCCTGAAATAGGAATAAGGGACAGAATTTAGATAATGTAGAACCCCAGTGACGTGTGGTACGCCTTGGAGCGATCCAGTATGCAGAGGCCGGGGTGATCAGGACAGGCGTCACACTGGAAATGGTGTCCTACCTGATCCCCCTGTTACGCCACACTCTGCACTTCTTCTGGGGTCTCCTGTTCTCCAGTGTGGGGGACGTCACCTGGAAAATGTTGTCCTGGTGCGATACGGGGTCCTTCATATCCAGAAGAGCTGGGTCCGCTCCATGGCTGCTAAATATTAGGGCGCTATTACTACTTCTGATATGTTCGGATCGTGCCGCAAGCTACAGTAGCTCGGGCAGTGAGGGACCGGAAGAGGGGGTGCTGGTATAAATGTTATCCCCGTACAGGTGGTGACCTTTATCCAGCAGTGGGAAGATCAGTTCCCGGACGATCTTCCCACTTGTTCCGAGGATGGGAGGGGAGGGGGCATCTGGGGCTGGATTCGGGTGTTCCTTCCTACATACACTCTAAGGGTACATGCACACTGCGGAATCGCGACAGATAACCCTTCGTGCATTCCGCAGTTGGCACCCGCCGGCGGACTGATGCAGGCGCACGTCTCCGTCCGTGTCATAGACTCCATTCTATGCACGGCGGATTCCGCTCTCCGTCCAACGTGTTCATTCTTTGGATGGACGACGGAATCCGCCCGTGCATAGAATGGAGTCTATGACACGGATGGAGACGCGCGCCTCCATCAGTCCGCCGGCGGGTGCCAGCTGCGGAATGCACAAAGGGTTATCCTTCGCCATTCCGCAGTGTGCATGTACCCTAAATCTGTAAGTGTACCCAGAGGTACTCTCACAGAGTTTGTAGAATTTCACGCCATACAGTCATCTCTTATTGGGACGGTACTGGCGGAAAAGACGTGTCTGGGGGGCAGCGTACACTACGCTACCCCCAGACACGTCACTGGATGATGAGGATGAATGGAGGAAAGAACGATCCCCCCCATTCATCCTCACTGGCTGTTTCGGTGTCGGAGGCAATAATAACGTATCCCTCTGACGCTGAAAACACCCTGGGGGCCATCTTTATATGGGGATTAGTATATGGGGTATGTAGTGGTGTAGTGTCAAACTTTATTCAATGTAGTGTGGTGTAATGTAGTGTTTTTTACGTGTTTTTTTTACAGTAAGTATAAAAAAAATCTACGCCAACAAAGGAGTTGCTGATAAATGCCGCACTTATGTGGGGCACTTATAAGCAGACCGTGGCAGTAGAATATAGAAAAAAAACACCCTACGCCAAAAAGGAGGAGTTGCTGATTAGCAGCGCACTTTCGTGCGATGCTGATCAACACTCAGCGGCGATAGGGTGCGGAAAATAGTAAAAAAAAAATTGGGGAAAAAAAACAAACACTTTTTCTATATTCTGAATATCCCTGTAGCTGCTGATAAGTGTATTACACATATCAGCCGCTAGGGGGCAGCAGAGCGCAAAATCCGGAAAATGACGAGGCTGGAGCCGAAAATAGCCGAAAGAAGACGACGAGGACCGCCGGAAAGACCCGAAGACCGAACGGAATGACGGAGGACGCCGCGAACCCGGAAGCCGCCGATCAGGAGCCCGGGACAGGTGAGTAATGTACAAATACCTGCTCTGGACCCCTCGGCTACCTAGCTGAGGGGTCCAGGGCAGGTATTTACTATTTTGTGGGACTCTGATCGCCGTGCCACCGGCCCGATCGCCGTGAACGGCCGGCCGGCCGTTCACGGCGATCGGGCCGGTGGCACGGCGATCAACATTACTTTTTACAGTAATGGCGGTCGGTGCCGTCCTCGGACAGCACCGACCGCCATTTTTTTCCGGGTCATCGGGTCACCGATGACCCGGAAAGGTTCCGATCGCCGCTATTGGCTGATCTGAATTGATCAGCCTATAGCAGCGATCGTAAGCACGGGGGGTGTTAACCACCCCCCGTGCCGAGAAGCTATGATGGCCTGCTATGATTTATAGCAGGCCATCTTCCCCGACCGCTGTGTGTGAACACGCAGCGATCGGGGAAACATCGGGCGTAAATTTACGCCCTGATGCGCTAAGTACCAGGGCGCCAGGGCGTAAGTTTACGCCCGATGTCGTTAAGGGGTTAAAATTTGGAACTTTTCTTGTTTTGTGCAGAAATTTGAGAGCATTGCCAAAGCCATCAGCACCCTGAAACTTTAACATCTAACTAAATCCTTAAAGGGGTACTCTGGTGAAAATATGTTTCTTTAAAATTAACTAGTGTCAGAAAGTTATATAGATTTGTGATATTTTTATTCAAAAATCTTAAGTCTTCCCATACTTATCAGCTTCTGCTTGTCCAGCAGGAATTGTTGTTTTCTTTTTAGTCTAACACAGTGCTCTCTGCTGCCACCTCTGTCCATGTCAGGAACTGTCCAGAGCAGATCCCCATAAAAAAAACCTCTCCTGCTCTGGACAGTTCCTGACCGGGACATAAGTAGCAGCAGAGAGCACTGTGTCAGACTAGATAGAATACACCACTTCATGCAGGACCTACAGTAGCTGATAAGTACTGGAAGATTGGAGATTTTTAAATAGAAGTAAATCACAAATCTATATAACGTTCGGAAACCAGCTGATCTTAAAGGACAACTACCGCGCTAAGGAAAAAAAACAAAAACCAATCAGAAACCTAGCTTTTATACTTATCATCCCTCCTGAGCTGTCACTGTTTGAATTTTCCACCGTCTGTGTACCTTCTGATTTCTAGTCTTGTTCTTCATTTCTTCCTTGCTTCCTGGTTTCAGCTTCCCATGATGCACTTTGCTGTGACAAGCCAGCCCCCTGCTGTGACACAGCAAGTGCCTGCCCCTCCATTCACTACAACTCCCATCATACACTACACATGACCCCCTCTCTGGCTCTCTTCAGTCAGACTGCTATATACACACACTGAAGCTGCACACACATACTGTCACCTCACTGTAGTCTACATTCTGCAGGATTAGGTCAGGGCAGCAGGGGAGAGATAAGACGTCTGTGTAGCTGACAAGCCGGGAGTGAGGAGAAAGATAAGCAAGTGACATCACTCACTCACTGAGTCCACTCGGCAGCAGGAGGGAGTATGGGGGAGGGGGTCCTGTAGCTGGTTATGTGCCGGGAGTCAGTCACCAGTCATTATTGAGTTGCAGAATGACAGATGGCTTACAGTTGCTCAGCCAATGGGAGCTGAGCAAGCCTAGTCACCTGACCAGGCAGGGGAGGGGGAGGCTGGTATGACAGGAGCTAGAGCAGCCCTCCTGCTGATGACTCATCGTCACTAGAAGGAGCTGAGAGAGCAGCCTGGTGACGACAGTAATTAGGTATGAAGGAGTTTCTTACACTTCCTGGTGGGGGGTTGAGGGGGGAAAAGACAGGGAAGGAGGACAGACAGGTGATTGAAGTATATTACAGTGTTATATAACTTTGTAATGTGCTTCAATTACTGGGAAAAAGTTTTTCATGGGAGTTGTCCTTTAAAGATAAATATTCCCCCTGGAGTACCCCATAAATTTTCTAATTTATTTATTTCTAAGTTATTTATTAAGTTATTTATTTATTTCGCACAATACACTAAGAAGTTATGATGAGACGCTCTGATCCTCAGGAAGGAGACCTCCTTTGATCATCTCCAGATGTGCAGCTGTATTTTTCAATAAACTCTTTGGGGCTGTTTTGCATTTAGAAAATATTGTCGGTATGCCCGCAATCCTATAGAAATTTACAGAATACCACCAGTGATGGGTTGTGTTAAAAAAAATAAAATAAAAAAATAAAATCATGTTTATCAGCATAGTGTAAATCTCTACCCTCAGAAAATTTGCTCTGAAATAAATGTACTTAATAATAATCTCTATTTTGCAGCCAGTGAAATGAATCTAACTGCGTAGGCTGACCCACCCCCGCCCAACATTGGAAAAACTTTCCGTACAGTGGCAGCTTCTGCTTCCAATAAAGCACCGTTTCTTAGTGTTCCCTGCAATCATAATAATTTTTATCCACATCTATAGGAATTTTCAATGAAACAAATCGGCGCTCTTCTTTTAAGTCCACCAGGAATTATGTTTTTTTTTTGTAGGCCTAAAAAAAAAAAAATTATTTACTGGAAAGCCGTTACTGAAAGCCCCGGGGATGAGTCATTTCTGTATTCTTCGTTTTTTTTTTCCCAATAAGCCAAGTAACATTCTGTGCACACAGGAAAATATATGCCGCTGTATACGAGTTGTTTGAATTTTAATGTGTTCTCTCGTACAATAGAAAGATCCATTTTATGCTTGTTGGGATTGTAGCATAAATGTCAATTATAATGCTGAGAGAACACAAGCAGCTGAGGTTTTTATTCACCTCTATCAATTCCCAAGCAGACCTATTTATACAGAGCTAACTTACAAGATATGTGTCTGGGTTTTTGTAAGGAGTTGTTAGAATAAAAACTTTTAAATTTAGCTTTTTTTTTTTTGTTTGAGTTACCTTATCCTGACCTGGCTGACTATTCTTCTAACCATCAATCATGACTCCAGTTTATCTGACTGCAATCGTCTTCTTCAATATATCGACCCACATTCGGTGATATATTCTTGCATTAACTTAAGTGTTGTTGCCTTTAGCTTCTATTCTTCCAAACCAACTCATTATAATTAGATTCCAGCTACTCTAGACCATATCTGAGGAATCAACACCAGACTTATGGCCCTATTACACAGAACGACAATTGGCTGAATTGGACCTATCCAGTCGATTATTGCTCCGTGTAATAAACACAATGATCAGCCGATGACAACGATCATCGACTGATTGTTGATATAGGTTTGGACCTATAATTTCCGGTACCAACCGCGCATCGCTACATGTAATAGTGGTGCGCGGCCGGCGGCTGACGATTTCCAAACTCTATACATTACCTATCCATATTGCAAAAAAAGGGGGGGGGGGGGGAATCAGCTCACCCTCAAGCAAGTAGTGATAAGTATCTGGCACAGTTCTCAGGAGAAAATGGAGCGCGTGGGTCATGAAGCGGGTCGTCACCCGTGTAGATAATTCCAAACGATACAAGGTTCCACAGCTCCTTAAGGTAGTATCAAAAACTTTATTGGTACATTAAAAAATAATAAAAACTTCAAAACCACGCCGACGCATTGCGAAGGGACCCCTCCTTAATCATGGCCATGATTAAGGAGGGTTTCCTTCGCAACGCATCGGCGCGGTTTTAAAGTTTTTATTATTTTTGAATGTACCAATAAAGTTTTTGATACTACCTTAACCCCTTTGTGCTGCAGCTAGTTTTGGCCTTAATGACCAGGCTAATTTTTCAAAATCTGACCTGTCTCACTTTATGCTCTTATAGCTCAGTGATGCTTTAACGTATGCTAGCGATTCTGAGATTGTTTTTTCGTGACATATGGCACTTTATGTTAGTGGCAAAATTTTGTCACTACTTTGTGTGTTTTTTGTGAAAAACATCAAAATATCATGAAAAATTAAAAAAATTTGCATTTTATGAACTTTGAAATTCTCTGCTTCTAAAAAAAGAAAGTCGTAGCACATAAATTAGTTACTAAGTCACATTACCAATATGTCTTCTTTATTCTGGCATAATTTGGTAAACATATTTTACTTTTTTAGGGTGTTATGGGGCTTAGAAATTTATCAGCAAATTATCACATTTTCGTGAAACTGATTTTTTTAGGGACCAGTTCTTTTTTTAAATGGATTTAGAAGTCTGGTATCCTGAAAACCCCCATAAGTGACCCCATTTTGGAAACTACACACCTTAAAGAATTCATCTTGGGGTATAATGAGCATTTTAACCCTACAGGGGCTGGAGGAAAGTATTCACAATTAGGCAGTAAAAAAATTGAAAATTTAAATTTTCCAATAATATATACGTTTAGATTAAAGTTTCTCATTTTCAAAAGGAATATGAGACAAAAAGCACCCCAAAATTTGTAATGCAGGTTCTCTTGAGTACAACGGTACCCCATATGTGGGCGTAAACCACTGTATGGGCACACAGCAGGGCTCAGAAGGAAGGGAGCGCCAATTAGCTTTTCCAATGCAAATTTTGCTGAAGAAGTTTCTGAGCGCCAGGTGCGTTTGCAGAGCCCCTGTAGTGTCAGCAGAGAGAAAACCCCCCATAAGTCACCCCATTTTGGAAAGTGCACCCCTCAAAGAATTCATCTTGGTGTGTGGTGACCATTTTGACCCCACAGGTATTACAGGAAATTATTCAAAAGAAGACAGTAAAAATGAAAAACTCGAATTCTTCCAATAATATGTTCGTTTAGTTTGAAATTTCTCAATTTCACGAGGAACAAGAGGAAAAAAGTACCCCAAAATTTGTAACGCAGGTTCTCCTGAGTACAATGGTACCCCATATGTGGGCATAAACCACTGCATGGGCACACAGGAGGGCTCAGAAGGGAAGGAGCGCCAATTAGCTTTTTCAATGCAGATTTTGCTGCAGAAGTTTCCGAGCGCCAGGTGCGTTTGCAGTGCCCCTGTAGTGCCAGCGGAGTAAAATCTCGCCATAAGTCACTCCATTTTGGAAAGTGCACCCCTCAAAGTATTCATCTTGGTGTGTGGTGACCATTTTGACCCCACAGGTATTAGAGGAAAGTATTCAAAAGTAGACAGTAAAAATGAAAAACTAAAATTTTTCCAATATTATGTTCTTTTAGTTTGAAATTTCTCAATTTCACGAGGAACAAGAGGAAAAAAGTACCATAAAATTTGTAACGCAGGTTCTCCTGAGTACAATGGTACCCCATATGTGGGCGTAAACCACTGTATGGGCACACAGGAGGGCTCAAAAGGGAAGGAGCGCCAATTAGCTTTTTCAATGCAGATTTTGCTGAAGAAGTTTCCGAGTGCCAGGTGCGTTTGCAGAGCCCCTGTAGTGTCCGCAGAGTAAAATCTCCCAATAAGTCACTCCATTTTGGAAAGTGCACCCCTCATAGAATTTATTTTGGGGTGTGGTGAGCATTTTGACCCCACAGGTATTTGAGGAAAGTATTCAAAAGTAGACAGTAAAAATGAAAAACTCGAATTTTTCCAATAATATGTTCCTTTAGTTTGAAATTTCTCAATTTCACGAGGAACAGGAGAGAAATGTCACCCCAACATATGTAAAGCAGGTTCTCCTGAGTAGAACAGTACCCCATATGTGGGCATAAACCACTGCATGGGCACACAGGAGGGCTCAGAAGGGAAGGAGCGCCAATTAGCATTTTCAGTGCAGATTTTTCTGAAGAAGTTTCTGAGCGCCAGGTGCGTTTGCTGAGCCCCTGTAGTGTCAGCAGAATAGATTCCCCCCAAAAGTCACCACATTTTGGAAAGAGCACCCCTCAAAGAATTCATCTTGGGTTGTGGTGACCATTTTTACCCCACAGGTATTAGAGGAAAGTATTCAAAATTGGCCAGTAAAAATGAAAAACTCGAATTTTTCCAATAATATGTTGGTTTAGTTTGAAATTTCTCAATTTGACGAGGAACAGGAGAGAAAATGTACCCCAAAATCTGTAACGCAGGTTCTCCTGAGTAAAACGGTACATCATATGTGGGTATAAACCACTGTATGGGCACACAGCAGGGCTCAGAAGGGAAGGAGCGCCAATTTACAGGAGCAAAACCGCAGCTAGTAATGGTTATTAGAATAGCGCAGTTACTAAAATAAAATAAAAAAAATGAGATTACAGGTAATGTGGGGTGGTTACGGGCAACCAGGGGTGGTTATGGGCAACCTGAGGTGGTTACAGGTAATCTGGGGTGGTTACGGACAACATGGGGTGGTCACGGGCAACCTGCTGTGGTTACGGCAACCTGGGGTGGTTACAGGCAACCTGGGGTGGTTACAGGCAACGTGGGGTGGTTATGGGCAACGTGTGGTGGTCACGGGCATTCTGCTGTGGTTACGGCAACGTGGGGTGGTTACAGGCAACGTGGGGTGGTTACAGGCAACGTGGGCTGGTTACAGGCAACATGGGCTGGTTACAGGCAACGTGGGCTGGTAACGGGCAACGTGGGCTGGTTACGGGCAACCTGCTGTGCTTACAGACAATCTGGGATGGTTACGGGAAACGTGGGGTGGTTACGGGTAACCTGCAGTGCTTACAGACAATCTGGGGTGGATACGGGCAACGTGGGGTGGTTACGGGCAACCTGCAATGCTTACAGACAATCTGGGGTGGTTACGGGCAACGTGGGCTGGTTACGGGCAACCTGCAGTGCTTACAGACAATCTGGGGTGGATACGGGCAACGTGGGCTGGTTACGGGCAACCTGCAGTGCTTACAGACAATCTGGGGTGGTTACGGGCAACGTGGGGTGGTTACGGGCAATGTGGGGTGGTTACGGATAAACTGAAGTACTTATAGGCAATCTGGGGTGGGTACCTGTAATCTGACATGGGCACCGCAATCTGGAGGGGGTCATTGGCAATTTGGGGTGGTCAGAGGCGACGTGTGGTGGTCAGAGGCGACGTGCGGTGGTCAGAGGCGACGTGTGGAGGTCAGAGGCGACGTGTGGAGGTCAGAGGCGACGTGCGGTGGTCAGAGGCATCGTGGCGTGGTCAGAGGCATCGTGGCGTGGTCAGAGGCATCGTGGCGTGGTCAGAGGCATCGTGGCGTGGTCAGAGGCAACGCGCGGTGGTTACGTGCAATCTGGGGGGGGGGGGTTACATGTAATCTGGCATGATTACGGGGAACCTGGGGGGTTATGTGCAACCTGGAAGGGTTACAGACAATCTGAAATTGTTACTGATAAACTGAAGTGCTTATAGGTAATCTGGGGTGGGTACATGTAATTTGGGGTGGTTACGGGCAATCTGGAGGGGGTCACGGGCAATCTGGAGGGGGTTACGGGCAACGTGCGGTGGTTACGGGCAACGTGCGGTGGTTACGGGCAACGTGCGGTGGTTACGGGCAACGTGCGGTGGTTACGGGCAACGTGCGGTGGTTACGGGTAATCTGGGGAGGGGTAAGGGGTAATTTGGGAGTAAACTGCAATTATTACTATAATAAAAAGTGTGTGTTTTATTTTTTTGTATGTTTGTCACTTTTTGTACTTTACATATTCATTTTCACTGTATTACTATGATTACTGTGATATTTTCTATCACAGTAATCATAGTTCAGTGACAGAGACCAAATTGGTCTCTGTCACTTTAAATTTTCAGAGTTGGCTGGTTGTGAAGCGCATGCGCACTTCATAACCAGCCAGGACGTCGAGGAGGAAGGAGCTCCGTGGATCCGGTGAGTAAATGGGGAAGGGGGGGTGACTGGGGGACGGGGGTGACAGGGGGGGTGGGGGGCGACTTGGGGGGTGGGGGGACATCACTTTTTATCCCCTGTCACCAATCATTTATGGTGACAGGGGATAAAAAGTGCCGGGAGCACATGGCACAAGCGATCAGCGGTATATAGTATATACCGCTGATCGCTTGTACCGGGACCCCACAGGGGGGTCCCCGATGACTGCCCCATGCTCTCCGCTACCTCCGGTGGCGGAGAGCATGGGACTTTCATTCATTTTAACTCTTTCATCGCTGTGAACCGACGTTAGTCGGTTCACAGCGATGGCGGCGGCCATCTTGGAAATGATGGCCGCCGGGGGAGGGGGGTTAGTTATCGGGGCACTAGGGGGGTCTGATCTGAGGTCTGGGGGACACTTATTTCATCTCCCCCCGCCGTAGATTCACGGCGGGGGGAGATGAAAGGCGGCGGCAGCACCGGTAATCCTCTTTACCGACGGTCGCCGCGATAACGTTAATAGCGGCGATCGTCGGTAAGGGGGGGGGCCGGGACGGACCCCACACACTGCCCCAACCCCTCAGCTACCTCCCCGCAGCCTTATTCTCTGCCATCGCCGTAAAAAGCTGATGGCAGCAGAATAAGGCCCATTAGTGACCGCCGTAGAAAGCCGTATCGGCGGTCACTAAGGGGTTAAGGAGCTGTGGAACCTTGTATCATTTGGAATTACCTATCCATGCTGAAGGGCTTCTCTTGCAGTCTACTTCTCCCCAGGTCCCGCGTGTTGCATCTTCAGAGCGGCCTGTCTGAGCTGACAGACCGCTCAGCCAATCACCGGCCGGGACCGCCGTGGCCAGTGATTGGCTGAGCGGCCTGTCAGCTCAGACAGGCCGCTCTGGAGCTGCAGCATGCGGGACCCAATAAGAAGAAGACCACAAGAGGAGCCCTGCAGCATGGATAGGTAATGTATAGAGTTTAAGCAAGGGCTGCAAGGACATCGGTAATGATGTTGGTGCAGCCCTTATTAAACGATAATCGGGCCATGTAATAGGCTCAGTAAACGAGCGCTGATCTAGCAGATCGGCGCTAGTTTACAATTATCATCAGGCCCCTATCGGCCCATGTAATAGTACCTTTAAGGTCCCTCTACACTGTAGACGTTAGTTATCCATACCTATTGCTCACGGTGGGTTTGCCCCCCAGTCTGAGGTGTATGGGGCTGTCCTGAACAACCACAGACTAATGATGTCAGCGGTGATAGGGGTTGTTGTGATGGGCAGACAATGAATGTTTCACGCCTCAGAGCATATAATGCACATAATGTTAGTTGTCTGTGAGGACGCGTCTACCTGTACATTCCCTCTCCCTGCATAGTTTTATGGATCATTAAAGAGAAAACTGCAACTTTACAGTGAGTGCCCAAGCTTTCATCTTCTACTTGTTGCATATCTAAACATAAGTTGGAGTTCCTCAAGATTCTAAACTTACAACACACATCCCGTCAGAGTACTGACTACTAATTGGACAAGGGCTCCTGTCTGGCAGCTACACGTCCTTTGCAAACAAATTATTTTCCTACTACCTTCTACTACAAGAGTCATATTTTTTATTTTTTTTTTGTACTAGCACTTTTGAGCAGTAGTGTTATTTTATTTTGTATTGCACTGAAACTGTTTCAAGTAAAGTTAAAAGGAATCTGTCAGCTCCTGGGCCCTACCTGAGGTGCTGGCAGTGTGCTGTAGCTGGCAGCCCCCAGTGAGCATGGTGGCTTTTTGGTAATTTTCTGTGCAGCGGATTATGTACAATCCTATGTCTCCTACTGTACTAAAGAGTCACAGAGCTGTTTTTCGTGCCACACTCGTGACATGCATCCTCCTTCCTCTTCATAAATTAACATTGCTGCCCGGCCTCCTGCTCGCTCAGCTGTCAGATTGCAGATCAGTCCTCTGTAGGCAGTTTATGTCTGAAAGAAACACTCAGGTATAATTGAATCTCTTTTCCCTAATGTGTTGGAGCTGTTGTCTAGGGGTAACTCACCTGTCTAGAGACCTGCCAGCAGTTCATTCTCTGGTTTGAATCCCCTGATCGAAATTAATTAGATGCCTTTTTTTCCTCTCATTATTGTATCATTTTTAAGGCTATGTTCACACTCAGTATTTTTGCTCAGTATTTTGCAAGCAAAACCAGGAGTGGATTGAGAACACAGAAAGGCTATGTTCCCACACTGTTGAAATTGAGCGGATGGTAAATATGGCAAATATTGTTAAAAAAAACAGTAATTATTTGCTTTTACATGGCAGCCATCCACTCAATTTCAGTAGTGTGGGAACAAAGCCTTTCAGTGTTTTCATTCCACTTTTGGTTTTGGTTGCAAAATACTGACCAAAATACTGAGCAAAAATACTGTGTGTGAACATAGCCTTAAAAATTATACAATAATGAGAAAAAAAGGACATCTATTTAACTTACATCAGGGGATTCGAACCAAGGAATGAATTACTGGCAGGTCTCTAGACAGGTGAGTTACCCCTAGACCACAGCTCCAACACATTAGGGAGAAGAAATTCAATTATACCTGAGTGTTTCTTTCAGACAAAACTGCCTACAGAGGACTGATCTGCAATCTCACAGCTGAGCAAGCCGGGCAGCATTGATTATTCATGAAAAGGGAGGAGGATGCATCCCAGAGTGTGGCACGAACAACTGCTCTGTGACTCTTTAGTACAGAAGGAGACATATAAGATTGTACATAATCCGCTGCACAGAAAATTACCAAAAAGACATCATGCTCACTGGGGGACTGCCAGCTACAGCACACTGTCAGCACCTTAGATAGGGCCCAGGAGCTGACAGATCCCCTTTAAACTACCTGTTAAGTTGGGACTCTGTTCTCACAATAGTTCTACCAAAGATCTGGCGTCCTTGTGTCTAGGGGGTGGGTACTACTTGACAAGTTGCCCGCAAAACACCAGAGCACACCGTCTGGTGCAACACCAGCATTCAGCGCCCAAGGCAACGGCAAAATTTCATCACACCTTACTCCAATCTTACCAACACCAAAGTTTATGGGGACCTTTAGGGCACATTTACACAATCCATGTGATCAGTGCTCATTCACAGAGCCTTTAAACTACTTTATTAATTGAGCAGCCGGACCGCTGGAGTGGTCACTTGATTGTTGGCCCAAGAAGCATTTGTACAGTACGAACACTGATTTTGTCATTGGCCAATCTAACAGGGTCTCTAGGGCACTAAAATGTCTCAAACTATATAAATCATGTTGTACAAAAAAAACATCTAAAACTTTTTAGTGCAAATTTTCCAGGAAAAAACACCTTTATAGTTAGAAGGCCTAAAGAGCAATTCCTAGATTTATAGGTTGACAACACTATGTTAAGTACATGTAGAAATATATTCACAACTACATCTTAGAATCCACAGGACATTGAACCTTTAAGTGGGTGGGCTACTGCAGCAAAAGACCACACCGAGTTCTGCATCTGTCAACCAAAAACAGAAGGCAGAGGCAGGGGATGGACTAGACCGCTGGATCTAAGTGTCTGCTGCTCTGTTTAGATGGTATGATGAGAATTCAGTGTAACATTACAGTCATGGATGAATTCATAGATTCATTCTGGGACTAATGGTAACAATCTCTATAGAGCACTACAGAATATGTCAGTGCTATGTCAATAACAGAAAAGATCTGATACACCCTGGATAATCCTTAATGTTTTAATGCAAGTCAACGCAACTCAAGTTAGTTTCGTGAATATGTCTTTCATGCACATGTATATGTCAGCTTACTTAAAACTTAGGCAGACTTACTAGATCTTAATGTTACCAAGTTAAGTGGAAAGTATACAGTATAAGGCTATGTTCACACTTTGTATTAGACCGGCCATTCTATGACCTGGCCACGTCATGGAAAGGCCGGTCTCAGAAAAGATCATCCCGTCTGGTACTGCAGCATATTATATGCATCATATGTCATAAAGATGTATATAAGATGGGGATTTCTGGCCTCCATAGACTCGGGAAAGGCAGAGGAGAGGTGACATGGGTACCAACAGGACCCGAATGGCATTAGAACTCATCAATAACTCTCCATGGTAGCACAATTAGCCCCGTGAGTAACCTTGCGGCCAGGGGTGAAATACAAATAAAAGCAGACTGCCTCTTTAAGAACAACTCAGGAATTTTATTTTACTGTTGTATTTTTCTTATTTGATGAAAAATGTTCTTTCGTGCTTATAGATAATAGAGCAAATGAACACATAATGTAGCCTAGCAGATCGTGGATGGCGCTTTAGCACTGAGCCAGCACCTGGTATTTTTCATGTCGGCACTAATACAGAATAAATGAGCCCTCCATGTGCTGTAGAACATGTGCTTCTAGTGAAACACATGCGGCTTCAGAGGATGGTGTGTGTGGTGTTTTTGTATCCTTCCATACAGATGCACGGTGTTGTTTCACGCTGGTTATTAGCCAGCTGTTACACATTGTCATTAGCGTAAACGGCTTGCAGCAATTTTTCTTGTCAGAAGTGGACAGATTGTTGCAATATGTACAGACAGCTAATCAACCACAATCTGTTACAAATGGTAGCATGTCAGTCAGATTTGGAATTTTAAAAAGATTCAAAAATTCAAATTGAAATTTTTTTATACAGTCGTACAATGGTACAATCTTACAGGAAACAATTACTGAACTCAGCAATGATCATCGGGTTTCCATTGCTTAACATAGACTAAAGAAGCCTGCTGAGCTATTCTATTCAGAAAATAACACAGAGCCATAGGCTGCCTTATAAAGCAGAAGTTATGCGTATGTTAACTCTTCCTTTATAAATACAAGGCAGTTGTTCATTTTATGAACACAATTCTTTTTTGTCTTTTTTTGTGACCAACCATGAACCCAAAACTGCTGGTATATAGGACATCAAGAGGCATTTATTAGATCAACACTAAATGGGTTGTCCAGACAGAAAAAAACGAATCTGGGCTGCAGCGGGCTCTGCAAGCAGCTACTGCTTCCTAGTATCCTCTAGCTTCTGGTCCCTCTAAGTAACAGCACACAGGAACTGCCTGCTAAGCCTATCAGTGGTTGCAGTTGTGTCGGTCCTCAGTCACTGATTGGACAGATTCTGGTCTTGCCATCACAGGATCCAAAAAATACAGGAGATCAAATAGTTAAGTAGGCACTGTCGTGAAAAAAGAAGAAAAAAACTTTGACTTGTCAGAGAGACATGCAAAAAGACAAGTTTGATACGCTCTTCTACATCATCATTCATGCTGGGCAGGAGCACGTTGCTATGGCTGAAATTGCAAACACACAAAAAAAAAATTCAACAGCTCACCACTAATGGCAAGATACAGACCCAATACAGATATGAAAATCGCTAAAAGCACCCCCCCCCCCCCCCAACTGCTAAAAGTAATCTTCATAAAAATAATGAGGCTCTTGGTTACCATTTGGAAATAATGTAAACCATCCCACCACGATAAGGTGGCCTCATGCCTGGGATGGACCCTACGCTGTACTTTGGCCTCTCCATGGCATATAATAAGCCTATGCTCTGGGCATGCAGGATGCATTTTTTGTGTTTGCACTTTTAGCCATAGCAATGTGCTCCTGCCTAGTGTGAATGGTGTTGTGGGAGAGCTGACCAAACTTGTCTTTTTGCCTGTATTCCAGAAGGGGGAGTGGCTGTGTTATGTCAAAATTCTGATCAGTGGGGGTTCTGACCAATCAAAATAATTATCCTGAGGAAGTCCATGCTTTCTCTTGTCTTCGGTTCTCGGGATGAGACAACCACATAGTGCAAGTCTATTGGGTATGTCTGGCTCACATAGACACAGAGCGGGAAGAGGAACATGCTGCAATTCAGTCTTCTCCCTGCTCATTCTACTGATTGGTTTGGGTATGAACACACAGACCTCGACTTAAAAGAACTTTTTTTTTTTTTATGACAGGTACACTTTTAAAATCTCAGATATGGTGCAGGACATGGGCTCCACCGAATTGCAATGAAGACCATCTTGTGCAATGAGATGAATATCATGGTGAGCATAAAAGTTAAAGACCTATCCAAGTGCTTCTCCCAGCTCTATCTAAAGATTGGTGAGCATAAGAACACCCAGACTTCTACTGATCAAAAGCTTTGACATGTCTCTTTGTCTTATAGGGGTAGTCTAACCTGTTGAAGTTTCTTTTAACTATAAGAAAATGCAAAAATAAGCAATTTTGTAAATACTCTAGCACAATTGCTTACTTTTGCATTTATGCCCTGTACTATGTCCATATTGTTGTTGGTTCATTTCCAAGGTTACTAACCTCCGATCTCAGATCTATGAGCGGTGGCTGGGCTGCTAATGTCCTTAGTGGCCAGGACCGGGGGTCAGCTAGTGAGTAAACTCAGACAGCTTCTGTGTCGCCCACTCAGCTCACAGACAGCTCCAGGGCTTGTGGATTGTCCCTGGAGCCATCTGTGTTTTCAGTGGAAGAAGTGAAGATGCAGAGCTGATTTGCGTCCTGCAAATAAAACCGATACCAAAGCAAAACAGACCAATTGTAGCCACCAGCTGATAACATTTGGTCCAATAATCTCTATGTTGATAATGGGAGCATGTTGGTGTATGTCCAAATATCATTTTAATGGAGTCTGACATATATTTGTAACATCACACAGAGCCTGATTTGAATGTTCCCCGACATTTTTCTTGGCTGACAAACGCCTTCCTCAGATATAAACACTGTAACCATATAGAGACTAATATCTATTTTTTTAATGTGGTTCTGCCTAAAGGCCCTATTCCACGGGCCGACTGTGAGGAGCAAACAAGCGTTGTCAGCGCTTGCTTGCTCCTCGTTCCCCGCTTGCTGCCACTGCTATAACACATGGTGGCAGAGAGCGGGTAAGTGTGGGAGGGCTGCCCGGGTAATCAGTAGATCATCCGGGCAGCCCATAGGGGATGGTGGAGGTCTGCTGCCGCCGCTCCTATTCCACGGAGCGACGCCAGCAGATTTTCAACATGTTTGAAACACAAACAACTGCAGCGATCAGCCGACATGAACGATATCGGCTGATCATTGCCTTCTATTCCACGGGGCAATTATCGGCTGTAATGGGATAGGGCCTTAAGGAAGAGGTTTGCGAACCCCAAAACATGTTTCAATGTTTCTTAATATCTATTGTTCCTCTTGTTTTCAATGTGAACATATTTTTATTCATTTTTTTTTTTTTCTCAAACGACTTCAAGCAACCCAGTAAAGATCCTCTAACTTTCCTTAATTCTTCTATAAAGTTTTATGACTTCTGCAAAAATTGTCCAAGTTAAAGTGAGATTATGGAAAACAGCAGCCACTGCGATGACTGTCTGTGCCAAGAAAATGTGTTTAACATCTTCCTACCCGAGATGGAAAAATCTGAGAGCCTGGAACATCTTTATTATCTATCTTATTTCAGCCCTCTCGAGAAGCTCCCTTACAAGTTCTCATCTCCATGCTGGACCGCCACTACTTTTAAGAGAACATTTTGCTCCTTCACTTTTTCCTTATGGGAAAGAGCTTACGAATTTAAAAAATAATAATAATACTATATATATATATATATATATATATATATATATATATATATATATATATCATGTTTGAGACGAGAGTTTACTTTAACCAATTTAAATAGAAGTATAACCTTTCACTAGTGGCAACTCCTAAAATAGTACAGACAAGATGTTCAAAGCCTAATGATAAGGCTTCCAATAAACACCTTGTGGAAGTCCAACGATATTACAAATTTGTTTTAATCTGGTTTGTTTTTTTTATGTCATGAAGTTTATTATCAGTGATGTCACCAAGTTATTGCATCAACATCAAAGTAATAACAAACATAATGTAAACCCGAGAGTCGGGAACAGAGTCTTTGTGATTTTTTTTTTTGAAAATTCCAAGAAAATGAAGTGTGGAACAGCTGCCTTCGAAGAGTGTGAGATGTTGACTTGTCATGTCTCCACTGTAAACCACACATCCTGCTCTCCTCAGCTATCCTGGGATAACATTCTGCCTCATCTCCTCAACGAATTCCTTATGGAATTCTGGTGATGATTCGTGATTGATGCATTAATGGCGAAATTATCCGCTGCAACTGGTGAGTGTTATTTCCAGAACTCACATGGAAATGTGGTTAAAGCAATCTATCAGTGATAATGTCCTTCACATCTCTTTATAACATGAATATTTTGGATATGAAGTCATAGCATATGTTTACTAAGAAATAAGAATGATACAGGAATTGGACTGGTATCATTACATCACAGTCATGTTACGGGAAGATAGAAAAGACAATAAAGGACACTTGTTAGACGTCTGGATGGCTTCTTTTTCTAAATCGAGACCAGATAATGGTTGGAAACTGACACTATCATAAAATTCAAGACAGAATAATTACTGTTCTATCTATCTGGGGTCTGATACATTTGACTTTTGTATCAGCAGATGTTGTAAAGCGGTTCTTGCCAAAGATTGGAATAGTTCACATCTGCCTGCCTGTTCTTAGTCATAAAGACCCGTCCAAAGATAACATCCATGTTTAGAGTCTGCAGAACGCTTTCATTCAGTGGCAGATTACATGTACCCTAAGTCTCAGGCTGTCCAGCCAACTTGCTCCCCCCCCCAGTGCACAGACACACTGTTGAGTGACCCTACAACAACAAGCTTGTGACACTCTCTGTGCATTATATATATAGTAGATGGTTCCCTCTGTGCATCCCTCATATAGTAGATGGCCCTTTTTGTAGGCTCCCCTATAGTAGATGGCCTTCGGTGCAGCCCCTATAATAGACAGCCCCCTTTTAGTTCCCCTTTAGTAGATGGCCCTCTGTGTAGTCCCTCTTTAGTAGATGGTACCTCTGTGCATCGCCCATAGAATTGATGGCCCCCTGTGTAGGTCCCCCTTTAATCCATACCCCCTCTGCAGCTCCTCTTAAGTAGGTAAATAGAAAAGAAAAAACTAAACTTACGTCCCACATGCTCCCCCACTGCTGCATGTGTCCCGGTGGTGCTCTCCCCTGTTCTCTTTTCTGGCAGCGTGTTAAAGATGCTGCCTACGCCAGAAGTGAGAACAGGGAAGAGCAGTGGCGCCAAGACCTGCAGCAATGGGGAAGCATGTGGGAGGTGAGAGTTTATTTTTTAGTTTGCTCAGTGGCCCTGCACAAAACTTGGGGTCCCACTGGAAGATAGTCTGGTGAGTCCCTGAATGATGTTCAGATTTGGGTGGTTTGGAAGGCCGTGGGCCCCCCAGGAGCCTCAGGCCCTAGGCGGCCACCTGAACCGCCCACATTATAATCCGCCATTACTTTCATTTCTATGGGCCAAGGGGAAAAAAAAGAGAGAAAGAAAAATACTTCTTTAGATTCGACCTGAATGACAATGAGTTTTGCATTTACTGAGAATCCTTTGAATTGAAAATTAAATGCAGAGGTGTAACAAGGCAAGATAAATCCCCTCTGCTTAGGGTCCCCTTCCGCCGAGGTATCGTAAAAAGCCAGTTAATTATGGAAGCTACTTTGAATCAACGGACAATTTATTCATAACTAATTTATTCATAAGAATGGCAAGCATGACTGAATACGTGAAAGTATATAAATAAAACTAGCGAATAATGACACACCATTTATAATAATATAGTCTATTCATTTAGAAATTCATTGGTAAAATAGCATTTGTGGTATAGAGCGGAGACAGAGATTAATGGGAAAGTACCGGACCACCTGAAATCTGAAACTCCGCAGCCTGTGTGTTTTATTCTCATTTAGTTAAAGCAAATTAAATGGCAGATAAAGATATTATCCTCATCATATTAACATTTTGCTTCCATGAGCAGCGGAGTATGTACAAGAGAAAGGGCGCTATAGCAGAAATCACAATGGTGCCAAGTTCGGACTCCATGACCCTTTCACCAATTATATACCACTCTGTTTGCTAACAATGTACTTTCTCTGGAAATTAGAGGGATGGGATCAAACTCTCTTCCCGAGTAATATTCCCCAAATGGTCATAAAGAATGTACATCCTCTCTGACATACAGTATATAACATCTTCCCGGACGGCCTCCTATACTTCAGCCCCGGATATAGCCCCAGAATAGAATGGCATTGTACGTGAGAAAAGGACTGTGGTTCAAAAAAAGGAGCGCAGCACCGGCTTCCCTGCCGGCGCCGTTCTATCCATTTCAAAAACTTAAAGCGAATGTACTGCTGGTACATTCACTTTAATTTTATAGGCCATATATATCCCATTCCTTCACAAGCATAATTGTGAAGACCTGATCAATGTTATTCATTCCAGTATTATTCATTTCATTTAAGTGTTACTTGAAGACATATTATCCATATCTTTTTTACAATAACTCTGTAGGTTTACCTAATCCTTAGCCCACAGGTTGCTGAAATATAAAACTAACACCCTTTAGGTTATTTTAAGAAAGCTTGGTATGGAATATGGACCTTACAATGCGGATGTAACTTATATTACAGCTTTAACATGGGGGATATGACAAATTATATGGGGTATAGGGAAGTAAATAGGATGCCCAAGTAATGTACAGATAGTACAACTCACCCAAAGGCAATGTTCACACAACATTTTTTTCAGCTCCGTTTAAAATTACGTCCGTTATTTTGAGTCTAAAATAACGGACATCATTTAGCTGTCTGGCCTCCCCTTAGTGCAATGACTGGTGTTTGTACATTATTCTAGTTTGGGGTTACTACAGTAATTGAACTTTGGGTGCGGCTTAATTGAAAAGTTCATTGAATTTAATATTAAAAACGGAGAAAGAACGGTGACAAAAGTAAACAGTTTGTGAACGACTGATAAAAAACGTCCGCTGTTTGTAAAAGATGTCCAAAAATAATCTGTTATTGAATACATTGTGTGCATTGGACGTCCGTCTTTCCACTGACTTTAATGCATTGCCATTGCAGTCATTGCAAAAACGGACATTATTTTAAACTGCCTTTTCTCTCTGCCTTTTCGTTGTGTGAACATACCCAAAGATAAAGACTTCGTAGCAGATCTGTGCTTTGGCTATGAGTTAACAGCTGTAGGCCATAAAATAGACAATTACCACCCTGTACAAGATCCATATTGTACGAAGCCTTATTACAAAGTCCTTAGAATTCTATGGAGCCATATGCTACCGCCATATGCCTCTCATTATAATTCCATACAATATCAGTGACTATGTTGGTTGGCCGTTCATTACAGTGTATTGAGTTTTGTTGTTTAAACAAACAGGATCTGGATAATGAGAAGTGCAGTAAGTGATCTTCACCAATGACACTATCCATCCAGGCTACAAAGCCCTTGGGTAGAGGAGATAGAAGTAATAAAAATATAGTCTTAATAGAAATATAATGGGATCCGCATCCTATGGCGCCATCTGTTCAGATATTTATTTGCTGCAATTCCATAGAAGGGCCTTCCTGTGAATCATGATTTATTAAACATTTAGACGCTCTTCATTGGTGGCGCTTAGTATCTGACATCAGATCATAGAAAATCCTAGATGAAAAATAAACAGGCCACACTCCCGAAATGAATTATGCATTAATACAATCATAAAGAAGTGAATTCATTCTATGTAATTGCTTTTGAAGTGTCTGGGAGTAAGGCGAGGTGACATTTTCCACATCTGGATTGCTTATTTTATAGTCTATTCATGGATAAAGGTTAGATAGGTGGTCTGCCATCAAAAGAGGACGTGGTGATTTATTGTCTACCAGCTCTATTATTTCACTGCTTAACTAGAAACACCAATAACCGAGTGCAAAAAACCTTCCCTTTAACTCCATACATCAGTAGACCACGTTTTAGTCAGTAGGATACAGTCCGCTGAGTGATACTTCCCTTACTGAGGATGAAGTTGATGAGTAAAGATAAGTGTATGCTGTCAAGCTGATTTGACCTTCTGCTAACCATCTGAATAGTGTCCATCCGGAAAGTCTTTTTTTAGATATGGAAAATTAAAGGGGTGACCAGTCAATTTTTTTTAACATTTCTTATGTAACTTTGTAATATATCTTTTTTTTTTTTTTTTTTTTTTTTAATAATTTTTTTTTTTCTTTTACATTTTTATGTTATGTTATTTTTGGACAAACATAATTTTAAGGTAAAAATATGGCTGTACTTTGAAAATTGTGGCTGTAATTTTTACAATATGGACACATATTTATCTCAATATTGTGGCCGTCCAAAAATAAAGTAAAATATAAATGCTGTGTAAATTTAACTCAATATTAAAGCGATTCTGTACCCACAATCCGACCCCCCCACACACAAAAAAAAAAAAAAAAACTGCTTGTACCTTCAGATAGCTGCTTTTAATCGAAGATCTGTCCTTTGGTCCGTTGATGCAGGTGATGCAGTTATTGTTAAAAAAAAAAAAAACTTTTACACTTGCAGCCCCGAGCCCAAAGGCCTGGAATTAGATTGTGGCATTCCTAATGATGAAGAGGGTGGGGAGGAGGGACGGCGGAGTGGTGCAAAGTTAGGGCACAGATTCTCTAAGCCCCAGCCATTGGGCACGGGGCTGCAAGTTTAAAAGTTGTTTTTTAGGACAATAACTGCATCACCTGCCGAAGGGACCCCAGGACAGATCTTGAAGTAAAAGCAGCTATCCGAAGGCACAAGTGGTTTTTTGGGGGGGGGGGGTCAGATTGTGGGTACAGAGTTGCTTTAACTGTCAGCTGCATGGGGCAACCAATGGCTGTGTTGGGAACTGAGGGCCTGCGCAAGGTCCTGAGTTGCTCCATGCAGCATATGCAATACCGAGCCTCCTCCAGTGTCTATTCTAACACATACATATATCCCACGTTGCTTAGGCACTATAGGTATTTTTAATTCAGTGGCACTAAAGACCTTGAATCACTGTGTAGCACTGCCTATACACTTTTTGTTTTTGGCTAAGTAAGTTATTAGTAAGTTAGCGGCTAACACAGCTCAGCATATGGTTCTATATGTATATGTGCACGCTATGGACTTTTATTATGTATTTAAATCCCAAATAGATCCGCCTCTGCTAGTTATAATGAAGGGTGAAAAAAAGAAAAAAGTGTTTTTCCACCTGTTTTTCCTTTTTAATCTCTGCTACTACAAACTATGTTTTGTTTTCTTTTGTTTGCATTATATTTTGAATCAGCCCCATAGACTTATAATGAAGTTGCATGGATGGAGGCAAATAAGTTACTTCTCTCAGCTTATTCTCCTGATCAGTGGGGGATCTCAGCAATGCAGTACAACCAACACTTTAGGCCTATTAGGTCACTTTAAACTGAGTCAGAGAGGTCGGCGCTACTAATCCTGCTGTATGAAGGTCCTGCTAGGAAACAAAGTCCAGAGTGGTGCTGGCTTCACAACCACAAATTGTAGAAAGTCAATGCAATTTAGAAAAAGAATGGAAGCCGCACTCACCATCTGACATTTTTAATTCTTTATTTCATCGTTAAAAATAGACACCGTGGGGGAGATTTATCAAACATGGTGTAAAGTGAAACTGGCTCAGTTGCCCCTAACAACCAATCAGATTCCACCTTTCATTCCTCACAGACTCTTTGGAAAATGAAAGGTGGAATCTGATTGGTTGCTAGGGGCAACTGAGCCAGTTTCACTTTACACCATGTTTGATAAATCTCCCCACGTGTCTGTTTATTTTTAACGATGAAATAAAAATTTGAAAACGTCTGATGGTGAGTGCGGCTTCCATTCTTTTCCTTCATTGCATTGACTATTAGGTCACTTTTCCTGTCTTAGGCTACGTTCACACAATGTTTTTTCAGCTCCGTGTAAAATGGCGTCTGTCATTTTGAGTCTAAAAGAACGGACGTCATTTAGCTGTCTGGCCTCCCCTTGCAGTGACTGGTGTTTGCACATTATTCTAGTTTGTGTCACTAATTGGCCTTTGGGTGTGTCTTAATTGAAAAGTCCATTGAATTTAATAGAAAAAACGGAGAAAGAACGGTGAAAAAAGAAAAACTGTGTAAACAACTGATAAAAAAGTCCGCTTTTGCAAAAGACGTCCAAAAATAATAATCATGTTCATTATTCTGACGTCCGCGGTAAAAACGTCTGTTAATCAATACATTGTGCACATTGGATGTCCGTCTTCCCATTGACTTCAATGCATTTTAAATTCCAAAAACGGTCGCCTTTTCTCTATTCTTGACGTTGTGTGAACATAGCCTTTATGTGTATATTCCCCAATGGTAACCGCTGCTGAGCATGTTGGCTAAATAAAACAAAAAACGGCAAATTGGAAACGACTACACATAGTTTGTAGTCTGTTACCATGGAGACAGAGTTGTAAACTCAAAACAGGAGATTCTAAATTACTATCTATTCTAAGTCTCTATATTTTCTATTTAAGAAATGTTTCACCAATAGAAAAAAAAGGTCGATCAACTAGACATATCCTACAAAGATTGTTTACTGTTAGATTCACATTTACAGTAGAATTTAATGCGGTATGCGTTGCCTTTTGAATATTTACATGCCTGTCATATAAGGAGGAAGACAAGTTAGAGAGCAAAGCAGGGAAAAAAGTGAAGATGGAATGAAGGATAAGAGCTGTTGAAACATAAAGTTATACAATTAGTGAAGGAAATTTCAAGGGCATGAGGAGAGATTGTTCTCCTACCCTGCATCTCCACTCAGATGTAGACTCATTAAGTATAAGGAACAGTAGTTTTACTATATAATGAGATGTCAGGGGGAGATTATCAGAGCTCTATCACAGGGTACATCACATCTGAAGAGATGTCACATCTGAGATGAGAGTCACAAACCTGCTAATGAAAGAAATCTCTGACAGCTCTAGACATGACACTTTTTATTAGCCCCACTGAGTCTTTGAGACTTGATGCACAGCAACTTTCTTATATGCATTTAAGTGTATATTTAAGAAATGTAAAGAACTTTTGTTCTCGTTAAACTTTTCATCACAGTATTTATAGATTTGTAGGAATATTTTGTAGACATTTGTATAAATGTTTTGACTTTTTAATGTCAAGACTATTAAGCGTTATTGATTTTCTTACTTTTGTCTTATCTTTCTTATTATTCCACATATTTAAGGGGGTACTCTTACCTGGGGGTATTTTTCTGCTCTGGCCGGGGAGGGGGTGGTTATGGACGGCGGAGGTCACTTACCTCCCCAAATCCAGCACCGGGTCCCGGATTGGGCCGCCCTGTACACCCAACCCACTGCCGCTTCCCGATGTGAGCTGCCGCATGAGGCGTGATGTCTCAAGGCAGCTCAGCCATTCAGGACTCCGCTACGGCCTCTGAATGGCTGAGCTGCCTTGAGACGTCACATCTCCAGTGGGCCCCCACCTTTAGAACCTGCACTAACACTGACTGACATGTCATTTCTCACTGGTTCTTTATTAGTGGGCCTCCAGGATCATTTCCTCTGGTGGGCCCCAGATACCCCAGTCTACCCCAGTCTAACACTGCATCCCAGAGAACTCACAAGCATTCCAGAGAACTCACAAGCATCCCAGAGAACTCACAAGCATTCCAGAGAACTCACAAGTAGCACTGTAGAACTAGCATAAGTTGTTTTCCTCTTTGGCCAAAACGTAGTTCACAACATGGTTGTGAGTATGGGAGTATGACATGGTCCCCAGGTCTGGTAACAAAAAAAAAAGTTCATTAGAGTAGGAGAATAATAAAGTTGAGTTTGGCTACTTTCAAGTACCATATAACCCTATATATGCTGGTATTTGGTACCAGAGACAGTGTTTTATAAGAAGTTGGTAAAATGAAAAGGAAATGCAGAGTGCTGCACAAACTAATCAAAAGACCAAGCTAATTTTTATCATATCACAAAAGTAGTATCTAATCCCATCCTGACCCTCTGTAACTTCTTTGTTTTTTCAGCATACACAGCTGTGTGAAAGCTGATCAATTTTTTGATCATGTTTTATTTTATTTATTTTTTCATGTTTATGATATGAGCAGCAATTCTGATGTTCTTTTGGTTGCTTATAATTGGCTCCCTACTGTCTGATGGGCCGTATTAGTAGATCTGTAACAGCAGCCACAGAGGCCTAACAAAGGTCTTTGGTTGCCATGACAACTCTGTTGGGATGCTGTGCGATCTGCTATATTAATAGCAACACATTGATGGCTATTCATTGTAACATCAAAGCAGTTAGCTGACTGACATCAGAATTATCTCCTATGTCAATCATTATGGGCAACATTTAGCAGCTAGCACCTGCCTGGTACGGAACAAGTCTGGCCCCAGGCCAATTGTCCAACGGATGTTAGTACAATCATGATTGATTGATTGATTGGATTTTAGTACAATCAGGAACTTAGCGCTGTGGGGGATACAATCCACAGAATATTGGATAATAGTATACGTCACTTCTTGACAAAGACCAGAAAATGTAGACGTACTGTATATTTACAAGGGGTAGGCCCGAAGTGGTTAAAGCTGAATCTTTATTTTCTTTAGGCTTTAAGGAAGAGAAAAAATCATTTTATGTTTTAACCCAGAAATACTGTTTACACTGGTTACTAAAATACGTTGTTCAATCTTATATACGGATCTGGGAATTTCCTCTAAGCAACATCTTATTATAGGTACAGTACTATAATGTTTTTATAAGAGCCGTAATCCTTAACATGCTTCATCTTATTTGTTTAAAGTAGTCAATTAAAAATAAATGTGCCACATTCACACCCGCTCGGCGCTGATTGGTGATACGAGTCTTGTGTATGTAAACTTCTCAGGCACGAAAGTTGTTTGTAGACTTTGTTAAAAGGCTGGAAATTGACTTTTAAATGCTTACACATTTCCAAGGCAGCCAGGTCCTTATGATTGATTATTAGGGTTGATGGTTATATCACATCCACTCATTCTGTTTAGCGAAAGTTCAGAAACTTGTTCAGACAGCGCATAAAAACGATCAGGCAATATTATCCTTCCTCATTTGCAATTTTAGTAAAATTGTTTGTATAAAAACTGAGCTTGTGGAAAAACCAGCAATGCCAGTTGCTGTACATGGGCCAGTTATAGTATTACCTCCACAGATGACCATACACTATCTTATTACTTCTATTCAATAAAAACCACTAGACATGTTGAATATCACTGCCATACAGTGACCATATAGTGGTATATGCCAGCTCTATATAGATCGTTTACAGTTTTACAGTTACATCCAGACCCTCCCATCTAGCCCAGAGCACTTTAAAGACCTTTTTTAGCTCCAACTTATCGATAGAGAATTAGGCTTAGTTCACACAGCGTGAAAATTCATTAAACAACGGCCGTAGTTGCAGTTTTACAACTACAGCCATTACTTGAATTGACCTATCGCCTGAATAATGAATTGGCCTATCGAATTGAAGTCTATGGAATCCCGGCCAGAGAGTTTACACACTGTACACACTCCGGACAGGATTACAAGCAGCCGCACAAAAAACTGACCTTTCAGTTTTGTGCAACCGCTATTTATTGAATAGCGGCCACACAAGACTGACAGAGCAGACAATGTAAAGTCCAGCTCTGGCCACACTTTAGATTGTCTGCTACAGTATGTTTATTTGGAATGCAGGCACACTCAACTGTACTCGCGTTCCAGTTAAAAAGAAATTAAGTTCATCCGGCCGGTACTGCAGTACCAGCTGTTATGAATTTACAGACAGTGACCATTCTGTGACACAGCCGTGTCACAGAACGGCCGCTGTCACTCAGCATGTGAACCTAATAGTACAAACATCTTAGGAGCCTAGTTTTTCCAGAACTCTACAAATGTTTATAAAAATACCCCATCTATTGTGCTCCAGAAGATAATAATGCCCCCACGCTGATAGTGTCCCGTTTAGGCTCCACTTAGTAATATAATGCTCTTTGTGACCTGCACAGTATTTTTTCTCCTATCTGTAGTTAAACATCTACTGTGACCTGATCAGTAGTTAGGCCCCTATTTATATATAGGCTCTCCATCTGTAGTTAGGTCCCCATTTGTATATGGGCCTTCCCTCTCTATTTAGGCTCCCATCTGTATATAGGCCTTCCATCTGTAGTTAGGCCCCCATTTATATATGGGCCACCCATCTGTAGTTAAGTCCCCATTTGTATATCGGCCTTCCCTCTGTAGTTAGGATCCCATATGTATATAGGCCTTCCATCTGTAGTTAGGCCCCCATTTATAGTATAGTTAGCGTCTTTGCGTGTATTTGGCAGTTGATAAAGGCGATTAAGCCGAAACGTGTCCTGCTGTACTGTGTGCACCTCGTTATGAAATAAACGCACGCCTTTGGTGAGTGTTGGGAATTCATTGTGGAATATTTCATCCGTAGTTTGGCTCCCATCTGTAGGTAAACCCTGAATCTGTATTAGGCCCCCATTTTTATATAGGCCTTCCATCAGTAGTTAGGTCTCTATTTGTATATAGGCCTTTCATCTGTATTTAGGCTTAATAAAACAAAAGCCTTGTTGGAAAACCCTGTCAAAAGGTCAATACATATTCCAAGCAGATAGGGAGACTTTGTTCAGCCATACATAAACGTCCCACCCCTCCCAACCATGACGTCAATATATCCCAAAAGGGTGAGTGTACAAGTATTATCCTAATGAGGCAATTTCTTTAAAGGGGGGGGGGGAATCTATAAGTGCATTATCTTGCTTTATGCATCTGTACATTTGGAAAACTGATGAAAAATAATTTCAGATAAGCTGAGCATTTATGCTAAGTGTGCTATTCCGAATGCCCTTGTAGCGGCTGCAATAGAAAGAAACACATTGTAATTAGAATGTACATTAAATGGAAGAGACTTTATCTCCACAGAGAAGCGTTTTATAAACCAAACACGTCACAACTATAGATTTAAACTGTATAAAACTTTCTGAAGTAGTCGCAGCAGCGAACAAAGCCGACGTGTGCTGAGATATAAGTAAAATATGACATTGTGTGAAGAGAACATACACAGATTAAATATTAATCCTCCCGGCTCTTTGTTATGAAGACCACTTCAATGTTAGTTATATAAAATATTTAGATGAAGAGCCGAGCACGGGTGTCAGTGTTTGCCTTCACAGTAGAGTTAGCATTCTGTTCTTTTAAAATATTGGAAAACTATAATTTTATAATATGATGGACTGACTTACCTACTAAAACGTGTATTGCCAATGTCAGGGCCATCACAAAGGTTTTCCTTCTTGAAAAATTTACTGAGCGGCACGGGATGGTAGATAAAATAAGAACTTTTACTAACCAGTGTGTGCACGCTCTATTGAGTATAGCATTTGCTCTATTATCGGGATATTGGAAAGTACTTGATACTCAAGCGAGTACTGCACCCTTTTTGGGTGCTGGTTAACAAAAAGCTTCTGAGCAGCCTTTCAACAAGCTTTAAAGGAGACCTTTCACCCCGGCACCCAGGAGAGAACCTGCCCCACCCCTGGTAGAGACACGGATACTTAACCCCTCCTGCAAGTCCCGTTCCAGAAGCCAGGCGTGCCGCAGAGAAATCGCCGCCCAACGGACTGCGTGCGCTATATGTAAATGACAAGAGATGAGTCAGACGTCCATAGGAAATCACTGTGGCAAATTCTCTGCGGCGGGACCGGCTTCTGGAACGGGACTTGCTGGTGGGGGTAAGTATCCTTGTCTCTATCGGGAGGGTCGGGCGGGCTCTGCCCCATGCCAGGGTGTAAGGTTTCCTTTAAGGCTATGTTCACACTGCGTACGAATCCGCACGTAGGTCTTACGCCGCCGTACATGTGCGGCTGAAACTACGGGCGTGCGAAAAATCGACATGTGGCCGAATGCGTACGCACCACGAACATACGCCCGCAGTACAGTTATGCTTCCCTAGCTTGTTTTGAAGCGATCTGAGGAAGGTCATTTACTTGGAAATCTTCGCCCAGCCCCGTAAACCACACAGAACCTTTTGGATCGAAAAATCAAGTTCAATTTGGCTGAAATAATTACTTTGTACTACTTTGTACGGGACCGCATGGAAATCCACGGCCGTGAGTTTCAACATTTCCGTCCTCAAACAATGGTCTTATTCATTTTTCACGGCGCCATATACGATCCGGCCGTAAGCTCATACGTAGTGTGCACTGTGCAGGCGTATATATCGTATACTTTCAAGCGAACGCATCAACTTCAAAACTACGTGCGTATATTCGCGGTTCGCACTACGGACGGATTCATACGCAGTGTAAACATAGCCTAAGGCTGTGGATATACATAATGCATAACATCTGAGGCAGGAAATTGCTGCAGCTGCTGATTGGCTGATCAAAGTCTGCTCAGCCAATCAGCGGCTGCAATGGTGTGCTGCCTCAGCTACCGATTGGCTGAACAGTGATAGTGAAGACAGATAGACGACTGGAGCAGTAAGTATACTTTGCCCAGTCTGGCCCCTAGGGGGTTAACTGAACCCACTAGAGGTCAGACTGTAACTTTCAGATTAACCAGATATCTTCCTCTCTGTCAAGCTGGTTGAGGCACCTGGCTAGATAATCAAGTCTCCCATTGTTTTAATGGGGCTTGTTTCTTGAGTTGAGCACTTAAGCATAGAAAAATACTTGACCCGAGTAAACAGCATTTGAGTATTTTGATGCTCACTCATCTCTGCCTGCTCCCACTCCAGTGCTGCTTCCACTCTTTGGCACAAGTTCCCTGTACAGTGTACTGTGCACCCAATCACCACCCTAAGCGGTCATGGAAATGAATACTCCAAATGTGACTCCAAAGCATTTTTTCACCCTCAGCCAATATTTTTACAAATCCCAAAAATTTTTTAAAGAGTCAATGTCAGTTATCAAAACTTTTATAGAGACACCCCCAAAGTTTTGATCTTTAGTAGAAGGTCCAAGCCTACTTCTCCCCTCAGCTTCAACATCCTTGTCTCTTGCAGTACTGACGGTGTAAATATGGAAATGCTTTTATGTTTTATGTCTAAATAAATGTGTAAAAATTTACATCCATGCTTACTGGATCCGGGAATTTCTTTGTTCTAAATTTTTTGATTGGCCGGGGGGTCTGGTTCTATTGTTTTCTCTCTTTGACACAGGCACAGCATATGGTACTAACTGGAAAAAATGTATATTTGTGCAGCTACATTATGCATACATCTGGGTTCTAGTATTGCGATATAATACATCTGGATCTGATACCACAGGGTTGTACAATAGACCAGATCTCTCTCTACCATTTTTATAATGACCTTGTGAATAGGAAACAAACTGAAGTTTCAAAGACTTACAACTCTGTAGGAAATACTACAAACATGTGATGTAATGTTGATATATGCAATGTTATATACATAAGCTGCGGTAAAAGTATGTCTTTGTACTAGCTAAATGGAAATGTGAGTAAAAGAAAATCAGGCAACTGCTACCAAAGCAAGAGCAATATTGAGCTGACAAAACCTGCAAATGTTTATAAGATATAAACACATAGCGACAATATGAAGTTCTAAGGCTACATTAACACGTCCATTGTTCCGTCCGTAATTGCGGGCATGCAATTGCAGAGAGAACATAGAGCCAATGGTATTCAATGGCCCTGTTCACACATCCATACGTGTGTGTACGGAGCCGCGATCCGTGCCACAAAAAAAAAAAAAGGACATGTTGCAATGCGGACCACATTTTGCGGCACGGATCACTACGCTAATGAAGCGGCAATGTAGTGCGCACGGAGCACTACAGTTGCACATTCATAGTGCGGGCCACAGCCTAAATGTATAAAGAATAATAAAATATAAAATAATGCAAATAGATTAATCCTAATCTTTTATATGGGTTTATTATATATGATCCACCACCCACACTATATGTACGAATAAACAAATACAACTAGAAGAAGATACTTGAAATAAAATACAATAAACACAATACAATATACAATCCTCTACAATGATATTGCTGATAGAATTACTGGAAACAAGATCACAATAGAGGCAAAGTTGACCATTGTGGGTGACATATCTTATGGGAGACTCCTTATGGTCTCCTGGGCATATTAGAATGAATGACTGATTAGTAACACACCCAGAATTAAGAAGATTCCAATACTTTAAGTGACTCTGTACCCACAATCTGCCCACCCCTTGTACCTTCGGATAGCTGCTTTTAATCCAAGATCTGTCCTGGGGTCCATTCGGCAGGTGATGCAGTTATTGTCCTAAAAAACATATTTTAAACTTGCAGCCCTGTGCCAAACTGGCGTGGCCTAGAGTATCTGTGCCCTAACTTTGCACCACCCCTCTGTACCTCCTCCCCTCTACTTGAGCCACCACCACCCCATGAGAATTCACATCACATTCTGGTAAATGAAGAAAATCATCAATCTTGATACGTATTGACTTTTCACTCTCCACAGAATCAGATGAATGGATTTGCCAAAATGCTGGTGTGCAAAATGTTTAAATTTGGCCGATCCCAGCTGTAACAGCTCGGTGATTTAACTCTCCTGCCAAACTTTAATCTCTGCTACTAATATGAAATCCGGAAATGTCTGTGCCTGTATGTGTGGTTTCCTCCATCAGACATCCCTGACGTTCTTTTGCTTCCATCTGTAAACAATCACCATGAGAAATGCTGATTTTCACCACAAATTTTGGTGGTAATGCACTATGAGACTATACAGTGATTAGGAAGTTCTTTTGCTATAAATGACAGAACGTTTTACCAATGCGCTCATCTTGACACTGGAATAAGTGCTTGGTGGGTGGACATGCCTGTGCGCGTACCAAGGCGTGGGCGGATGTCAAGTTATTTTTTAAGTGACAAATAATACATTTAAGTTGTTACTGACAGCTCTAACTTTTAAATATTATGGTTCATCTATTTTGGGCGTTATATAAGACTCAGCTTATCCAGGACTTTTACAAAACCCTTTATTTGTCATTGAGATGCTTCAGAAAGGGGGTTTCAGTATTATGGAGGTTGCCCGATTTATGTTATGTTCACAACACGTAAGTTCCGATGTAATCACGGTCATTGTTGCCAATTTGCAACAACGGCCGTGATTTCTACTGAACTTACATAGTGCTACAGGCTAAGAGAATCCAGGCCGAAGTGTATACACATTGGGGGACATTTATTAAGTCCGGCGTTTTTTACGCCGGACTTAAAAATGTCCCCACATCTCCAGCGCTACAGGGATTTATGTAGAGGCGGACTGCCTCTACATAAATCCCGTGCGCTCGGCCGAAAACCTACGCCAGCTGAGGACTGGAGTAGGTTTTCGGCATATCTTTTGGCAGAACGGATGGTGAATCGCACGGACTCTGAGTCCGCGCCCTCCGTTTCGCCCCCTTCACACCCCCTCCCCGCCCCCCGGCGTACTCGGCGGAAATTGACGATTTGCGAATATTTTATTCACAAATCGACCATTTGCGAATAAAGTAATGCGCAAATCGTCACTTTCTGCCAAAAATCATCCGGATGATACATGTCCCCCATAGTTTACACTCCGACTGGGATCCCTAGCAGCACTGCAAAAAACTGACATGTCAGTTTTCTGCGGGCGCTATTCACTGACTAGCAGCAGCAAAAAGCCTGTCAGTTCACACAATGGAGCGTGCGGCTCCGGCCGCATGCTCCATTGTGTACAGCGGGGAATTGGGATGCGGGGGCACACTGAAGCACCCACATACTAATTCATCAAGAGTGAAGATCATCCTGGATGATCTTCTCTGACAGTGGCCGTTCCGTGACCCAGCTTGGTCACAGAACGTCTGGTGTCTTATGCCAAGTGAACATGGCATACATGTGTGTTAGCAGTCACCAGTAGTACTTTGAACTTACTGCTAGTCCACCTATGGGCTTGCAGTTATTTCAAGTTGCAAGTCCTGATGGATTGGTGCTTATAGCATTACATCATAAGCACCACCCACTGCCACTAACGCCTGTACTAGCACCCGTATAAGGTAATATAAGGAAGTCTTAAGGAGGCTTTTATTCAATAGGCTGAAAACTCTAGTGGTGGCTTATCTTTTTACTATATAAAAACTTGGTATCTTCGACATTCTTTTGTGTGCCCATATAATAACAGAGAATATAATTAAAGCCGCTTAGCGCGTTATTGTCAAAATTTAGAAATCCACTTTATCCCCTTTTATTGGCAAAATAATTCACATGATATAATTTGATTAGACAATGGATAGAATGCCTGCCATCCATCAAAACTGTACATTTAAGTTTGACATATTATGGTATAGTTGGAAAGAGTTCTTCACCCAAAGGTCACTTATTCTTTCTACACACGTTACTTTTACTGGTTTCTGTAGTACCATGTGTGTACCCCTTTGATATAAGCTACAGTAATTTTACATTTCAGATCAACTCATGCCAGATAGTTATAAAGATATGTTATGGCTTTTTTAACTTCCATTACTTATCAGTTGCTGTATTTACTGCAGGAAGTGGTGTATTCTTTCCAGTCTGACACAGTGCTCTCTGCTGCCACCTCTGCCCATATCAGGACTATCAGGATCAAACTTCTCCTGCTCTGGAGAGTACCTGATATGGACAAAGGTGGCAGCAGAGAGCACTGTACCAGACTGAAAAGAAAACACCACTTACTGCAGGACATGCAGCAGCTGACAAGCACTGGAAGGCTTGAGTGTTTTAAACAGAAATACATCATAAATCTATATAACTTTCTGACACCAATTGAATTAAAAATGTTTTTACCCCTCAAAAGTACACCTACTTCACTATACTTCCACTATTGTATTCCGATACCTTAACAGTTGGTACTTGTTTTCGTCTTCCTTTTCATTATGCAAAAAAGGAGTCCCAAAACACAGGACTAACCAGACACCCCTCCAGGGAAAGGTACCGAGACCACCAAAACCACCATATTAAGTGGCCCTATAAGTCAATATCTAACTCACAGACAGCTGTTTCGGGGTGTTGCCTCTCTTCAGTGTGGTGTAGGATTGTGGTTATGTAAAAGTAATGCCTAATAGACCAATCCAGCAAACATATCACTGATCTCAGGAAGACCAGCCAAAGAAGACACTGTTGGCTGCTGGCTAAAGCGCTCAATACAGTGGAATCCTAGGGGCATTACTCCCTGGGAAAAATCAATATGCAAAAAAGTCCCCTTTTTTTGTCTCCATTGGCCCATGGGACACAGCGGAACTACATTTACAAGTCTCAAAAAAAGGGACTATCCAGTTATCCCTCCAAAGTAGGTATTTCCCTGGTCATATTATCAGACTCGTAATTGAGTTTGATACTGACTGAAGGGGCCACTTAATATGGTGGTTTGGGCGGTCTTGAGGGATATGTAGCTAGTCCCATGTTTTGAGATTCATAACTGTAGTTTCGCTTTTTACCAGGGGACAATGCACCTAGGATTTCAATGTATTGAACGCTTTAACTGGCAGCCAACAGTATTTTCTTTGGCTTGTCTCCCCGAGATCAGTGATCAAAGTGATCAGAGATCAATTCACCTTCTTTTTCATGTAATCTATGTGCTATATTTCCCACAGCGGACATAGAGTCACAATCGTAAGGACACGGTTAAAATTAAAAAAAATAACATAATATTATAATTATTCATGAAAATGGAAATTATAATATTATCATCATAATTATTCATGGAATTAGGGAATACACTGAATACATTTCAAAGGTTAACTTTCAAATGTTCAGGATCATACATTCCATCCATTGAGGTCATAGTATTAAATTATAATTATATAACATTATGACTCATTTCCTATCCAGCATTGGCATCACATAACAGAAATCATAAAATAGCGTAAAATATTCAAAGCAAAGAAGCAGAAAAAAAAATCATCTCAAATTAAAATTGCATTTGCATTGGCAGTTTTCATTATAGAAAATAGTGACAAAGAGAAAATTAAATAACAATAAACCTCATATTGAATGGAATCTATGCTCCAAAACAAAATCTTATTCCAATATTGTTTATGTGAACTTATAGAAATACTAGTTAGATGAGAAAACCCATTATGCTGATGAAGTAGCAGTTTGTATTTCATATTTTTTTTATGTAAAAGCTATGCGAGATGTAGTCTCTGCCTCGATAGCTTGCTGTGAGGATGCTGGTTACTGCAAGGAAGTGCCGATGTCGGCATTGGCCTAGGATGGGCCGGCACTGATGTGGTTGTGTCCATTGTGATGCCAAAACACAGCACCACAATGCTGAAGAAGACTAGCTTACTAAGAGAGCAGTGTAGTTTCAAAAGGCTGAGAGAAGATGGTGCCAAGATTGGTCCAAGAGTGGTTATTTGTAGGGTATATGTTATGTTGGTGATGCCATGGAGACTTGTTCATCATTGGTGGGCTGAAGGCTGGATTGGCAGTGGGCTGATGGTCTGGAAAGGTATAACAAGGAGCTTTGAGACACTGCATGGTACAAGCTGGATGATGATGCCATTAAACATTGCCCTTTAAAGTCTGATGTGAGAGCGGACAGGTGCCAGAGCCCTTTAGAAAATATTAAAGATGAATATTTTATTGTGTAAGGCACAGAAAGGGCTGTTACAACTTCTGCCACTGAGGGTGCGTTCACACTCAAGAATCAGAGTGGATCACCCGCCGTGGATTCTGACGCTTGCGCCCGCGCATCTCTTCACCTGTGCCATAGACTCCATTTTATGGTTGGGCAGATTTCACCGTCCGCCCAAAGAATTGACATGTCAATTCTTTGGGCGGACGGTGAAATCTGCCCAACCATAGAATGGAGTCTATGGCACTGATGTTGATGCGCACAGGGGTGAGCGGGGGTGAGCATCGGAATCTGTGGCGGGTGATCAATAACATGGCAATACTAAGGTCATACTAGAAAAGGGCTGTTTCCTATGAATGTCAGTCAGAAGGAAGGAAATAGACCATCTCTTTTTACATTATCTAATACTTTCTCTGTCCAATTTACTTAAAGAGAGAAAAAGCAATCTTGTTTTTTTTTTTTTTTTTTTTTGGTGTTCTATTATCTACACACTGTTCCCTCACGGCTGGGTCATTCTATTCAGTCTTTTTCTACAACTTCCATTCCTTAATTATCAACCTCCATTTCTAGCCCAGAAATGTTCCCTTCTTCGGAAAATCATGTACAGATTCCATCAATTCTTGGGAAGCCATTTCTTGAACAGTCATGCTCTGTTTAATATCCTATGTCTAACATTGCATTTACTTCTAAGCTCTTTAAATAGATGATATACTCTTATCCAATCAGCCGCCTTTCTACTAACTCAGTAATGGACCCCTTACAATCAGATTTCCATGCTCTGCATTCCATGAAAACAGCTCCTACTAAAGTTACTAATGCTCTCTTGACTACAAAGTTCATGGAACAATAGTAATATGTAAGTGTTTTGAAACTGATATGGCAGACCGTTCCCTCCTTGTAAACATGTTCAGATTACATGAGGTTGGTTTATCCTGGCTTTCATCTTCATTCCAAACAGAAGGGTAAAATCCAAGTATGGACTAGAGAGGTGAAGAAACAGCAGAAGGATGTAGAGCCGGATTGAGCACTAAGCACGGCAAGTCCTATGCCCAGGGTGATGCCTTTTTGGGGATGACATCAGCTAGTGCGAATTAAAATGTTTTAAATGTATTTTGTACACCCCCTGCCTCCTAACCAAACAGGTGTGAAATGCACATGGCGTTGTCTTCTCCCAAGGTTTGGGACAGCACTGGGTTGGTGTGTTGTTATCCTCATTTTAGTAGTATTTTTAAGTATGGAATATTTTGATCTTGTTTTGTTTCCAATGAATTTCTAAGACTCAAAGCAAAGCAGTGAGATTGGCACCTGTCGTAGGGCTCCTCAACTGAATTTCATAGAGCATGTGCTAGCACCCAGCCGTCAGTTTAAGGATGTAACCCCCCTCAACAGGCCTGGGGGACCATTGACAACTAGGCCCTACACATAGTAAGAAATAGCTTAAAAATGTCACTGTATTCCCTGCTCTGGTCAACATACTGCAGGAAGAGGATTAAGCTACTCAGCAAGGTAACAGGAAAAGGTAAATTTAGGAGGAAAATGTATTTTTGTTGGTACAAACGGACAACACTAGTCTAAGGAGGGAGTAACTACTGCGTGAGGGCACAAAAGGGGTCCTAACTCTTGTGTGGACACACAAAAGGGGGCCTGGCTACTGTGTCAGGCAAAAACGTGATCCCTTTACTGTGTGGTGTCTCAAAGGCTGATCTAACTACTAGGTTGTGGCACAAAAGACAACTTATCTTTATGGAGGCATAAATGTGAGCTTAAATACTGTATAGGGGCACAAAGAGGATGATGTTACTATGTAAAGGCCCTATAACTGTGTAAAGTACAGAATCACAAAATGGAAAAATAGTGAAGAGCTTGGAGGAAATTAAGACAAGTCACGGTTGAAACATGGTTGGAAGAAGAATTAATGGTAGTGTGGGATGAATTCATAAGAAAATGGAAAGTAAAAACCTCCAAGATGTCACTCTATTTTTGTAATCTTGCAAAACCTAACATTTCTCTTTGGAAGTTTAAAAAAAAATCAGAAGACAAGTAAGGGAAGGCATAATGGCGTACTGGTCCCTTCTTTAGAGACTGTTTTGGGAATCTAGCAAAAAGGTCTGTAGGTGAAATAGTCAGTGACCGGTAAAGAGTGGACACGTAATTCTGCTTTCCGCCTCTATGTTACTTAGACTCCTTGACATTGTTTTAGCCATAAGGCCTTCTCATGCTTGGCCATATTTCAACTTTCAGTCAGTTGAACTATCCAGTGTTTGTATTATCCATTTCTGACATCATGTGTGATATAAGTGTTTCATAAGCTCTCACTGTAATAAAAGCCTACCTAGTGCAGTCATAAATGTTGTTCTAATGTCTCACAAATACTAGGTTATGAAGGGAACATAGATTACTGTCTGGGGTTCCGTGACTGAATCTATCTTGGCATGGTCTAACATTACAGCTAATTGTAATAGTAGTATACAGTATGTATAAAACAGTTAAAGGAATAAAAGTCTTAAACTAACAAACAAAAAAAATGTTTAGGCAAAAAGCTTTACAACACGGGGATAGTTGGAATTGGTGAAAAACATAATATACATACATACTGGGTGGCATGTACAGAGAGGCAAGATGATGTGATGGCTTTATATACATTTATTACAATCAGGTGTGTAGCCAAAATATTGGTACTGTGGATTTTTCACTTATCTCTAAATATAACATTAAAAAAAGCACATATAATAATAATTATTTAAAAAATTTATTTATCCTGCTCGCTCAGCTTCACTATGCTGTGGCTTCGGCCTTCTGCACACAGGCCATTTCCCCAGTTGTAATGTCTACTGTAATAATAACTATTATTATTATTATTAATTTATAAAGCTCCCTTGATTCTAGAGCGCTATAGAAGTGATAGAGGGTGAGAAACAGAAACACTTTAATAAAAAGTCATATTACGTTTTTATTTTTTTATTTTTAACGTTATATTACAAACTTATGAAGGAAAAATAATTTTACTTCTCCAGAATACACGTAAAAGTTGACTTGATGCCAAGAAGAAATTTCTGGACTATTTAGGTGAATACTGTTAAATCTGATTTCGTTTGATGTATAGAGGATCTATTCTGTAAAGTACACATAATAATTACCGTAATCTAATCATATTAGGCCTAGATTATACCGCACATATTCGTGACAATCTCTAACATGTATCTACTTGTATTTTCTAAACATCAGTATTTTTCTATCCACAGGTTAATCAGGAATTACAGGCCATTAAGTAAATGAGATTCACCCTTTGCCGTAAGTGATCCAATCTGCGCCATGATCTGTATTCAGATGCCGTCCTTCTACATCTGTCAGCTTGTGAGCTGCCATGTGGCGATAGAAGTGGATGGCCGACTACCAACAGTAAAACAGGTTTTGTCATGGTGTCATTGGCATTACAAAAGACCAGAAGGAGCAATCCTGTCACCTATCATAAAGCAATGGCACAAAAGACGGTGACTGCAGCTTTGCCCAGATGCCAACCAATTAATAAGCGTTCCCAGCAGACCTTGGGAGTCTTTAAACTGCTTTTGGCAATAGGCAACTAATACCAGGGTATAGAAGATGCATCTGCTGGCGGACAGCTGACAACTTACACGCTTGTTAAAGAGGGTTTTTTTCTATTTTTTTTTTTTTTTTTTTTTAATAAATCAATAGTACAAATGTAGATAGGAAACTTTGTATTACATCCAATCAGAAAAAATAGATTTTCTCCATTTGTCCAGCACCTCTTCTAGCCCCCTCACCCCTTACATTGATCACTAACTCTCTTTGGGGGGGCTATGTTATTATGGCATTTATTTAGTTTGTATTTTGGTGCATATGATGAGCCAATATAAGTGTTAAAAATATGTTATATTGATCATCATTTTCAATGGATTTACATGTCCGAGTTTACAGATACATTGTGAATGAGGATAAGTAAAGTAGATGAAGTGATGGAGAGTGATGGCTGGATATCAGGACAGTCTCAAATGTCAGAGTCCCATATCATTAAATTTCCAGACAAATGACTTACGCCTAATGACTCTGATTCCTGACCCTGACACTTGGACCTGACTCTGACCCTGAGTGTCCCACCCACCCCCACATCCCACACACACACCAGCAGCTATATATAGCTAAGCTCTTCACTAGAAAAAAAAAATGCTCTCTGCAACTCTAATATTGTGCATAAAAAGTGCATAAAGAAACTAAATGATATCCGAATGTTAAGAAGTATCAATGTGTGCTGACCTCCGGAGGTGTTGTGGCGGAGGAACGGCCGGTCAATTGCTAGGTAGTGAGGCGTGACGCCACTCCCGCGGTGGTTGGCCGAGATGTAACAGGACCCTAGGGTGTTGTGTCGTGATGCCAGTACCAGTTGGGCACACAGGTATGGTGGAACACCTGCTTTTAGTTTAAAGGGCCGGATACACCTTGTTCCTCTGTGGACAGTGACCTGCTAGACTGCTACAGGGTCCCTTGATTTATTATCACGGTGGGCCGGAGTGGCCTAGTGACCCTTCCAGACTATTGGCACCTCCACCCATAGAAAGGAGAAATGTCCCAAGGAGTTTTTATGTACTGTGTCGTTGTGGGGCAGAGAATCACGGAGTCTCTTTACCGTAAATAATCTCTTGTTTACTCTGGAAGTACTGATGTGCAGCAGAACATACAGCTGTGCATTGACAGGATACGTTACACTTGATAGAACACTTGATAATACACTTGTGAATACAGGATCCAGATCTGTAATAGGAGTATAGCGAGGAGTACAGTCGTGCTGACTGGGTTGCGTGTTGAGAGATACGTAGAAGGCTCAGAAGAGCAGAGAGAAGGATGTTGTGAGAGTCCCAACCCAAGTAGTAATGTGCTCTCCCGGGATGTTGGAGGATGAAATAGAAGATAACTTAAGAAGAAAGAGAGAATACTTGTGCCCGTGTTTTGACCTTTGGGTCTTCGCACCACCTCTTGCCCTACCAGTGTTGGGGGACCTGTCCTAGAGGGTGACAGAAGCCCCAGACATTGTTACCTGGGATGAGCGTAACACTGAGGGTTCTCTGCTGACAACCGCGCTGCGAGATAGAGTTCTGAGGCTTACAGCAACTTTGCTCTATCCGGATCAGTTTGTAGCTTTCTTTGGCTTTAGTGGATACTGTCCTGCACTGTTACTCTCCTAGTCCACGGCGTGGGTTGAAATAATCTCTAACTAATCCTCTCCTGTAAAGGACTTAGCACTGCATATTGTTGTGTAGCGTTACTTGAAGAGAAACTGTTAGCTGCATCTTGTCTTTCTTCCTCACCATACAGGAGTCTGACTAAGACTCTTCTCTAAAGCTGAGGACCTGGTGGAGGGAGCATTATAGCTTGCGTCCTTCCCCTACAACATCCAATACAAAAGACCGTGTCACTTCCTCTACCCATGTGACTTCCTATCTCCAGCATATCTAAAGTGTGAGATGATTGGGCAGAAGAAGAAGATACTCTTATTGGCTCATAGATCCATGTGACACACAAATAAACAATAACCCTTTCCATACTTCAGTGGTGCACACTGAGTACACATACCTATAATATTGACATCTAGTGGCAAAACTTTATCAGTACTTCATCACTACTTTACTTACAATAAGTACAGGCTTTTGCGAAGGGTAGAACAATAGCAACACCCATGGTGGGACACCACAAATGCGCATGGTGAGAAGGCCAGCTACGGAACTAATGCATCCACCACTGAAAGTTGCGGAAGGTGGACAGAGAATTCAGTAAAACAAGAAACAGCAGGGGGCACTGCCACTGAAATCAATGTTATCTCATAACAGAAACACATATTTTAATCAATTGCTATGCATGATTTTTTTTTTAAATACTGTTCGAATTCACACAACATTTTTCATGGGATAACCCCTTTAAATGCTGTCTGGTTCAAAAAGTATAATGCAATCGAAACTACACATACTAGACTACCAAGTATAGTCGAGAATATCCTTTCCTTACTTTTCTTACAACATACAGTACACTCTATATAATGATTTAGACTAATGCTGTCTTGAACATGATGATACAGTAAGTTATTTGATGAACAATGGAATTATTTCACACTTTAGTTTCCGAACTGCACAGACCATAACATGACCTCATGTCGTCTGAACATGCCAAATTCCAGTAACCTCCAGGTTACTAAAAGATTCCAGTAACAGAACCTCTGGCAATGGAAACACATAGGTCTTAATTTCATAGCTTGAGTACACCCTCCTTCCTGAATATCATTGTCCTCATCCCACACAGAAGATCCCAAGCTGTGCCGATAGCCCTTCTGGAATCTTATGACTCAGTGAATCCGGTACAATATGGTAGCCCACGTGAGACAATGGTAGGTGTTACGGAAATCCAGGGGCGAAATGTTAGGGGAATCCAACATTCCAAGAGGGGATTCCAGGCCTTTGACTGATATCCCAGTATAATTGTACGGGATGGAGATTATGGTAATACGCTATGAGACATCCTTGATTACAACATTACTATGAAGAAGAAAACATGTGCAGGACAAGAGGAGGATGTGTGCCATATGGATCAGGGCCAAGGCTTTAGTCCCAAATGAGGAAATGCTATATGAATATGTTTTTTGTTGTGCAGTGTAGGGTTCAGCAGACGTGTCTGATGAAGGAGCTACGAATGCTGACTCAGTTATATAAGAATCCAATAAAAGTCTTAGCAGCGTGATGACATAAGCCACTTTGGCCGCTAACATTGTCTGTTCTCATAGCCTACCAAATGAAAAGCCTTCCTGTGTACGGACAGCATGGAGAAATCTCAAGTCACGGTGTGTAACAATGTGATGAGAAGGAATCACAGATGCAGGAAAATCCAACAAGCAAGTTCCATCAAGAACACACTGCAAATAGATTAATATCCTGTTAACCCTGGAATCAGATCGACGTTACCTTGTATTAGACAGGATTAAACTAGACAGACGGCAAGTAAGGTAGAAGAAGAAGAAGAATAGAAACTTTTGGGCTAAATGAAGATGGATAGGTACATGACACATCTGCCTTGAAGGGGTTATCCAACTTGTTAATGTGGGTTATCCTTCAGATAAGACAACCAGACAAAACTTTAAGAAGATGATTTATAGGAGGAAAACTGTCACAGATACACATAGTCTGGAAGAAAAGTGGTCTTCTTAAAGAGGTACTCTTTAACCCTTTGAGGACCAAGCCAAAAATGACCCAGTGGACCGCACAAATTAAAATTTTTGTGTTTTCATTTTTCCTCCTCCCCGTCTAAGAGCTCTAGCACTTTCAGTTTTTTATATACAGGGCCATGTAAGGGCTTGTTTTTTTTACAGGAGTAGTTGTACTTTGTAATGGCGTCTTTCATTTTACCATAACATGTATGATGGAACCCCAAATATATTATTTATGAAGATATAAATAGGTGAAATCATAAAAATAAATGCAATATGGTAAAGTTTGGGGGGTTCCTGTGTCTATGTAATGTACTATATGGTAAAAGTGACATGATACCATCACTCTATAGGTCAGCCCGAACACAGCCATATGCAGGTTTACACAGATTTTCTAATGTTATAAAAAATTTTTTATGAAATCCTTTTTTTGCACTTAATTAATAAAATGGGCCTACTGTGATACTTATAGCTGTTTTATTTTTTCACCTACGCGGCTGTATGAGATGTAATTTTTCCCGCCATGATCTCTAGTTTTTATTAATACCATATTTGTGAAGATCGGACGTTTTGATCACTTTTTATAAATTTTTTATTATATATAATGTAACAAATAATCGGTAACCCTGGCACTTTTTTCCCTCTTTTCGTCTACGCTGTTCGCCATTCGCGATGACAATATGCAAGTGACAGGGGACTGCAGCGTTTAAGGGATTTATGAAAGGCTGCAGCATGATCGCTGCAGTCTGCCATTAACGTTGAGGGCCGGGCTGTTCAATGCAGCTGGCCCCCACCTCCTATTAAGCGTGCTCCACTCTGGAGCGCACTTCATAGCTCAGGACATACCTGTACGCCCAGGGTCATCTGGGGACAGACTTCCAGGGCATACAGGTACGTCCTGGGTCATCTAGGGTTTTACATGAACTAAAAGTCCTGTACCACCAATACTGCCCTGATGGCGGCCCTGCGCATACCACTGCTTTGGTCCCTGGGTCTCCAGGCATTTCCTGGGCTGAGCGGGGACCTGGGTCGTAATGAGTGAGGTCCACTCAGGTAGTCAGCAGCTGAGACAGCCGCTGACTGGTTGAGTGGGTCTCTCATGTCATGACCCTGATCCCCACTCAGGAAGTGGCCGGGAATCTGTGCCCCGGAGCTGCGGTATGCGGCCACCAGTGCTGGAGCAGGGAAGGTAAGAGTATGCTATTTCTTTTATCCTCCCCCTCCCCAGCACTTGCTAAAAAAAATTGGTCTGGCCTATGGATCAAGGCTCTGGGGCATGCAAAAGCTGCTGAGGAGCACCCCGATGATTTATGGTTCAGGCACAATAAAAGTGGTGACAGATTTCCTTTAATATTCTTCATAGCAAAATGAGAATCAATTGATGCCATTGCAGTGTGAGCCATCCTATAAAGCCAATGTGTCATCGTTGTACCTGATAAACCCTTGGTTTCGAGTTCTCGCTGTCGGCTACAGTCGTTGCAGCAAAATTCACGCACTTGCTAGTTCCTCTAATATCTGAATTCCACTAGTCTGATTTTACTTTGGCTTCATTGATTTGGGTTATGCTGCGTTTACACGGAACGATTATCGTTTGAAATTTGCATGATAACGATCGAATTCGAACGATAATCGTACCTGTAAACGCAGTGAACGATCAAACGACAAACGAGAAATTGTTCATTTTGATCTTACATGTTCTTAAATCGTCATTCGTCGTTCGCAAAAAATTTGCAGATCGTTCCGTGTAAACAGTCGTTCATTGATTTAACCTATGTGCAAGATAGGCTTAAGCAATCGCAAAACGATTTTTCTATACGATATATTGTTCCGTCTAAACGCTGATCAGTATTTAAAAAAATTGTTACTTCGAAATCGTTAATCGTACGATCGGGCGAATTATCGCTCCGTGTAAACGCAGCATTACTCCCATTAATTCTCTGGGAAGATTTCATCCAGCATATATATAGTTAACACCCTGCCTTGCATAGTGATTGACAGCCTGTTCCTCCTCTCTGGTTTCTTCTTTCTCTGCTTCAATCACCTCTGTGACCGGGACCTTGTATCATTTAAAACTCTGTCATCTCCTATGCCTGACGCCTGCTATAGAATTTCACGTGCTGTGCCTTTATCTCACTCCTTATTCCTGCTAGATCTCTACTCCTGCTATACCTGACCTCGGCTTGCTTCTGACTCCTCTGTGATTTGGTCTGTATTTTGATCCTACTGGTCTTGACTAAGGATGGTCCGAACCTGCCGAGGTTCAGGTTCGTACAAATCCAAACTCTCGGCAATGATTCCCGCTGTCCAGGGCCAGATTAAGGTTGGTGGAGGCCTCGGGCGACAATCCCCCCCCCCCAAAAAAAAATATAAAATAAACTATACCGTGATCTATACAGATGGCTGCTTACTGTAGGTGAATTAGCACAGGCCCCTCCTCGCTCCTGGCTGTATGGGTCAGCATCCTCCTCTGTTATGCACGTGGTCACTAGAGGCTGCAGTAGAGGGGAAGATGCCAGGCCCCAGAGACAGGAGCGGGAAGGGGGGGTGGACTAAGTATCAGAGTGTATTCCCACATTGTGTTTGTGTTAATAACGCAATGTGAGAACACAGCACTTTCTGCACATTGTTGCCCACTGTGTTAGGGTCCTATTACATGGCCTGATATCCTAGGTAAGCAGCACCGTTCTGCTAGGGTTCGAGCTGGTGGGGGCCCCTAAGTGGTGGAGGCCCCGGGGCACGTGCCCCTGGTGCCCTCCCTTTAATCCGGCCCTGCCGCTGTCTGCCCGCTCCGTGGAAAGGGTGGATACAGCGGGAAGATCGCCTGGAAAACTGGGATACAGCCATAGCCATAGGCTGTATCCCAGTTTTCCAGGAGGTCCTCCCGCTGTATCCATCCGCTTCACGGAGCGGCCAGACAGCGGAAATCTGATGCCGAGCATTCGGGTTCATACGAACCCGAACCTCGGCAGGTTCAGACCATCTTTAGTCTTGACTTATTTGTTGCCGACTATTCACCATTATATTTTGTTCATCTTCATCCAGTCTTTTGTCTCGTCTTCTGTGCCACCTTATTCCAGTGCAAGGAACAGCTCCAAGTTGTCCACCATTATTTAAGGTCTAAGAACTATTCTTATGCCTAATATGGCTTAGCCAACCATGAAATACTGCTTCCTTCGCCTACTTGCTTATTTCTAGATGCTAATCTTTAGCACAGTTCTGACTTATCTTCTACCCACTGACTTAGTACATTGGCAGTAGTTCTGATCTTCTCTAGGAGTGATGACTATGGCTCTTTTTATAGTGTCTGGTTCCAAAAGTCTCATAGAAATAATGATTTTTTTTTGTAAATGATTAGTGCAATTAGTTATGGGAAACATTCCATTTTGTCTTTGAGTTAGTTTGTATTTTCATGTTGTGTTTATTGGGGACTTTAGTGACCTTTACAAAACAATTTACTATAAAATAATTATTCTGGGTTATTTGTTTTTTTTTTATGACAATGTCCTTTACATTGCCGGAACAAAAAAAAAAAATCTAAGGCTTTTAGTTGAACCCAAGGAAAACATCTCTGCTATCTGCATTAGAAGCTTATTATAAATGCCAAGTAATTAATAAGGTCTATGGAAATGCATCACTTCCTGACATAAGATTTGGATACAATACAAAGATATTTAAATTTTTATAATTGAATTTGGATTAAAGAATGAAAGGCTGTGGAAGGTTACAAGAAGTCTGGGTCTCACTTCTTGGAAATAACTGATAACAGATTGTTCCCATTGGTATCTGTGGTGTCCATTCTGTTGGATAGGTTCCGTTCCAACTAGTTTAACCGTCTTTCCTGAAACGGTTGAGGTCTGAGTGTTCAGACCCCATTGATTATTAAGGTGTGATGGAGCCATGGCTCCCTGCCTTTTCCACCTTGTTTCATGAGACAAGCTACTTAGACCCATAATAGATAAATTGGATAACCATGACTGTTCAAAACTTTTACCATGTCTCTTTTACATGTCAAAAGGTTTTTTTTTTTCAATGGCAGTGAGATTTTAATATGTTTCCTATCTCGGCTGAGTGTGTATACTTACATATGGCCAGCTTTAGCCATTAGTCTATTTAGTCTATCCATTTTTAAAATCTGGCAGCTGACAGGGGGGAATTCTATCAGGAGTAAGAACTAACCTCTTCCCGTCCCCACAGTAAGCGACAAGACTGGCCGTGGAACCCCCGCCGGGCTACAGGATCTCCATCACTGGCACGTCACGACCCAGCTGATGGACTGGCTGCTCAGCCAGTAAGTGACTAGGGCGGGACGCTGCTCCAGTCACTGATTGACTGAGTGACTAGTTCATTAGCCAGGACAGGCATTTTCTCCCGAGTGGTGATGTCATCAACTTGGAAAAAAAATGCCTTTTGGCGGGGTTCCCGAGCCTGGTCCCACTGCTCACCACGAGCACTCCTGATCAAATTCCCCCCTGCCTGCTGCCAGGTTTTAATAATGGCCGGACTTCTTCAACTGTTGAAAATTTACACTACAAAACTTTAACCTTATTAATCATAGATCAATCCTTTTTGCCTTCTCTTAAGACCTCACTAGGTCAAACCCAAGATGTCCACAGCCTGACCAAGCCATAACACCAGCATTATAAGCCATACTCGACATGTATCGTCAAGACGTTGGCTTTCCTTAGGCTACAAGTCTTGGATGTGACTGCAATTAATACAGCTGTCATATAGCTACACAATACATTACATATTTATGTTATATTTTCTTTCACTGCAGTTCATCTAAAAAAGAAGTTAGTTATGGGCTGATAAAGGAAAGGAGGATCTCTAGTGTTTTGGCTCCACAAAAGGAAGCTGCCGAACCTGGTATTTCATATATAGGCTGCCAGACAACTGTATGTGTTTCTCTTTAACCTCATAAGGAACATGTTACCTTTTATTACTTTAGGAACCACTCCATTATTTTTATTATCTTATTTATTCAGGATGCAAACAATCTCTCCTTTACAGAGAAGAAAGCTGCCTCTATAGTGCTACCCCATAGAAGTAGCTTATCTGTACAGTAAGTGAATGTCAACAGCCTTTTATGATAACTATGGATTATCTGCCAATACCGAATCTCCTATAAAAGGAAGAGATCACATCTGTAGACAGCTGTTTCAGGGTTCAATACTGAGCAGAAGTCTTTGATATGGTTCTGATCATCAGATAGAAGAAGTGCAATGTTCCTGTGAGTGCTCCAGCCTGGTCACTGTTTACATTGGCCACAAGCTGGATCGTGTGAACTTAAATACCATGCACCATTGCAACAAGTGGAAGATTGAGGGTAAGTAGAGTAGAGATAGACTTGTAGTAACTGTATACTCTAATACAAGCACGGCATCTCTTCAAACAGTTAATATTTAGGGGTACTAAGAGTTGAACTGTGCAAATGTGCCAAGTTCTGTGCTTGGCTCTCTCCGGCAGCTCCATTTATTCTCTATGGAGCTGCCAGAAAGAGACGAGTACAGCACTCGACTCCCTTGAAAATTAATAAAGCTGCAGGTTACATACCGTGCCCGTGGCTGTATTCAAAACAAATGAGCCAGGGGCCGATCTGGAGACTTGTAGTAACTGTATACTCTAATACAACCATGGCATCTCACAACAGTTCATAGGTAGGGTGTTACGACTCAGGTCACAGAGAGATGTAGGAGAGACACGGACAGTATACCCTAAGCTCAGCCCTGCCCACTTGCCTACTTGCCTCTATCTGCCCTAAAATGGCAGTGGGCAACTGGGCGGCTGTCCCTGGTCTGAATACGTGAAACAAGAATACAAGACAAGACGAACAAACACAATAAGAGTAGTCAATAATCCAGTTTACAATGGTCGGACAGCAAAAGTACAAAAGCAGGATCCAATAGGTGTAGTCAAAACACAGGCAACATGGTCAGGGACAAAAGTAAGCAGGGATGGTCAGATATACAAATCAGAAGGGTCAGAACACAGAATAGCAGATAACCAGCAAGGAGTACACAGACTGGAGTTGTTATATAGGAGGCCAGGGTTCTGGTCCTGAACATCATTGGACCATCCCCCTGATATCCAACCACAGGCACCTGACAACACAACACATCCCTTGGCAGGAAGACCTGCCAGTCACAGGAAGAACCAACACACAGATTAACCATGACATGGCCAGACAGAGCTCAGCAGGTGAAGTCAGGTGTGTCCATAAAATTAAGCGACCAGACAAAATAAACCAGTGTTCAGACTAATGCAAAACAAAACACAGAAACAGAATAAATACAAGAAAATCAGCATCATCTTGGCCGCACAGCATGAGCCGAGGGACGCGTCAAGCTCCACAAAGATACAGTCCTAACATAGGGGTACAAAGAGTTGAACTACACAAATATGGCCAGCTGCAATTAACTGCAAAGCTGGTGGTTGAAACTGCACTCTACAGGGAAAATGTGGATGGGGCTTCACCACTGAGGACCCTTCTTTCTCAGGAATGCTGAGGGTCCCACAAGTAGATAGAGATAGATAGATAGATAGATAGATAGATAGATAGATAGATAGATAGATAGATAGATACAGTAAGCTGGAGTTGCCCCTCACTCTTAGATGACTGATCTTTAGGCTGTCAGCCTCTCCTGCGATGTTTAGCAGCTTAGCTAGTTTTTTTTTTAAGGTACTTAGGTATCTTTTTTTTATCATCTAAGTACTACAGTGTCTTGGTTTTTAAAGTTGTACATTTTATGCAATATTTTGAAGTATGTATAGCTGTGCGTAATATACTTTTATTATATAGACAGAAATACCCTTAAAAAGGGTTTACCACTTAAAACTAACTGGTCCCTTATTCACAGAATAGGGGACAATTATGAAATCGCAGGGGGTCTGACCTTTGTACCTCCGGATTTCTTTCTTTTAAATACAGCTGACCCGATGCGGTTCTCGTTTATTCTTGTGAATGATTTTATCGCATGAATAACTTTCTGCAGTCAGAATAATCCACGGAGAGCTGTGGGGGAGGATGACACAGTGGTAGCAGGTCTTTGGTGGGATGTGGTCATGTGAGCGGATGTGAGCACGTAGCGTCCGCCCGCCCTCCCCCTGACCTGACCGACGAGACCGAGGGTAATGGAGGAGGTGTAGAGAGGTGGAACTTCGGCGGGTGAACTGGCGGCAGACGTGCAGCAAGGACGGAGAGAGCGGATGATGGCCAGCTGAGGATCTAGCCAGTGACGTGCAGTGGAGGTGGAGAGTGGACGAGCCGAGAGGAGTCTGAGGCACGGCGTGGACGCGGTGCACCCAACACGGTGGAGAGGACAGAGGGAGATCGGGTCCGAGGAAGAGGTGTTGCCGGCAAGGGAGTGAAGCAAGGCGGGAGCCAGGGGCGGAGTGTGGACGGAGCGACGCAGGGGCTCTGGCGGTGTTAGTGTGGAGCGAGTGGAGGACTGGAGAGCGAACGGTGCCACCGGGTGAGATCTTTCTGAAGGGGGGCCAGACACGTGGAGGATAGAGGCCGCACTGTAAAAAGGAAAGAGAAGGGAAAAAGAAAGGAAATTTTTTTTTTTTTTCTGATCGAACTGTGATAGGGGATGTTGGTGTAAGTGGCGGATCAGTGTCGGCAAAGAGGGACCTCAAACTCAAGATCCAGAGTGTTGAGCTATTGGTGGGAAAGCTAGAGGGAGACTGTGTCTTCAGTGGATGGGAGACCCACCTATGGTATCAGCTGGTTGCCTGTCTGAAACGTGGCCTGCTGGAAGGACTAGAGACTGGTATATATACCGTGGCCCCAGGCTGCCTGTTGGTGGGACTTGGCTGGTAATAACAGAATCCGGTTATATTTAGCACGTTTGCATATGGTCTGTCAGTAGAACTATGAACTCCGGGTAAAGAGGGCATATAACTAAGAGCTGTGGTGGATTGGGAGGGATTGTTCCATAGTATAAATAGAGGGCAATAGTGGCCTGTGTGCGTCTCTCTCTTTTCCTTTTTTCATTTACTTCATTTTACATGCCATAACTGGGGGTTCTCTGTTGTGGTTTTGTTTGTTTGCTCTTTTTCCTGAAGGGTGTATCGCTCACTGTGTTTGTCTCTCTCTTCTCCTTTTTCCATCTACTTCATTTTATAGGCCATAACTGGGGGTTCTCTGTTGTTGTTTCGTTTGTTTGCTCCTTTTCCTGAAGGGTGTATTGCTCACTGTGGAACTTGGCCCCTAAAATGGCCCCTAAAAAGGCTAAGGAGGATCCTAATGTGCGAAGATCGGGGGGAGGGGGGGAGGGGACTGGAAGTCAGTCTAAGCTGAGTGGTCAGAAAATGGATAGATTCTTGCAATCCCCGTCAACGAAAGACAAGCCCTTAAAAGTCACCCCGGGGATACAGGGGGAGGGCCCCGAGGAGGAAAGAGAAGAAATAGAGGGGGGTTGCCCACGGCCTGTATCACTAGAGGTAGAGGGGGAGTTGGTGGTGGGCAATATAGACCAGATGTCAGCAATGGTATCTATGATTCAGAAATTGGATTTAGCAGTTAAGGAAGTTTTGGTGCAAACAGGAAGTATTGGATCGGATGTGTCCATTATAAAAAACGAATTAAGTAAGATGAGAGAAAGGGTGGGGGAGGCGGAAACTAGAATATCACAGGTAGAGGACGAACAAAACAACCTTAACCTGGGGGAGGGGGGAGGAGGGGGAGGGGGGGGAGGAGGGGGAGGGGGGGAGGGGGGGTTGGGGGGGGATTATTTATTGATTTATTTACTTATTTTTTTTTTTCTTTTTGTACCTGGGTTTCTTTATATAAGTAAGAGGAGATTGTGGAGGAAAAGAGGGAGTGGATTAGGGCGCTGGAAAGGAGGATGGGCAAGTTCAAAATTGTGACATAGAACATAAGGGGTTTGGCGAGTAGAGAGAAAAGGGTTGCTATCTTTAATGCCTTACATGGATACTTGCCGGCGATCATATGTCTCCAGGAGACCCATTTAACGCAGGAGTCCCTAAATAGCATCAATAGAAGATGGGTAGGTACTAGTTTCCACTCCATTTTTTCTAACTACTCTAGAGGAGTGAGTGTGCTTATCCATAGGGCCCTGAAGGTGGAGGTATTTCAGAAAAGGGTGGATGAGTTAGGGAGATTTATTATACTACACTTAGTCTGCGAGGATGTGGAGTTCCTTCTCTGTACGGTATATTGCCCCCCACCGTTTACAAGGAAACTGTTTGTGGAGATAGATAGAATGATGGATAGGATGGCAGAGTGCCCTAAAGTGTGGTTGGGGGACTTCAATGAAGTATTTGATTTGGAGAGAGATAGATGTTATACGGGGGAAAGGGTTAAGGGGAAGGGTAGATCACAACTGGCTAAGATCTGTGCAGAGCTGAATTGGCATGATATATGGCGGATTAAAAACGGTGACAGGGAGGAGTACTCATGTGTGAACAAAACCCATAAATGTATGTCTAGAATAGATCTGGTGCTGGGAGATAGACAAATGGTTGAGTATGTTAAGAAGGCTAAATTTGGCCATAGGGGGTTTTCCGACCATATACCTCTGATGATAGTAGTAGAAAGCAAAGGAAGTGGCCCAGGTAAGCCATTCAGGTTGAATGCGTATAAACTGGAAAGGGGTCGGCACTCCGATCTCAGGTGGTGCCAGGGTAGGAAATCGGACATCAAAAAGGAAAATCCCGGCACTCGCCAAATTCTGCAAAGTGATTTATTGGTGCATGTACAGACAGGCGGATATATCCGCCTGTCTGTACATGCACCAATAAATCACTTTGCAGAATTTGGCGAGTGCCGGGATTTTCCTTTTTGATATTCAGGTTGAATGCGTCATGGTTGAATATTATCGACTTAGATTGGCGGGATAGTATAGAAGAGTTTTTCCGGTTTAATAAAGGGACAGCAGAGAGTAGAATAGTGTGGGATGCCATGAAGGCAACATTGAGGGGTTTGCTCTTTCAGAAAATCGTACATAAAAAGAGAGAAACGAAAGAGAAAGAAAAGAAATATTATGAAGGGGTGGAAGAAGCAGAAAGGGAGTATAAAGCGGACCCAGTACAGGAGAAGTGGTGTAAATGGGTGGAGGAACAAGAACAGCTGGAGAAAATACTATTGGAGAAGAGTGCGGTTAGGCAGATGTTTTGGAAGGCTAGAGGGGGAGTGGAGGGTGAGCGCCCAGGAAGAATGTTGTCTAGACTGGTGGAGAGTAACCGGGGTTCGGCAGGGATAGTGGCAGTAGAATGGCAGGGAAGACAGGTCTCTACAACCAAGGAGATCTTGGAGGCCTTCGTACAGTACTACAGTAAGATATATACCTCGGAAGGAAGTTATGGACCAGAGGAGTTAGAGGACTATTTGGAGGATATCCGTCTACCGGTACTTGAGGATAATGAGAGGGAACAGTTGGACGACCCATTTACGCTGGAGGAACTTAAGAAAGCACTAGGGGAGATGGGGGACGGTAAGGCTCCGGGCTCGGATGGTTTACCAGCTGAACTATATAAAGTAGCAGGAGGGAGGTTGCTAGAAGAACTATTGGAGGTGGTAAATGGTGCATGGCAGAGTGGGAGGCTGCCAGAATCCATGAAGGAAGCTATAATTATTATGCTGCCGAAGGAGGGGAAGGGTTCTAGGGGCCCGGAGTCTTACAGACCCATCTCCCTTATCAATGTGGATGCTAAGGTGGCCACTAAGATGTTAGCCAATAGGCTTAAAGTGACACTGTCACCCCCTTTGTTCATTTTGACATCTCTACACAGGTGTAAAGGGTAAATTTAGTGTTTTTCATACCTTATTTCATATCATATGTCATGGTGCTTGTTCAAGTAAAAAGTGTCCTTTTATCATCTGCAGATTGTATTAAGTGGGCGTGGTCTCGCGGGACTAGCGCCACATAACCACGCCCACAACGGCACAATTGGCCCCGCCCCCTCGCCGGCCATTGGAACAGGCTGACCGAAAGGTCTAGACTCCACCCCCTTTGCGTTGGACAACCAATGGGCGTCAAGGGGGCGGGGCCAACCGTGCCGTTGTGGGCGGGGTTATGTGGCGCTAGCCACGCCCACTTAATACAATCTGCAGTTGATAAAAGGACACTTTTTACTTGAACAAGCACCATGACGTATGATATGAAATAAGATATGAAAAACACTAAATTTACCCTTTACACCTGTGTAGAGATGTCAGAATGCACTAAGGGGGTGACAGTGTCACTTTAAGAGTGTAATTAGTAAATTAATACACAAAGACCAGTCGGGGTTCATACCAGGGAGAGGGGTATATTATAATATCAGGAGGGCTTATAGCAATATACAGGAGGAGAGTAAAGATCCAGGGGGGAGGGCCATTCTTACCCTGGATGCAACAAAAGCTTTCGATAGGGTGGAATGGCCCTACCTGTGGAGAGTTATGAAGAAAATGGGCATTGGAGAGGGATATATCAACTGTGTTAAACTTTTTTATTCAGAGCCTAGGGCAAGGATATCGGTCAATGGGCAGGTATCAGATCCTTTCCCGTTGTCCAGAGGTACGAGACAGGGGTGTCCGCTGTCCCCTCTCCTGTTCGCAATAGCAATGGAGCCACTGGCGGAGTACATTAGATGTTCAAGAGAAATTAGGGGTTTCGAGCACTCCTCACGAACCGAGAAAATATCATTGTTTGCAGACGATGTGATGCTGTTCCTGGGGTGTGTGGGGCCCTCAATAAGGGGGGTAATGGAGGCAGTTGAGCTTTATGGGAGGTTTTCGGGCTTCTCCATCAACTGGGGGAAGTCATCACTTCTGCTGTTGGATGGTAGTGAGGGAGATAACTATGGTCAGCTGAAGGTTTGTGCTCCCGAGGTTCCAATTAAATACTTAGGGGTAGAGGTGTCACCTAAGTTGGAGAGCTTTATAAAATTGAACTGGACCCCGTTAATGAGGAAAATACAGGGGAAAATTAAAGTCTGGGGGAAGTTCCCGCTTAGTTTGGCCGATAGGGTGGGTTTAGTTAAAATGATCGTGCTACCACAGGTTCTGTATGTCATGGCCAACAGCCCGGTATGGTTAGGGAAAAAAGTCCTGGGTGAAATAAGGGGTTTATGTAATGAACTAATTTGGAATGGGAAAATCCCAAGGGTTAAGTATGAAATGTTGACGAAAAAGTGGGAGCAGGGGGGATTTAACCTTCCGAACTTTGAGATCTACTTTCTGGCGGCGCAGTTGGCCTATATAGTAAAATGGAAAGAGTATGACTCTGGGGGAGTGTGGCAAGATCAGCTGGATATATGTAGCCCAAATCTAATGGCAATGTTGGAAGCGGGGAGGGTTGAGGTGAAAAATAAACCCCTAAATGGTCTTTATAGGAAGGTGTGGTCCTATAGTAAAAAGCTATTGGGTCTACATAAGAGCAACCAATTTACTCCACTGTGGTGCAATGAAAACTTAGACCAATTTGGTTCATTCTCAGACTGGCCATTTTGGGCAAAGCGGGGGGCTGTAAACATAAACAATATATTTGAGAGTGATGGAGAATTAAAGTCATTTGAGGCCCTGTCTGAGGAGTGGGGATTGAGTAAGGGGGACGCCATACGTTATTTTCAGCTCAAATATTTGGTAAGAGACTCTAAAGAAAAAGATAAGTTTGTGGTGGAGGATTTTTTCTTATTTAATGATAAAACAATGAAAATGGGTAAAGGCACGGTGGGGAAATTGTATAAGATGCTGATGAACACGGTAAATGAGTCACTGGAGGAGAAGTTTAAATATAAATGGGAAGAAGATTTGGGGAACAATGAAATAGACTGGGGAAGTGCTCTGGGTAATATAAAGGAGTGTAGTTTGAGAATGAACCACAGAGTGTCACAGATATTTATAATTAGAAGGTTACACTATACACCAGATAAGTTATTTAAAATGAAATCACGGGACACAGATTTGTGTGATAGATGTAAAGTGGATAAGGGGGATTTAATTCACTTGATGTGGAGATGTCCTAAACTTAAAAGGTATTGGGGAGAAATATTTGGTATAATTAAAGATACATTAGGGTTGGAATTGAAGGTATGTCCGAAGATTGCATTGTTGGGGGATATGGGGGGGTTAGAGATCACTAGAGTGCAAAAAAGTATAGTAAATAGAGTAATGTTTGCAGCTAGGTTTTGTGTACTAAAAAAATGGATTTCCCCGTGTGCACCGTCAGTGGAGGATTGGAAAAAGGAGATAAAGAGCCTAAAATTGATGGATTATGTAAAAGCCCTACAGTCCAATAGATTAGAGGAATACGAAAGCATGTGGTCAAATTGGTAGAAGGAAGAAACCCGGGGAAGGGGGGGGAGTTTTTTTTGTTTATTTTGGTTGTGTTGTGGGAGGGGGGGGAGGGAAATATGGGGGAAAAAATAGGGGATGGAGGAGGGCTTAAGCTTTCTGTAAATCGGTATGCATTTGTAAGGGAGGGCAGGCCTGGATGGGTAGGTAGTAGGTGAGGATAATTTGTGGGAGAGAGTAAAAGGGAAGGGGCGCCAACCCTCTCCGCATGGTTAAGGTTTAAGAGGGTAGGGGGTGTGCGGGGGTAGGGGGTGGGGAGGGGGGCGTGCGAGGGGGCGAGGTTGAGAGTGTGTGGAAAGAGAGTATGAGACCAAGAGAAACCCCATAAAGAGAAGTTTTAGTAGTAACATAATAATGTGGTAATGAGAGTATAGGCTGGCCAGTGGCCTCTGTTGGGGACGGGTGACCTTAATATAAGGTTATCTTTGTGCCTGAGGGAGGACTAGGGACCAGCCTTATTAATAGAAAGGTCCAGGGGGTCGTAGCACCCATGAAGGGGTCCTCCTGAGAAGGGGGTGCCAGGCGGGGGTGTGAGACCAAATGGGCCAGGACAATAATTAGAGGGTGTAATAGGGAAAAGGGGTTTAGTCGGTGAGTAAGAGTTGTGTAAGAGTTGAAGGAGTGAGTCGCCCGGCGTGCGCCCTCTTCCCCCTCTGCCACGGACATGTCTCCCAGGGGCGGTAGATAAAGATATGAAGTGGAGGGTGGGGGAGTAATGGGATATCTTTGGAATATATAATGGCTTTAATGCGGATTGGGCTGGTGCTTCGAGTAATCGAGAGAGGTTTAAGGGGGAAGAAGGGGGGAGGGATGGGGTAAGTAGTTATGATAGCTAATAAGAGAGAGTTGTACCATGCCGATCCAGGTCTGCCCTTCTAGAGGGGAAGATTGTAAAAAGGGGGAAAAGGGAGGGATTGGGTAGATTTTATTGGGAGTATTGTTGGCCTCCCCTTGGACTGTGGGAGTAAAAGAACTGGAGCCCTACCTTCTATAGGAGAGGGGAAGGAAAGAGGTTATAGTCAAACCCTGGATGTTCATTTTTAGTGTTGGTGTACATATGTGAAGCCTAATAAAAATTGTTTAAAAAAAAAAAAAAAAAAAATACAGCTGACCCGCAGCACTATTCATTCTGTGTAGAGCCGCCAGAAAGAGCTAAGTGCTGTGCTCGGCTCTCTCCAGCAGCTCCATTGATTCTCTATAGAGCTGCCAGAGGGAGATGAGTATAGCACTCAGCTCCATAGAGAATGAATAGAGTTGCGGGTAACGTACCTTGCCTGTGGCTTTAAAATATATAAGATTGTAAGGATAAAAAATTTGTTAACATTACTTGTTGCTATAGCATTAAACATTAAAGCCTTTGTATCATTTACCAAAACATTTGAGATACCTTAGAGAGATAAAATGTGAAGTAATCCAAGAACGTCCAGTAGCGTGAAGATCAGTGGATTTGATTAATCAAGAAACATACACAGGAGAAATGTTTCTACCCATCGGGGTCAAGGCTTGTAAGTACGGCCTCAGACTGGGATTGGAGACCCTCTGTTATGCATCCCACATCTATTTCTTGGAAGGCTTGGTGGACTTCATATGTGGTGCTGCTGGACCCCTGCTATACGCCATAAAAACTTATACAATAACAATAACGAACAAGCAGAAGCATGAGAAAAAGGTGTGTGATTCTTTCCCATGGTGTGTTGCGGTCACCATTTAGCTGCAGGACACTGACTGATCACTTACTTTTGACAAGCCACAAGTTTTGTTAACCTACACTTTAATGCGAAAATTTATGTTTTCTATGTTTTTTCTGTGTTCTATTTTTTTATTTTTTATTTAATTAAATAGTTAGTTTTTTCTCAATGGGTCAAGTGCCAACATGCAGGAGTTTAACTCCTAAGTCAGTTTGTGATGACTCCATTCTGAGTAATCCCTTGAAACAGGGAGAGCAACATCTCTCAGACTGTCCTTCTGTGGAGAACATCAGAAAGTTCATAAAGAGCCAAAGGGTATGGGAACAGTATGATTACGGCACGTCTTTGTGATACTATGTAGCTGAAGGAGCTGAGTCAGTACCAGGAGCAGCGGGGAGCTAGAAGAAAAGCTTCAGCTGGGAAACAAACAGGCTTCTGAAGATCCGCCAATAATTCCCAAGTCTTCAAAGTCCATATCTTCTGGCCAGCTGGCACGTAGGTTATCTAGACTACTGGTGACCAGTTTTTTTGTGCTATGTGTGGGGGGAGTGGATTTGTCCATCATGGTTCTTGCGCTCAAACCATTCCCCATGGGTGATTTAAGCAAAAAAAAAAAAGCTGCATCCTACATGCCCAGAATGTGTAGGTTTATCTTTAGCCTAAAAGAGGTATATCTATAGTGTAGGATCTGTCCCATTGTGGTCACCTTATCATGATGGGATGGTACACACTATGGGGGGGGCATTTATTAAGATACAGATCTTAAATTGGGCCTCATTTTCCATGGCATACACCATAAATGATTGATTAATGTGCCCCACTGTGAACAAATGGTAAGAAGTTTTTCTATAGCAGTTTTGCAATTGGAAAACCTCTATATTATGAATATTAGTTTTGTGTTTGTCTCCGTATTTCATCCATGCCTAGTTATAATAATTCTTTTGGAAGTGCTGGACAATTCTTTTGGATATCCAGATTACCAGTCCCTGATTGTGCCAAACTTCTTTCTGTTAAGTGTCCGTGTCAGAACAAAAAACTTTTGACATGTCATAAGGGTTAGTGATGAGTGAACATGTTCGTAAATGTTCATTTGTTTTAACAAACATGAAGCTAACTGGTTTGATGATCGGAATAGTTATACTGATCATTTTAGAATGTATTCAAACTTGTGAATGTACGCCACTGCGTAATTTATGCTTTGCCCTTGATAATCGGTACGCATGTGCGTAACTCTAGACCGAAACGTACGCAATCTGTACACAACTGCGTATGCTACTGTGTAATTTATTCTTTACAACTGATAACCTGTACGCATGTGCGTACACCGAAACTTACGCTTCTACTGTAAGTTGATTATTTGTTTGTGAATGTTCTACGAACATGAACCGATAATTTTTTTTTAATCAACACATGTAGTGTAAAGAAGATGCTGCACTCGTCCAATTGTCTGCTATTACACTAAACAATTATCACTCAAATCTGAACGGTCTAACGTTTTTTTGAACAATAATCGTCCTGTGTAATAGGGCCCTAAGGCCGTGTTCACGCTACATAAAAAAACACGGCCGTGTTTTTTACATAGTGTGAACATAGCCTTAGGGTACTATTACACGGAATGATTATCGTTCTGTGTAATAAAGACAACGATTAGCCGATGATCGTTGTCATCGGCTGATCGTTGATATAGGTTCTGACCTAAAAAATTTTGGGGCGCCGACCACGCACCGCTACGTGTAATAGCGGTGTGCGGCTGGCGACTGACTATATACATTACCTATCCAGGCTGCAGGGCTCCTCTTCCTCTGTGCTTCTCCCTGGGTCTGAGCGCTCCAGCTTCAGAGCGGCCTGTCTCAGCTGACAGGCCGCTTGGCCAATCAAAGGCTGGGACCGCAGCGGCCAGTGATTGGCTGAGTGGCCTGTCAGCTGAGACAGGCCACTCTGAAGCTGGAGCGCTCAGACCCAGGGAGAAGCACAGAGGAAGAGGAGCCCTGCAGCCTGGACAGCAAACGTATAACGTTTAAACAAGGACTGCAAATACATCGGTAACAATATCCCTGCAGCCCTTGTTAAACGATTATTGGGCCGTGTAATAGGTCCGGTAAATGAGCGGTAATCTAGCAGATCGGCGCTCGTTTACATTTATTATCGGGCCCCCATCGGCCCGTCTTATAGTAACGTTAGACTGCAACCAATCAAAACATGTGACATATCTTTGTAACGTGTCAAAAGTGAGGAAATCTTTACCACTTCCTTCTCTAATTCTAACTCATAAGATTACATGTTACACTATGTTTTAATAATATGAGACATAAAAAACTCATGTGCCAAAAAAATACTAAATTATTATATCAATGATATCTTAGCTTTGGGGACAAAAAGACTATTCAGCTGGTAAATTTACGAGTGATTAACTAAGAGAAAAGGAGGACATTTAAAGACACAGGGAGGGATTACACAGGGTGATACATCATTGAGATAAACCAGAGCAATAAAAGAAAGGATTGTGTTACACACAATGGAGAGCTAGGGGTGATGATTTAGGAGTCCAGAGATCTGGAGTTAGCTATGGTGTGAAGTGTGTCCATGTTATGGCTCATAAATCCAGGTGTGAAATTGAGTCCTTGAGTTAATGAATGGAAAGTTATCAGTCCGGATTCCCAGACTTTCCACTATCTGTGCACACAACTATGTTACAGCTCAGAGCTGTATAGGGCCATAAACCATGTAGAACTCTTCTGCATCTGTATGTGTGTCTCCGAGTTCAAATGTTGTATATTAGAGACATATAACATAGGTATTCTAAACTAAGAGCATTGCTTTTAGGGGAGAACATATCACAGTAGTATAGAAATGTGCATAGGCTGGCACTATATGTAGATTGACAAAGTGTCTGTACTTAGAGGCTGTATACTGTCATATATGCTTTGTGCAAATAGTCATTGACGTATGGTCTTAAGGGGGTGTCCTGGTTTGAAGTTACTATTACTAGAAATTAGCAAATTGATTTTAAACATGACTAAGGGATATTCTACATATGTTGTGTACCCAACACCACCCCTCACCGACAATGGTATATTATTGACACTGACAGTGGATTTGAGCCAAGGCCACGGCGGCCCAATTTTATTAACACATATCAACTTACAGTATAAAACATCACCGTATAAATATCATAACTTTTGGTATAAAACTTTTCCAACAAAAAATACCTTATTATCACAAATAGCAGGAAGGGGACTTGAAGGCAGCTCACTTTCCATATCCTAGACCAGGTCTCCCAATACTCCCAGCCATTGGCACCAGATCTGGTGGCACCCGAAACTGGAGCCTTGGCCATAGGATACCATTTAACAGCTAGGTAGTGACCCAACCCCCGAAGCCATAACATCAAAATGGGGAGGATTGCAAAAAATTGCAAAAAAGTGCCAATCTGACCATCACCATCACTAAATCCCCCTCCTGCTCCTGCCACTATAACTGATTTCTGGGCTATTACAGGGCAGATGGGCGGCAATATTTACCAACCGTCTCCACACTGACCGTTAGCTGTTATGCCTGATAGCTTTAACTTTGGCTGTCAGGGCGTGATGGGAGATGTAGTTTTGCAACAGCTGGAGAGCCAAGGTTCCCCACCTCTGCTATATACCCTCTGGCCCCTGCCCTTGTCCTATAGTTCACCTTCCACTTAGTGCCAGACTGCTATTAACCCCTTAACTGCTGCTCAGTCTATGCCTGTAATGTGCACCCTGTCATACTCTGGTTCTTGCACCAAATTCACTCAGAATTTTTTTCCTTATAAATGGTCTGATATGTATCATTCGTAATTTTTTTGGCATGTTACATCTCGGGCAACTCACAAGCACTTACAGGAACAGGCAAAGGCAGAAGTCTCTGAAAATGTTCACTGAGCAGTAAAGCATATACTGAGATGCCTGCCCCGGGGCTCGGTGAATGTGTGCAGCAGCCCAGAGGGAACCAGTGATGCTGTATACATTGCCACTTACTCATTACACCCCTGAGCTGGATGATCTGCTCCAGGCCCAGTAAATGTTAACCAGGCTAGCGGCAGAGCATAAAGTGTATGGTTTGCCATTTATTGTACAAGGGACTTGAATTGAGCTGATATCAGACACGTAACCTATGTTCAAAGTCTATGACACTTTTATGTTATTTTTTACAGCTCAGGTTGGGGTAAAAACATTAAAAAGATGTACTCACCTGCACCATATCTCCTCCACCGTCCTTCTGATGGTGCCATTCTCCTACAACACTTTCTGCTCTCTGTCTGTAAAAAAAATTGACCAGACAGTCAATCTTATTTCTTGTAAGGTAAGATGACGGATGTGTCTATCATTCTATTAAAGGCTTGGCTCCAGTGTATATTTTTGTTCTAGTTTTTTTCTTTTTTCTTTTCCCCTTATCCATCACACATGGTTAAAACCCAAAAGAAAAATAAAAGTTTTAGCATGCTTCTAAAAATAAACTAGAAATGTTGTTATAATAATAAGAGCGCAATCTCCATGGTTGAAGTGGGAGAGGACGGAATATGAACAGAACGGAATATGACTAAAAGATTGATTTTTATTTTCACACAACAAATAAACAGTAAAGTGTTTGCGAGAATTCTGCATCGTAAATGCCCCGAATAACTTCGTAGAAGAGCATTGTCTGTTTGTACTAAGCGTAGATACAAGAAAAGAGAACACTTATACTTTAATGGTATTTTCTTTTTCCCCATGATGACTTACCCCACCCAAGAAGACATGAGAAGAATGAGAGGGAAGAGTTAAAAGACAGAAAACACGGGGGACGTGGCCTAGCAATGGCTGAGTAAGGACGCACGCTGCCGAGCTCCTGCCATGAGGGGACCTTCAGGGGCTCTTTGACCAGCCAGCAGACACCCAGACCCGACCCTATGCCGAGGATAAAGAAGGGGACACCCGCCTCTACCCGCAGCCTCCGCTCCCGGACCCGACAGAGCAGCCTGGACGGCTACCTGAGGCACACCCCGCAGCAAGGCCCGGAGCCCAGAACGCCGGAGCGCCCGCCATTGCAGCCGGAGGCCTCCCCTCACCACTTCCGGGCAGCAAGGCCGGCACCGGCGGAGATACCGGACCAGGTTTTGCAGATAAGTGGCACCCCATCGGCCCCCTCTCCCGGTCACTCACCTCCCGGGCCTGAGTCCGCCTCACAGCCTGCGCGCGGCACCCCGGCAGTGTCTCACTCCTCAGGCGCACGGCTTGGATCGCGCGGCTCACCGCTGCTTCCCAGCGCGACCACTGTTGAGGGGGCTGTGCAGACGCTGCACCAGGGGATACCGGCCACGATAGTGACAGGGACTGCGGGCTGCCATTTCGCCAGTGACGTAGGGGCCCGGCTCTCCATCACCGCGGGGCCGCCATCTTGCTCCCCTCAGAGAGGATCCTCACCCCCTCCGCTCCTACTCCCTGCTGCTGTAGTGGCATTGGGAATTGCTTTCCCCTCCTACCTATCTGACTCTCACCCAGGCGGTCCAAGTTTAACCACCTCAGCTCCACTAGCTGCTGTACCATCTCATATCATCATGGCAGCGCAGCCAGCACCCTCTCCTGCAACAGTTGCTAGGCACTCTAGTGAGGGGTCCACAGCTCAGCCACCATGGGACTGGCAGGAACATATGAAACTATTACCCACCAGGGTTGAGATGGAATCTTTTGTGCAGCGACTAGAGAACTCATACAAGCAAGAGCTTAGCTCCATAAAAGCAGCTGTGCAGAAAACTGAAACTAGACTTGAGGAAGTGGCTGCTGATCATCATACACTTGCCGCCCAGGTTACTGATCTAACCGCGAAAGTGGTAACTCAGGAAACGCATCTGGCTCAACTGTACCGTCTCCATGATGATAATGAGAACAGGAGCCGGCGAAATAATATTCGCATTCGGGGGTTGCCGGAGGCTACCAGAGCCACAGACCTAATTTCTACACTTCAGGGTATCTTTGGTGCCATTCTACAGAGACAGAACGCTGAGGAGTTAGAAATTGACAGGGCCCACAGGGCTCTTGGGCCCATGAACCCAGATCCCAATAAACCAAGAGACGTCATTTGCAGACTACACTATTATTCTGTGAAGGAGGAGATCATGAGGAAAGTGCGGAATGAGCCTGCTTATGACTTTGATGGTGCCTCCCTGACGTTTCTCCAAGATCTGTCTCGGCATACTCTATCCCAACGCAGGGCCCTGAAGCCGCTTTTGGAGGTCTTAAGGGAAAGGGAGATTCCCTATGTGTGGGGCTTTCCGCTCCAGCTAGTGGCCAGGCATGGTGGTCGCAGATATGTTTTACGCGACCCGTCTGACCTCCCTGACTTCCTGTTGGCCCTGGATCTGCCTGTAATGAGACTGACAGACTGGTCTCCTGTTCCTGCCCTCCCTCCTCGTAGGGGGGCCCCACTATCTGGAAGAGCAGCTGATGATCCGGAGGGCTGAGCGCCCTCTCCACCAAGAATTCTGATGTGGATGTTTTTATGCCTAGCAGATACCGTTTCTTGGATAGTTTCTGGGATCTAGATGCCTTACAGGCTTTATGGGGGCGGAGGGAGGGGGAAGATATTGCCTTACTATTGAGAGGTTTCTATAGCACAGTAGCGGGTAGGGATGTGCTTGCATAAGTTGGTGGGGAACATCAATAAGGGGTCTCAGACTTCATGTTATAGGGGGGGGTGTTTAGGGGGATGTTAGGGTCTGGGTTGTTATACATAAGCATTCTTTCTTTTCAAATTACATGTTTAGCTGGTCGTTGTAGCTAAGTACTCAATCGCAATGGTTCAGTATAATGGTTTAGTATCATGGTCCTTCTCATGGAGGACATGGCTATTGTTATTGCTAGACACTCTCTCACTTAGGGTGGGCGCTTAGGTGCGCCTTTATAGCGTATGCTTTACCTGTAGGGGTTAGTTCCCTACGGCTAGGAGGTTTCTTCTGTAAACCTCTGTGTTCTGTGTACCTTTTCTTTCTCTGTTATTTTCTTATTACAGCCTCTCCCTTTTTTTTTTTTTTCCTCTGCTTGTTTGGTTGTCTACTTTTGTGTTTTGTGTCCCCTCCTTCTCATCCCTTTTTCCTTTCCCTCTTATTCCCCCCCCCCCCCATTCCCTATCTACTTACATCATGGCTGTGGCAAGCCTCAGACTCGCCTCGCTCAACGTGAGAGGCCTCAATGAACCGATCAAACGCAACCGCGTTATATATTCCTTGCACAAACAGAAATCACATGTTCTTCTTTTGCAGGAAACGCATTTCTGTGAGGGCCACGTACGAACCCAGTTGCCAAGTCTAAAGGTGTCTCGGTGGCAATACATAGGTCTCTACAGCACGTCCTCCTTGATACGTTGCTGGAGCCACAGGGTAGGTTTGTCTTTGTTAAATTTAAGGTGGCCTCCACCATCTATACGGTGGGTAATGTGTATCTTCCCAATTCGGACCAGGGCAGGGCCCTCAGGGATATTCTGGCGACTGCTGACACCTTTATTGATGGGATTTTCATCCTAGGGGGCGACTTCAATCTTACTCTGGATCCCCTGATAGATACGTCGACTGGTAGATCCTCTGTTCCCAAGACGGCAGTATCGACTGTTAAAGGGGCATTGCTCGCGCAGAGACTTGTAGATGTGTGGAGGGTGCTACATCCTACTGATAAGGATTTTACATACTTCTCCCCCGTGCATCTGGGTTACAGTAGGATTGACATGTTTTTTGTGTCCCAACATGCGCTGCTCCATGCCCCCCATGCGTCCATTGGCACGGCTTTGTGGTCCGACCACTCCCCAATATTCTTATCCCCGGGGGTCCCTGATGGCGCTCCTAGTGAGTGGACGTGGCGCCTCAATGAGACGCTGCTTCAAGATGTAGTTTGTAAGGCGGCCGTGGAAAAAGCGATCCTAGACTTTCTGGCAGTGCATGCTTCGGATGATACGTCTCTTTCTTTGCAGTGGGAGGCCCTAAAATGTGTCTTACGGGGGGTCTTCATCCAACATGGCACGCGTTTAAAAAGAGAGCGCGGCGCGAAGCTTAGCGCTTTACTCAAAGAGCTGGATGCCACCTCTAAGCAACATAAGCAGACAGCGGCAGTGGACACGTTGGCTAAGCTGACGGTTCTCAGGGAGCAAATAGCGAGCATTGTGCAGAGAGCAGAGGTGTCCCAGAAGGGCCGCTTTCGCAGCTACCTTTATGCTTATGCAAATAAATGTGGCAGGGCCTTGGCCCGTCATATTCACCCCCGGACTGCTCCTACATATGTCCCAAGCATTTCTACCCGTTTAGGGGACTTGACCCATAATCCAAAATTGATAGCTGAATCCTTTCGAGAGTATTATGGCTCGTTATATTCCTTGAAAGGGTACTATGACAACCTGCCCCCAGAGATACGTGAAGCCAAGATATCCGAGTATGTACATGCTACTGCCCTGCCTGTGATAGAGCAGGAGGCAGCGGAGACGCTCGATGCTCCATTCACTCCTGAAGAGCTTGGTGCCGCAATTTCAGAACTTAAAGCTGGTAAAAGTCCGGGCCCTGATGGGCTCACCTCTGCTTTCTTTAAAATGTTCAAGGAGCGCCTGGCTCCCTTCCTGTCGGTTGTATTCAACTCAGTTACTGCTACGTGTCCATTCCCAAAACAGGCTTTGGAGGCCCACATTGTGGTTCTTCCTAAACCTGACAAGGACCTCACACAATGCAATAGCTATAGACCGATATCACTTATCAATTGTGACATGAAGTTATACTCCAAGATGCTGGCGACCCGTCTGAATGCCGTCATACCGCAGGTGATCCACCCGGATCAGGTGGGTTTTGTCCCAGGCCGTGAGGCAAGGGACAACACCATGCGTACCATCTCATTGATAGCCCACGCCCATGGGGCTAAGCTCCCTGTCTGCTTGCTGTCGGTCGATGCGGAGAAGGCCTTCGACAGGGTCCATTGGCAATTTCTTTCGGCTGCCCTGACACAAATTGGTCTAGGTGATATCTTTGTTAGTAAGGTCATGGCGCTATACTCATGTCCTTCTGCCAGGGTTAGGGCTAACGGGATCCTGTCGGGGGCCTTCCAGATCCGCAATGGTACGCGTCAAGGGTGTCCGTTGTCGCCCCTTCTCTATGTTCTGACTATGGAGCACCTCGCGGTAGCAATACGTAACAACCCGAGTATTCACGGCATTCAGGTTGGCCCGGAGTGTCATAAAACAGCACTCTATGCAGATGACTTGCTGGTTTATGTCACTTCTCCTTCCACTTCCTTTCCTTCTCTCTTAAAAGAGTTTGAGGTCTTTGGCAGACTAAGTAACTTTAAGGCCAACTTGTCGAAGACCGAGGGTCTAAATGTCTCTCTTTCACCCAATGTGGTCCGCACCCTCCAGGGCGTCTTTGCTTTTAGGTGGCAATCCGACAGTATACTGTATCTGGGGATTCGAATCCCCGCTAAACTGGACTCGTTATTTTCCCTAAACTACCTCCCACTGCAGAGAAAGATTCTTGCGTGTTTGCAAGCCTACCATAGCAAATTTCTCACATGGTTTGGTAGGATGAACGTCCTGAAGATGGACATTCTGCCGAGATTCCTGTACTTATTTCAAACAGTGCCGATATACGTCCCTACCACTTATTTCACAGTGCTGCAACGGGCATTCACTAAATATGTCTGGGGGGATGCTAGACCTCGACTTAGCCGGAAGATTCTCTCAAAGCCCAAAACGCAGGGCGGGATGGGGCTGCCAGATTTAAAGATCTATCATGAAGCAGCAGTCATGTCTCGACTCATTGACTGGGCCAGACACCAAACTACTAAGCGATGGGTGACAGTGGAGAGTGCGCTTGCCCCCGTCACTTTAGTGCTGGCTCCCTGGCTGGCAAAGGCGGACCGAGACTCGGTGCAGGGGTGGCCTTATTTAACTAAGCACACGCTTGCGGTCTGGGACAACTGGATTGCCCGGTCCCAGATTTCTCTGCGTCCAGGGCCCATAACGCCTCTTTTTGAGAATCCATCTTTTCGGCCTGCCCTCGCGGCCCATACTTACCTGGTTTGGCAAAAAGACGCTCTGCCTAGGGTCCATCAGATTCTCACCGGCTCCCGGTTGCCGCCATTGACATCTCTTTACCCTGACCGTCCTGTGGGGAGACTGCCCTGGCTCGAATACAACCAACTATGTTCCTTCATGGCTTCCCTGGGGTTTGGAACGTCTCCCTGCCCACCTCTTACTGAATTTGACGATTGGTTTCTGTCGAGTGGGGTGGAGAGGGGGATCCTTTCCAGAATGTATGGCTTACTTCTGTCGCTGTGCAGTTCGGGACGGGCTCCCTTCTTTGCCATGTGGGAAAGGGACTTGAACATTACGTTCTCCCCGGATGAGACTCTCAAAATCTGCGTTTTTACACATGGCCTTTCCCTCTCCTCTCACTCGAAGGAAAAAAGCTATAAGTTATTGTCTAGGTGGTACAGATGCCCGTCCACCATACACCGCATGTACCCTGAATCTACCGATCGCTGTTGGAGATGCGGGGTAGAGGAAGGAACACTCCTTCACATTTGGTGGAGTTGCCCCAAAATCAAGGTGTTCTGGGAAGGAGTATTGCGAGTGTATGAGGTGTACTCTGGTAAATGTATAGCCAATACTCCGAGTGCCATGCTCCTTTCTCTACTACCCGGCTCAATGTCGCGTCACAAGAGGGGCGTGCTTAGACATGTTCTTGCGGCTGCGAGAGCAGTGATACCGAGACACTGGAAGACTGTTGTGACCCCTGTATTGCGGGAGTGGTTCACTGAAATGCAGGGAATTCAACGGGCGGAGGAGTTTGTGGCCGAGGCGCAGGGCAGAACGGAGGCGCACCGCAAGATCTGGACTGCGTGGACCCTCTTTGTGGAGGCTCCAGATTTTGCTAGTCTCTTATTGTGAGGGTAAGGAGCTGAGGTGAGTCTGTGGTGTTGAGGGTCTGCACCCTATTAACCCCCTTTACCCCCCCTCCCCCTACGTCCTTGCCTCTTATCCCCTTACCCTGTGTTTATGTGTTCTGTTTTGTCTTGTCCTTGTTGTCGTTGCTGTTTCCTCTTTCTTCTATCTGTTCTTCTTTGCTTCTTTCCTTTCTTTTTCTTTTGATTCTTTTCTGCGCCCTTATACATGAGCCTATAAGGTAATGGCCCCATTGAGTTGTCCCCTCGTGGGCGCATGTCCTTTCTTGTTATTTCTCCAAAATTGCTGCACCTCAAGGTGCTTTGTTCATTTTATTTTCATAGCGTGGATGCTTAGCTACCCTGTGTTTCACTATGCTCCTTACATTGCTTCAAATTATATCTAAAACATGTTGTGCTATGTATCACGGTTATACTTTATGCCACTATAACTGAAAAATTTTTTGGTCATTCATTTGACGTGTTTATAATACTTTTCTCTGTTGGCTTCTTAATAAAATCAGAGTAAACATAAAAGACAGAAAACACATTTATATTTATATTTTTAAAACATTTTTCTTGCCAATCCATCTAGTCCATAGTCCCTCCACTTCCCCCACCTCCCAACATCCTTAATATGATATCAAAAAGGACTTTATATAAAACCATTGACTTTAAAGCGACTCTGTACCCACAATCTGACCCCCCCTCCCCCAAAACCATGTGTACCTTCGGATAGCTGCTTTTAATCCAAGATCTGTCCTGGGGTCCGTTCGGCAGGGGATGCAGTTATTGTCATAAAAACAACTTTTAATCCTGCAGCGCTGTGTCTAACGGCCGGGGCTTACATTTGTATATGCATTAGGCTGGCACACCCTCTCCGTCCTTCCTCACCACCCTCCTTATCATTAGGAATGATCCAGGAACATTTACTGCAGTTTGAGCTTTGCACAGGTGTATTAACGATCCAGCCCATGTTCATTATACACACAGGTGGGGAATAGGAAGCAATCTGCCTGGAGCATTCCTAATGATGAGGAGGGCGGGGAGGAAGGACAGAGAGGGTGTGCCAGCCTAATGCTTATACAAATGTAAGCCCCGGCTGTTAGACACAGCGCTGCAGGATTAAAAGTTGTGTTTTTATAACAATAACTGCATCACCTGCCGAACGGACCCCAGGACAGGTCTTGGATTAAAAGCAGCTATCGGAAGGTACAAGTGGTTTGGGGGGTCAGATTGTGGGTATAGAGTCGCTCTAAAGGGGTCATTTAGGCTCAGTATAACCTGGCCACTTTCTTACAGAACCAGCACTACTCTTGTCCTTAGTTTGGGTGTGGGTTTTGCAGCTCAGTTCTATTGAAGTAAATTAAGCTGACTTGCAATACCACACTCAACCTGAGAGCAGGGGTGGCACTGTTTTTGGACAAAAGTAGCTGTGCATTTTCTTAGTCAACTATGGGCAAATGTAAAAAAAAAAAAAAAAAAAAAAAAAAGAGGCAGGGGTTGGTGGGAAGATAATAATTAAGTTATACTTACTTGTCCCAATGCCTCCACAATTGCAGCACCACCACTCACTAACACTATTCAGTCTCCTGTAATTCCTGGGTTCCTTTTGTCATGACTTGGCAGAAAAGTGGGAAAACGCCTGATCTTTTGTTCCGCACTAATATATATATTGTTATCGGCTGCACATCTCCCTGTGCAACCAGGATGTGCGGCCTAGAGCAATATATTTAAATGGCCACACAAACTATACAGTGATCATTCGTGTGGCCCGGCAAGGGGATTGATCGTGTCTTCTGGAGGCGCTGCAAACTAGACCTCCCTGATTTTTATGTGTTCCCCCGAGTTCTCCTTTAATGTTGAATTATTATTTTTGTGGCATTTTCATTTCATTTCTTACAGCATGACAGGGCCTAAGTTTCTATATCTAATGCTCTGTCCCTCAAAATATCTCTTGCCCTTAGAAACAGCATTGTGTGTGTGTGTCTTTACACAAAATTCCGTAAAAAGTTTCTAAATTACATTAGATTGAAAACAGTGACTGCTAGTTGGTGCCAGATGGCTAGAAACATATAAGAGGCGGCGGTCTGACTGTGGGGTGGGGATCTCTGTCCTAAATAAGTAAATCTGTACATGACCAGAAGCAAGAACTACTCTACAGGCCTTGGCTTCTGATTTGGCATACACGTGACCCCCAGGCTTTGATCCATGTTCTTGATCATTCTACTGTTTACTGTTACTGTCCTGATGAGTCCTCCTGCTACTAACTCAGCTAGTTGACCATGCTATACCTCCTGGGGATTTTGTGATAGTTTGAGCACCAAAGTCCAGCACTAGAGATGAGCGAACCTCGAGCATGCTCGAGTCCATCCGAACCTGGATGTTCGGCAATTGACTAGCAGTGGTTGCTGAAGTTGGATAAAGCCCTAAGGCTATGTGGAAAACATGGATATAGTCATTGGCTGTATCAATGTTTTCCAGACAACCTTAGAGCTTTATCCAAGTTCAGCAGCCCCCGCTAATCAAATACCGAACGATCGGGTTCGGATAGACTCGAACCCGAACCTGGTTCGCTCATCTCTATCCAGCACCAATACTTCATTTCAATGCAACCTGGGTCCCTGAAAGCCAAGTCTGTCCCCAAGGAAGACACAGGGGTAGTCTTAATGTGGCTATACCCTTTTAATAACTGTTGGACAAAAGATTTTTTGGACGTCAGTTATTTCTCTATTCGGTCGCCCATCCTTCCCATACACAGGAACGTTTGGCACAGCCCAGTCAACATGCCCATTCTTTACTTCATTTCATCTGTTAGGGTAGAACCCCTATACAAATAAGGTGGTGGCCTGATTCTGCAGGAAGCTATGCTCTACTGGCACCATAAGCCATTGTCATAGTCATCAAAGTGTATGAGCATACAAAATCATGTGAGCACTTTCTAAATTCATGATCAAAATGTAATATCTCTTAATGGAATATTAAAAATTATAATAAAATGAGTTATTAAAAAACTTTATTAAAATTTTAAGTGGAAAATAGCATAACATAAAAACTGGGGTATAAGCTAAGGGTATTGCTAGAAACGCTCCTTCAACCGATGACTGGCCCGTGTAAAAGTGTTAGCGATCAGGAGGAGCGGGAAAATGCCCGATCCTCGACCAATTGCATTGCAAACAGGTGATGTGCAGCCGAGCAATATATTATATACAGTGATCGTTCGTGTGACCCAGCAGGGTGATGGATTGTGTCTTCTGAAGGCACTGCAAACTATGGCTGATCTTGCTAATCGGCTCTCAATTCTTTCTGTAGAGAGCCCCATATCGGCAATCTAAATGGACGCTAACCTAACAGGTTACAGGTCACCTAGGTTTAAAGATGGCGGTGGCCTAAATGATCCCTAGGCAGCTACACAAGCTGTACATATACAGTAGTGTATCTGCCTATGAATTATGTGCATATATGTCACATCAGCAAAATTTATGCAGGTACACTAAGGTCACACAACGATAGATGGCCGTCCTGTTTAGGATTCACATGATACCATTGCCATGTGGCTACAAATTCAATGCAGCTTTTTATTTATTGAACTTTCGAATCCAAAGCTTTACAAGAATCTTTGTATTGTAAGCTTATGATCGCTGCAGGTTATTTTAAGGGCTGTATACTGTATTAGATGGTGAACATGGCTTACTTTACTTACTTACTCTTTCGCATCATAAAAGAACTGCTCTAGTACGATGCAGTGTATTTGACTGGCCCTAGGTTTATGTTATTGCCAGATCTAGATAAAGATGATCTCCTAGATCAGTCATCTAAGCTCTAGTGATTCATTTGGGCTGCAGGTGGTGTAAGCCTGTCTGTAGAACGGTTTTGTCGAGGGCATGCCGCCTGTTGACTCTTGGCAAGATGGCTGCTTTGTGTTTGTAGTGGAAGAATCAATGAAGACACATTTTCCTTTATGTGAATTGATTGACACTTTAAAGGGAATCTGTGATGTTGAAAATACTGCCCAATCTGTAAGCAACTTATTACAGAGAAGGTGAGCAGACTGAGAAATATTTTTATAGAGAACTTTATTCATGTATTTTTCTCCTTATTCTTGTCTAAAAGGTCACATGGGCGGTCCTACTCAGTGATTGACAACTATCTGTGCATATCATGTCAGTCAGTGTAGGACTACCCACATGACTACTAGAGGTTTAATATAAGTTAGACTTAAACTTTTTGCCCAAAATTATATATGAACCTGCTCAGCTCCTTCTGCTCGACAACATGGCACCTGCAGATTGGACTGCATTTCCCACCCGACAGGGACCTTAACAAGTGCCCACTGTATTTTGATGGTGGAGATTGCACAAATTCTTAGTCTGTAGTAATATCTTCTGCCATCAATAACATTTCTTAACAGCTCTAGAGAATATGGGAGTTACATAAAGTGGAGCACTAAGCTGTTTTTAACATCCCGACCAACTTCGACCACCACAAGCAGACTGGATAGGGCCCAGAAACCCACGTTCTCAAGATAGTTGTATATCCCAGAGGTGGGACCCTCAACTTTCTACAGAAGGCTTGAAGATGGAAATGCTCATTTACAAGCAAACAACAGATGAAATAGTGGCCTCTTGAGTCAAGAGTCTTGACTCTTCTCTGATGGCAGATATATATATGGAGTGGGGTGTCCTCTGTCCTCTGACTGATCAGATCCCACCAGCGTTTTTTTCCCTATCTTCACTGAAAAGACATGAATGTTTGTTCAAGCCTAAAGTGCATATATATAGAGGATTAGCCATTAGCTATCTAAATTGTATCAGAATCAGAATTTTACCTGATTTTATTCTTCATTAATAGGATCCCTGCCAGTGAAAGTACATGTGACAGCCTCCACTTTCTCCATGTACCATGCCTAACCACAAGGCCGTATTTACCACTAGGTACTGTGGTCCAGTGCCTAGGGCAGCACCTTGCAGGGATTGGATGGTGGTATTGGTCAGGTCTGGTATGGTGGTATTATCCAGTCACAGTATGGCGGTATTATGGATTATTGGCCATACGCCTATTGGTTACCGCATGAGTGTCTGGTTTGGGCTGCATGTGGTGACGTACAGTAAATGTGGGAACGTGGCCTAAGACTGATCAGATATCAATATGATGTTCAGAAACTAGAAAATCATGATGTAAATTGGTCAGTGAAGGTTTAGTGACTAGGGCAGCAGCAGCTGTTAATACGGCCCTGCCTAACCACCCAATGTATTGTACAAGAGCAGGGACTCCTGCTTTTGACAGGTGTCCCTGCTCCTGTTATTACTTTGCCTGGAGAATCGGTACTTTTGAATGTGAATCCTAAAACCTGAAACAAAGCTCATCATTAGGGTATTAAAGATTCCTTACTTATCTATTCATATCAATACTGTGCGCCTAGTTCTTAATGTAGCGAGAAAACACTATAGATGATCAGTCCTCAATGTAACATATTAGGAAAGTTAAGAACTGAAGAAACATCATGATAAAGACATTTATGCTAAAAAGAATGTCAGTCTCCGTGGTTATTCTCCTGGAAAGTGAGCGTGTTTGATCTTATATGCCATTGTGTAAAATTGATAGCTGCGCAATAAACCTTGGGGAGCAGCATTTATCCTTTTTGTAGATTGTGTAACAACGGATATTGCTGCTCCCAAGAGAGGTCAGAACTGGGCAAATAATGAATCATTCTTTGTGAGTGGACGACTTAGCATATGTCCTTAATGGAAACATGTGGAGTACAGACCAGAAGCCACCATGCAGTGACATGATCATTCTGACTCCACATACTGGCTGCATATGACTATGAGGTTATTGCTGCTAATAAAGTCAAGCTATGTATTATATATTATGTGTTTCTGTGGTGATAGCATAATCCACAGATATAATCACTTACATCAGTCCCTTATACACACTGGGGATCACAATGTAATTTTTCTATGTTATACACAACAGCACAGGGTCGGTATAATAGTTCATATGCAATTAGAAAAACATGGCTGCTATCTGCTATCAGTCACACCTATCTATAGGATGGGTCTAGGATAAAGCCTATTCAGCAGTGCAAATGTTCCTAAATCCCCTATTACACGGGGAGACTGAGAGGAGCAAATGAGCGCTGTCAGGTCCTCGTTCCCCACTCACTGCCAGCGCTACAACACGCTTCGGCAGCAAGTCGGTAAGTATGGGGGGGGGGGGGCTGCCCGGGTGATTGCTAACGACTGCAATGATTAGCTGACATCGTTCTCGTCGGCTGATCTTTGCCTTCTATTACACAAGACGATTATAAACTGATATCGGCCGAATATGGCCGATAATCGTTTCCTGTAATAAGGCCTTAAGGGTCCTTTTATATGGTCCGATATGGGGCTGTGCAAGAACGCAAGCAAGTGGTGATCAGCGAGATCAGTGCTTTTTTGTGGTGCCTTTATAGGGCACGATTAACCCCTAGACGACCCTGGACGTAGGGTTACGTCATGGAAGTCCGTCCCCAGACGACCCATGACATAACTCTACGTCCTGGGTGTTTCTCCCGCTATGAAGCGCGCTCCGGAGCGGAGCGCGCTTCATAGCAGGTGGGGGCCGGCTGCAATCAGCAGCCGGGACCTCACCGGTAATGACACGCTGCAGCGATCGCGCTGCCGCGTGTCATTAACCCCTTAAACGCTGCGATCGCGGCGCGACCACGGCGTTTAAGTGTAAGTGACAGGGGGAGTCCCCTGTCACTTACCGGTCGGGACCCCCACAGTGTGACTGCTGGGGTCCCGATCGTTGAAACGGACCGCTGGAGGTCTCTCACCTGCCTCCGTGCAGTCCGATCGGCGATCTGCTACACTGAGCCTGCACAGGCAGGCTCAATGAGCAGAGCGCCGATAACACTGATCAATGCTATGCCTATGGCATAGCAATGGTCAGTGTAAAAATCAAACTAGTGAATGTAAAAGTCCCCCAAAGGGACTTCAAATGTGTAAAAAAAAGAAAGTTAAAAACACTAACACACTACCCCAAAGCCCCTCCCCCAATAAAAGTTGAAATCACCCCCCTTTCCCATTATATAAATAAAACATATAAAAATAAATAAATAGATAAACATATAATATACCGTAGCGTGCGTAATTGTCCGATCTATTAAAATATAACAAGCGTCATTGTGACCGGTAAACGGCGTACACGAAAAGAGGGGAAAAAGTCGGCAGATTACCGATTTTATGTTACATTATATATTAAAAAAAATCAATAAAAAGTGATCAAAACGTCCGATCTTCACAAATATGGTATTAATAAAAACTAGAGATCATGGCGGAAAAAATTACACCCCATACAGCCCCGTAGGTGAAAAAATAAAACCGTTATAAGCGTCAAAATAGGCCCATTTTATTAATATTTAATTGCCAAAAAAAAGGATTTCATAAAAAAAATACATATATAACATTAGAGAATCTGTGTAAACCTGCATATGGTTGTGTTCGGACTGACCTATAGAATAATGGTATCATGTCGCTGTTACCATATAGTGTATTACGTAGACACAGGAACCCCCCAAACGTTACCATATTGCATTCTTTTTTACGATTTCACCTATTTATATCTTCATAAATAATAATTTTGGGATTCCGTCATACATGTTATGGTAAAATGAAAGACGCCATTACACAGTACAACTATTCCTGTAACAAACAAGCACTTACATGGCCCTGTAGATAGAAAACTGAGAGTGCTAGAGCTCTTAGAAGGGGAGGAGGGAAAAACGAAAACACTTAGATTAAAATTTGCGCGGTCCACTGGGTCATTTTGGGCCTGGTCTTCAAAGGGTTAATCACATGGCTAGGCCGAATAAACAATCACTGTATCATTTGTTTAGCCATTGTATTGCTATTGGTCACGCATCCCCTGTTTACAAAGTGAGATGTGCAACTGATAGAGATAAATTTTACTATCCACAAAAAAGATGTGATCAGCCGATAAGCAGGTGTTTTCCCACTCCTCAGCTGATCACTAACATTTTTACGTAGACCAATAATCTGCCAAAGGAGAGTTTCTAGCAACATTCCTTGCCAATAACTGGCCTGTGTAGGGGTGTAAGTCTATTTAAAGGATATGTCCGGGCAAACTTTTTATTAAAATACTATATTGTCCCCCAAAAGTTATAAAAATCCCCAATATACACTTATTACGGGGAATGCTTATAAAGTGCTTTTTCCCTGCACGTACTATTGCATCAAGATTTCACTTCCTGGATAAAATGGTGATGTCACGACCCGACTCCCAGAGCTGTGGGGGCTGTGGCTGCTGGAGAGGATGATGGCAGGGGGACACTGAGGGACACAGGGCATTGGAGGGACAGTGAGCATCCCCCTGCCATCATCCTCTCCAGCAGCCACAGCCCGCACAGCTCTGGGAGTCAGGTCGTGACATCACCATTTTATACAGGAAGTGACATCACCATGTTATTCAGGAAGTGAAGCCTTGATGCAGTAGTAAGTGCAGGGAAAAAAAGCACTTCATGAGCATTTCCCGTAATAAGTGTATATTGGTGATTTGTATAACTTTTGGGGGGCAATATAATACTTTAATAAAAAATTTTACCAGACTTCTCCTTTAAAGCAGAAGTCTGACAGACCTCTTTTTTTCACAAGTGCCGATGAGGGGGAGGACAAATTAATTAAAGCATGTCACCTCCCTGGCTCCAGCGCTGGTGGTCGCATACTCCTGAGCCGGTCCCTGGGTCCCCGGCCGCTTCCTGGTCTGAGTGGGGACCCAGGTTGTCACATGCAGGTTCACTCAGCCAGTCAACGGCCGCAGGGGGTTTTGCCTCTGCTGGCGCTGACCCGATTGGTGGATATGCAGCCACCAATACTGAAGCCAGGAAAGTGAGAGTTATTTATTTTATCCTCACTGGTACTTTTGAAACCAAGAGGTCTGCCTTTTTTTTTTTTTTTTAATATTAAGATGCCCCATCCACCTCTTTTTATTATGTTTTTCTGAAAATAAGACCTACACCAAAAATGAAACCTAACTTAATTTAGCAGGTTTTTTGGAGTAGGCTTAAAATATAAGCCCTACTACAAAAATAAGCCCTAGTTAGGGGTCATTTACACATCCGTAGAATTCCATCCGTACACAGACGGTGTTCTGCGGACAGGACCTGGGAGCTCCCAGCCTAAAAGTTCACACAACGTAAATTTTCAATAAATAACAGCCATTGCAACACCGGCCGCTATTTATTGAGAATTAGAAAAACATTGTGCGCTATGGAATCCCAGCCGGAGTGTATACACACTGTATACACTCCGGCCAGGATTCCAAGCGGCCACATAGAAAACTGACATGTCAGTTTTGTGCAGCCACTTTTCATTGAATAGATAATGCAGATAATGTAGATAATGCAGATAATGTAAAGTGCAGCTCCGGCCACACTTTACATTGTGTGCTATGGTGATTTGGAATGCGGGCACACTTGTATGTGGAGTTCATCTGGCTGAACTTCACAGACAGTGGCCGTTCTGTGACATGGCCGTGTAGAGTTACTCCGCTGAAGAGCGCGGCCGGTCACTTGCCAAATGGTGAGGCGTGACGCCCCTTCTATAGTTGGTCGGAATATAGCTCAGCCAGATGTTAGGTTGTTGTGATGCCAGTGCCAGTTGGGCACACAGATAACATGCAAAGTGGTCCCTTGGACGCTTATCACAATGGTCTGGAGTGGAGTTGTGACCCACCCGGACTATTGTTACCGCCACCCACAGAAAGGGGAGAAGACCAAAGGAAGGTGCAATGGCTGTGTAGGTTCTTAGCGAATAACCACTGAGTCCAGTTAAAATAAATAAACTCTTCTTTACTGCAGGAAGGCTTAATACAGTGATATACAGTAGGATCTTGACTTGATAATATACTTTAATCCTTAGTGACACGACCTGTGCTGAGAGCTCAAGGAGAGGTACAGCTGTGGTGACTGATTTGCATGCTGAGAGGTAGAAGAGGTTCAGAGAAGTAGAGAGGAGGATGTCATGAGAGTCCCAACCCAATGTAGTACTGTGCTCTGCCAGAACTTTAGAAGGAGAATAAGTAGAATATATGAGAGTAGAGAGAATACTTGTGCCCGTGTTTTAACTCTTTGGTCTTTGTAACACGTATTGCCCAACAGTGTGGGGCGACCCATCCTGGAGGGTAACACAAGCCCCAGACCTTGTTACCTGGGATGAGCAGAGTGGTCAGAGTCCTATGATGACACCCACGCTGCGAGATAGAGTACATAGGCTTCTAGCAACTTTGCTCTCTCCGGATCAGTTCCTCTTCCTTCAGGATACTGTCCTGCACTTTTAGACTTGTCCTAAGTATGCGTTCAGCAAAGCATAGTGTATAGAAGTACTGCTTTTAAGAAAAGAGTGCTTTGGTTTCCCATGTGCATCCGTTCTCTACAGAGACCAACCCAAAAACTCCACAGGGGACGTGGCATAAGCCAGGTGCAGTGTCCCAGAACATGCAGACTACTACTCCTATTATGCCCATTTCTATTTCTGTGTCAATGCCTGTTCTGGTAAGTGTTTGCACTGCAACTGCTGCTGGTTTTCCCCTAGTATTCTCTGGTAATGTGCATTTTCATGTGTATTGTCATGTATTCCTGTGTATTATTACAGTGTACAGTGGTATGCAAGGCTGTTGATCACGTGACCTGTAACCATGGTTCCTCCAATGGCCGACTAGTTCTGGCCAGGAGCAACCATGTGACCTCCCACTTCCTCCTAACAAGTTAGTCTTCCCCCTGCTTCCAGGCAAGGAGGATGTGTGTCGTCCCTCTCCTGCCTCAGAGGAGTTGGGCTTCTTCTCTGCAGCCTTTTCACCATAAGAAAAGTGACTGATTCTGCTGCTGTATTCAAGTCTTCGGCTGTATCTGCCTGCTCAAGTGACCGGATTCTTCTCTCTCATCTGGGTGTCATTCCGTTATCTCTCCTCATCGCTGCAAGGATTCACAGCAAGTATTATTCTCAAGCTAATCCACCCAGCAACGCTATTTCTCTCATACTCCTACTCCCATCATCCGGCACGTATTCTCACAGCCTATGCAGCACCACTCCTGCCTTATTTGCCAAAGCCTGCTATATACCCGGTTGCATCCGGACAGAACTGTTGCTACTAGTTACCTTTTCTATAATAAAACCGCTGTTACTGAACCCTGGCATTGGTGTCCACTAACTGGTGCCCTGACTAAGTGCAGCGAAGAATCGCATGCCCATCATCACCCGCAGATTCCTCAGACCGGCCCTACAGCTGTGCTGCCCTCAGGCCTATACCGTGACAAGTATAACCCCTGCAGCTGCCCCGGTCATTGCCCGCTCATAACACCAGCACTGCGGAAGTGGCCCCCAGGGGCCAGGGCATCGCATTTTTGGCGTCACGAACAGGATACAGACTGTGTTGTGCCAACTGTCAGTGTCCCCAGAACTGTACTGCTAATCCCCCCCAGAGACTTTGCTATTGCCGCGCTGCGGCCTGCTAAGGGGTCAAGTCAGCCGGTGACGCACTGTCTTCGCGCGCGCGCGCGCTCCGCCCCGGCCCTGCAGTATCCAAGCCTCTGTTGCAGGAGGGAAGGAGATTGTGCTCGGACCGCCGGAAGTGTTGATGCTGACTTCCGCCCTATTCCTCTCCGGTCCCGGACACCCTGCCTATCGGTGCCTGCTGTTCCCGCAAGCTCTCCTCGCCCCTGCTTTCTTCCAGGCGCCTTACATCAGAACCCCTCGTCATGTCCACCGGCCATCACAGTGACTCTGACGGGTCCGGCAGTTCGCCGACGGCCCGAAGAAGGCTTCCCGCGGCTCCCGTTGCTATGGCTACCGCAGCGGTCCCATTCTTCATTGGGCCCAACAATCTTCCCAGTTATAAAGGAGAACCCCATACGTTGGCTGATTTCAAGGAAAAAATTTCCCGCACCCTTGAACTTGTCTCACTCTCTCCCACTCAGCAGGTGCAGTTGCTGCTAGGACAACTTGAGGGTCCCGCTGCCGAGGAGGTGCGGTCATGGCCAGCTACGGAGAAAGCTAATGTACAACAGATCCTGACCCGGCTGAGTAAAGAATTTGAGGTACAGTCACCCACGGAGGTCCGCCTTAAGTTTTATGACCGACGACAAAGGCCAGGTGAGACCCTCAGAGACTATGCACTAGCACTCCAATCTGCCTACCGGGCCCTGAGACAGGTTGATACCATAGACCCCTCGGCTGTGGAGAGTATGATCACTGACCGCTTCATAGAGGGGGTGGACTCTAGACTCATCCAGAGCCAACTGCGTATGCTAGCTGCCCAAAACCCTACAATGCCTTTCCTGGACTTCAAGACTCTGGCTCTGAGGGTGGTTGGCATTGACAATCCCTGTGCCGGCTGTACTCCAGGTTCAGATTGCCCGGATCCGGTGGGACCTATACCCTCACCTCCAGTGCCCACTATGGTTCCACCAGTTTCCGCTATACAAGCTGCCCAACAGTCTATCCCGGCTAATTCACCAGCGATCCCTGCTCTCCTTACGCAAGTGGTTGACTCTCTCTGCCAAGCCCTAAGGGGGCTACAAGGGGCCTATCCAACACCTCCACCACCACAGGACCCCTGCCCTGAGTATTCAGTTCCCGATCGGCCTCCTCCACCGAGACTTAGATCCCCTGAGCGCCCTTATTGCCGCCACTGTAGGCGACATGGACACTACCGCTCTCAGTGCTATCAGTTAAACGGGCTACCCCTGGGTCCGAGGGCCAACACCCAGGAGGTCGAGATCCAGGCCCGCAGGAAGCACAGTGGTTCTCAAGGTTCCTCTCACAATGCCCGCATGTGACTCTCTGGGTGGACGGAGTCCCCCTGGAGGCTCTGGTAGATACAGGTTCCCAGGTTACCACTATCCCGAGGCATGTGTTTGAAGAACATTGGGATCTGAGAACCCTAGGTCCAGTTGAGAAATACCGTCTGAAACTTATTGCTAGTAATGGTCGTCCTATTGTGCAACTAGGTTACTGGGAACCCACTGTCTGCATAGGGAAGCGGGAGCTAGCGCGTCAGGGTATCATTGTTACTGAGGCTCAGGGAGATAGTGGGACCGTGGTATTAGGCATGAATATTATCCGTCATGTATTCACTGAAGTGTTGGATGCCTTGAATGCCTCTATGTCTTGTGCTATGTCTCCTCAGTACAGGCAAGCCGTTCAGAAGACCATAAAGGTGCTCGCCGCTCAGCGGAAATTTGCCAATCCTCGAGGAGAAATCTGCCTTGTCCGCACTAGAGATGCTCGTCCGATCACCATCCCAGCTAATAGTGAGTTCCTCATCTGGTGCAGGGTCCGTCCAGGCCTCAACAATGCTGATTATGTGGCCCTTCTGGATGCTATTGAAATTGAGGGGCAACCTCTTGTCAGGGCCGCTAGAAGCCTGGTGACCGTCTCCAATGGTCAGGTCCCTGTCCGTCTGGTGAACCTTGGAGACTCCTCAGCTGACCTACCCAAGTTCACCACCGTGGCCATGTTATACCAACTCGATCCTGAGGACATCGTCTGTGAGGAGACCATCGCCTATCAGAGTTCCATCCGTGGCACTCAAAGGGACTCAAACAGGGCTCTCGCCCCTTGGTGGGATGAACTCCATATTGGCGATGCCAATACCCCACTTGAATACCTCCACGGCATCCTCAAGGTGGCCAAAAGGTATCACGAGGCCTTCAGCAAACACTCCCTCGATTTCGGGAAGACCAACCTGGTCCAGCATCGGATCAACACTGGGGACCATTTGCCTATCAAAGAGAAACATCGGCCAATCCCTCCTGCCAGCTATCAGCAGGTCAAGAAACTGCTCAAGGAGATGAAAGACTCTAACGTTATCCAAGAAAGTCAGAGTCCGTGGGCTGCCCCTATTGTCCTCGTGAGGAAGAAAGACGGTAACATCCGGTTCTGCGTGGATTATAGGAAGATAAACACAATCACCCACAAGGATGCCTATCCTTTGCCCCGGATCGAAGAGTCTATTGCTGCTTTGGGGTCAGCCGCCTACTTCTCCACCTTGGACCTCACCAGTGGGTACTGGCAGGTGCCCATGGCACCCGAAGACCGTGAGAAGACGGCCTTCACCACCCCCATGGGACTATTCGAATTCACCAGCATGCCCTTCGGTCTGTGCAACGCCCCCGCTACCTTCCAGCGGTTGATGGAAAGGTGTCTCGGCCATCTCAACTTTCAGAGTGTCCTGCTCTACCTAGATGATGTGATTGTCTATTCACGTACCTACGAAGATCACGTCCATCATCTGGCTGAAGTGTTCCAGGTCCTAATCGATCACGGCCTGAAAATCAAGCCTTCCAAGTGCCACCTTCTCAAACCCCAAGTGAACTATCTGGGGCATGTTGTGAGTGCTGAGGGGATACAACCCGATCCAGAGAAGATCTCGGCTGTGGAACACTGGGATACCCCTAAGACCGTCAAGGAGGTGAGAAGTTTTCTGGGATTTGCCGGCTATTACCGCCGCTTCATTCCCCACTTTGCCCAAGTGGCCGAGCCCCTCAATGAGTTACTCCGGGGTTGCCCTCGAGAAAGCTACAACCGACGGCTCCCCGTCGAGTGGTCAGAACGGCAGGAGGTTGCCTTTCAAACCCTGAAACGCCTGTTGACTACGCCTCCTATCCTGGCCTACCCAGACTATAACCTTCCTTTCCGGCTCTACACGGACGCCAGCTTCCAAGGCCTGGGAGCTGTGCTGTCCCAGGTTCAAGATGGCCAAGAGAGAGTTGTAGCTTATGCCAGCCGGAGTCTTCGGGGTGCTGAAAAGAACGATAACAATTATAGCTCCTTCAAGTTGGAGTTACTAGCCCTAGTGTGGGCCGTCACTGAAAAGTTCAAGGACTACCTGGCTGCCACCCCTGTTACCATCTATACGGATAACAACCCGTTGGCGCATCTCAACACTGCTCGGCTGGGCGCCCTGGAGCAGCGGTGGGCTTCTCGACTGGCCAATTTCCAGTTTGAAATTAAGTACCGCAGTGGCAAGGCTAACGTCAATGCAGACCTTCTGTCCCGACTATCCAAGGGCGAAGAGGCCCCAGAGGACAGCGATTGGGAAGACGTAGAAATGCCTCCCTTCTACCAAAGGTTCGCTACCCAGAGTGCTATTGATGCAGCTAGGCCTGAAACGCCTTCGCCTCCACCTAGGGCCCCGCAAGACTTGGCCAGGTGGCAGACCATCCAGGAAGAGTCCCGCGTCCTGGGGGAGATCTATGACTACCTCTCTACTGGTCGGGTCCCCATGCGGATAAAGAGGCCCTATCCTGATGTCGAGCTAAGGCGACTCTGGAGGCAAAGAAAGAGGCTCTTCCTACAGAAGGGACTGATCCTGCGGAACTCTCTTGACCCGGTCTCCGGGGAGAGGTGTCACCAGATCCTCATTCCCCGACGAGACGCTAAGATGGTGCTAGATGCCTACCATGACCGGTCCGGTCATTTCGGGGTACACAAGACGGAGGCCACTATCCGACAGCGGTTCTACTGGATCGGGATGAGGGCTGACATCGAGAACTGGTGTGCCGAGTGCCCTGCCTGTAATATCTCCAAAGCTGGGGGAAGAGAAGTCAGGGCCCCTTTGCATCCAATCACCTCCCACCGGCCGAATCAGCTAGTCGCCCTGGACCATGTGAAGCTAGCCCCTACAAGATGCGGGTATACCTACGCCCTCACCATGGTTGACCACTACTCCAAGTGGGTAGTCGTGGTACCTGTCAGGGACTTGACCGCCAAGACCACTGCTCTTACTTTTTACAAGGAGTACGTAAAGCACTATGGGTGCCCAGAGTCTCTGCTGACGGACCGGGGTCCGGCCTTCGAGTCGCAACTTTTCCAGGAGCTGTGTGCCTACCATGAATGTAAGAAGCTCCGCACCACGGCCTATCACCCTCAAGGGAATGGTCTGTGTGAAAAAGTTAACCAGGTCTTTATCAACATGCTCCGAACGGCTTCAGTGACAAAGAGAGTAGAGTGGCCCCACTTGTTGGATGAACTAGTGGAGATCTATAACAATACCACTCATTGTTCCACTGGCTACTCCCCGTTCTACCTGATGTTCGGCCGCCAAGGCCAACTTCCTCAGGACCGTGCTCTTGGAGTCCAAGCTCCTGACACCTTCAACCCCCTACCTGAAACTGACTGGGTTCGGGAACATCAGAGGAGAATCCAGGATGCCCGGGAAATTGTTGACCGGAGGATGGGGGAGGCTCAGCAGCGCCAAGAGGATGCCTACAACCTAAGGGCGAATTCCACACCACTACAAGTGGGGGATAAAGTTTGGCTAAAGAAATATCATCGCTCTCACAAACTTGAAAGCCTTTGGGAGCCTGAGCCCTATGTCATCTCCTCTATCCCTTACCCAGAGACTGATGTGTATGAAGTCAAAAAGCCTGGGCTAGCCCCACAGACGGTGCATCGGAATAGGATAAAACGTTGCACTAAGGAGGACCTACAGGGCCTTACAGCACCGTGTCCGGTACCTGCATCCACGCCTCCGGCTCCCCCAGCAGCTCCAGCTAAACCTCTCTCTCTGGAAGAAATGTTCCAAGTTGAACCGTTCCTCATGGCCGTAGGCTATCCAGCATTCCCTGTACCCGTTCCAGCGGTCTCTCCACTTCCAATTGTGCCTCCAACGACTCCATCTCTACAACCAGACACTGGGGGTGATCTTCCACCGGTACCTGCACCAATCACTGTTGAAGAGGATCCTCCGCTGAGACGGTCTGAGCGCTCTACCAGAGGAATTCCTCCACTTCGTTACAGAGACCAGAGCCCTTAAACTGTTTCTGTTGTCTAACTGTTTTGTTCCAGTTTATGCAACGTTCAAGGTCCGTGCCTGGTCCTCCTGACCAAGTTCCCTGTACTAACCAGCCATGAGCTGATGGACACTTACAGTAACAAAAGGTTCTCTAGTGCCTGTCCCAGAGCCTTTTACATGGACGATGTCTAATTGCCTAAAAGAGACTCTACCTCACAGAGACACTTAACCCATTCCTTCCTTATGCACTTTCCTGTAATTGTGTGTTCCACACAGGGTATTATTGCACTTATTTCATTATTGCACTTTTTCTGCTATTGCATTCCAGTTGTATCAGAGTCTTTGTATTTCCTCCTCTGAGTAAGCAAAAGGGTTGTTTAGATTGCCTCAGAGTAGAGTGCCTCTTTTGTAAAACAGTATATTTTTCCAGTGTCAAAGTCAGATAGCTCCTCCTCTGAGTAAGAGAAGTCAGTTTACATATACCTCAGAGAAAGTCCAGTTTATGTAGGAGTGTATTTTCTCATCCAGTCTCATTATTGTGTATTATTATCGTTTCTATAGCTGGAAAGATTTAGTTGAGCCAGTTTGTATTCAGATTTTTTCTCAGATTTTCATTCAGATTTTTCTCAAATTTTCATTCAGATTTCTCTCAGATTTTCATTCAGATTCATGTGAGCCAGTTCTCCTCAAGACCTCGCAGTATTTGTTGTCTGTTGTGTTTCCCTTCCTTTTGTTTCCAGTATTTGTTCGCCTCTGTCTTGTCCCAACACAGTAGTTATCACACATAGTCATACCTAACCTTCACACTTGTCCATACATATCGCACCTTGGATATCTTTTCGTGTGTTTGGTCTGTGAAGTGCTTGTGTGTGTGATTGAGTGGTATGAAAGGGAGCTCCCCATGTATGTTTGCTTTTATTATTTTGTTCTTTTCTCTTCCAGGTATCCAAGACACTACTCAGACACGCCAAGGTAGTACACAGGTCTTCACAGTTCTCTTTTCCAGTAGGGTAACACATTTAACAGAAAACCTACTGTCTAACTGGCTGGAATATTGAGGGTCACCCGCCAGCAGTTAAGTTGTCCTGGCTTACATGTCAGATGGTTCACGCACTAGCTACCTGGTCGCCAGAGTACGTTAGGCACCCCTAGGTGAAGTCCTGCCACTAGGGTTTCTCATCCTCTCTCTCTTCTCACCTGTGCCTTGGGCGTGGGAAACACACACCTCATCACACTCACTCTCATCATTCATTCCTGTTGTTTGATTGTCCAGTCTATTCATGTTTGCTGCCTTCTAGATTCGCCGAGGTCGGCTCAAATTTGCTAGGGAGGTATGCAGTGTCCCAGAACATGCAGACTACTACTCCTATTATGCCCATTTCTATTTCTGTGTCAATGCCTGTTCTGGTAAGTGTTTGCACTGCAACTGCTGCTGGTTTTCCCCTAGTATTCTCTGGTAATGTGCATTTTCATGTGTATTGTCATGTATTCCTGTGTATTATTACAGTGTACAGTGGTATGCAAGGCTGTTGATCACGTGACCTGTAACCATGGTTCCTCCAATGGCCGACTAGTTCTGGCCAGGAGCAACCATGTGACCTCCCACTTCCTCCTAACAAGTTAGTCTTCCCCCTGCTTCCAGGCAAGGAGGATGTGTGTCGTCCCTCTCCTGCCTCAGAGGAGTTGGGCTTCTTCTCTGCAGCCTTTTCACCATAAGAAAAGTGACTGATTCTGCTGCTGTATTCAAGTCTTCGGCTGTATCTGCCTGCTCAAGTGACCGGATTCTTCTCTCTCATCTGGGTGTCATTCCGTTATCTCTCCTCATCGCTGCAAGGATTCACAGCAAGTATTATTCTCAAGCTAATCCACCCAGCAACGCTATTTCTCTCATACTCCTACTCCCATCATCCGGCACGTATTCTCACAGCCTATGCAGCACCACTCCTGCCTTATTTGCCAAAGCCTGCTATATACCCGGTTGCATCCGGACAGAACTGTTGCTACTAGTTACCTTTTCTATAATAAAACCGCTGTTACTGAACCCTGGCATTGGTGTCCACTAACTGGTGCCCTGACTAAGTGCAGCGAAGAATCGCATGCCCATCATCACCCGCAGATTCCTCAGACCGGCCCTACAGCTGTGCTGCCCTCAGGCCTATACCGTGACAAGTATAACCCCTGCAGCTGCCCCGGTCATTGCCCGCTCATAACACCAGCACTGCGGAAGTGGCCCCCAGGGGCCAGGGCATCGCACAGGGCCCTACTTTGCTACTGCAGGGACCGTCCTTCCTCTACCAAAGCCAGAGTAAGAGTCACTAAAGTGTGGCTACACTTCCTCTCCCCATGTGACTTCCTTCTACACAGGGGCGTAACTAGAAATGGCTGGGCCCCATAGCAAACTTTTGATAGGGCCCCCCTGACTGACCACTAACACGTCAAGTGCAGTCATAACTACATAACGACAAGCGCTGTTCAGGAGTGTTGAAGTTAAAGGGACATTTGCAAAACCCGGGAGGCCACCATCGCTGCAAATGATGACAGTTCAGGGGGCCCAGTGTATTTCAGGAGCAGGCTATGGGGCCCCCCTGATGTGGCAGACCCCATAGCAGCCGCTATGGCTGCTATAGTGGTAGTTACACCCCTGCTCCTACAGCATCTGTAACAAGTGCTGTGAGTGGGTGAGAAGAGAGTGCAAGAGAAGAAGGATAGAGATAGGCAGAAAAGAGAAAGAGCTCCCATTGGTGCACAGGTCCTAGAAACAATAACCCTTTAGTTACCTACAGCTGTGCAATACTTAGGTACACAATATACATACTAGCGACATCTAGTGGCAAAACATAGGTACTAATTCATTACCACTTTTACTTTGAAGTACAGGCTTATGCGAGGTGTGTTACGACAAGAAACACCCATGGTGGGACGCCACAACTGTGTTACAGAGCTGTCATACACTGTGTCAACCCAGCCTAAAAGTTTGCACTAATGTAGTGACATAGCTGCACAGCTTGTACAGCCAAGGCAACAAGGGAGAGGCCGCAAAAGAAGCACATTAAGGTCATGACGTGGCCTTACTAGTCTTCAGACCATAATCCCATATAAAACTTATGAAGGGAGCTGAAGCTCCGAGTTGACAAGCGACAGCCCTAAAATCATAGTAATTTAGAGATGATCTGCAAAGTCACAAAATCAGCAAGGAAACAAAAAAAACATTTCGCTGTAGTATTGGGTGTACAAGGGATTGCAGTATTTCCGACCTCACTTGAATGAGACAATGCTATTCCTTGCACCACTGCTACTTAATAGAGTAAGTATTGAGGAGACTGTGGTGCTGGCATGAGTACCATGGCCCTGTGAAACAGCTGATTACAGGGGTGCAGAGAGTTAGGATCCTGTTGGCCCATCTGGAGGATAAGTCATCAGTTTTTTACAAGCTGTGATCCCATGTGTCATCTGGGTAATCCTGTCCTGTTTAGTGTCCTGGGATCTCTGGACTGAACATTCCCCATTGTAAAGTGCTGCGGAATCTGTTGGCATTATATAAATAAAAATTATTATTATTAACCCCTTCCCTTAGCTTTGCATGACAGCTCTAGTATTAAACCAGGCAGCGTTGTAGTATGGGCCAGACCACAAGGTACAAAATTCTTAGTAGTGCAATATATGATGATCTGTCCCAGGAAATGTAAAGTGCATGCATTGCTGCTCGCATCAGTGTACAGTATTGAGTGTCAATGCATACAGTGTATACTTGCTGCTAGCATCAGTCCTATCACAGTGTATAGCGCGCAGCAGTGAGCAGCATTGTATACACTGTATGTATAACCACTTGCTTAACATTCACCAGGGGGCGCCATACTTACTTTGTCCCTGACACTGGTGGCTCACACTCTACCACTGCAGCACTCAAGCCTTCTTTTTCATTCATATATGTATAGACAGGGAAAAAAAGATTACATCAGTTGTATATGACCTTGTACAATAGTTCCAAGACCAGAAGATGTAGCTACATATGCAAGCTCACTATATATATATATATATATATATATATATATATATATATATATATATATCATGCAGGATAAACGTAATTCCCTATATTCATGCATATAGAAATATTTCAATGCATAAACATTTTTTTATATAAATTTTGCCACACCAGAGCTTACAATCCAATGACCAACACACCCGGCGTTATACATAATTTCAGAGAAAGGGCGATCAAATTTCCAGCAGGAAATCCAAAACGCGTGGAGGAAATCCCTGAGATCACAGGCAGAACACGCAGTGTCTACACAGATGTTCAGACATTTGCTCCTCCGCACACTCAAGCTGCTATGAAATAATCCTATAGTCTAACATTAATAAAGGATGAAGGTTCACATAGTTATAAATGAGCAGTATTTCCCATTCAGCGATGGCAGGGAAGGTTATTCCCTTTCTTCCTCCCAATCTTAGTAAATAAACCAACAATGAAGTTATTTATAGTAATACTATCTGTCCGGACGACAGCCTGGGTGGTCTGTGCGTAAATTGTAGCCGAATCCCCCAGCCTGACTATTGTTTTTTCATGTGTTCCATTAGTTCAGCCAGTCTGTAACGTTCTTCCTGTTGGATGTCAGTTGGATATAGGCAATAGAGTAGTTAAAGATTATCACTGGTTGCCATACAATGTCATACAAAGCCCTTTCTAAATATACGCCTGTGGAGAGTGTGGGGGGTGGGTGAATGTGAACTCTGACCTGATACTTTAGATGATCGAATGCCTCTCCTGGAACATGTCACTGGGAGTTAGGAAATTTACAGGCAACATAGATAGGGTCAAAAAATATCAATGGGATTCCCGAAATACAGAGTTACGGAAGTTTGGACATTTTACAAATATAAAGTACAAACAGTATATATAAACTGCGGTCTGGGATGTTGTTATAGGGTTTTTTCAGGTCGCAGCTGTATCCAGGCCCAAATGCCCTCCTGTCCGGTTAGAACTCACCAGACTTATAAATAGTGGATGAAAGGTGGGGGACCCTGCTTGAGATTTTGCATAAGGGGCCAGGAGCCTTAAGGGTGCGTTCACACGTACAAGATCTGCAGCAGATTTGATGGTGCAGATTTGAAGCTGCAGATTCAAAGCAAAACAAATCTGCGCCATCAAATCTGCTGCAGATCCTGTACGTGTGAACGCACCCTGACTCAGTAAAAGTGTGATTTAACCACCACTCCATTCATTCTTTATTAGAGAAATACAAATAACGCTCCATGCTGAAAAATCTCAGGTAAATCACCCAAAACAGGCATAACTCGCAAGACAATATGGAGGGAATATGCTATGGTCAGCTTGGTCATGCTGTTAAGACGGCCCTGCTCCTCTTATAAGAGTCATTTCTGCTTAGTGGGAGTATATAAGGTCACTATAAAGATAGAGTATATTGATCTACTATAGAGAGATCAACCTGAAATTTGCATCCTCAATATTGTAGGAATGTGAGAAAAAGTAATACTCATAGGGGGGAAAGTAGTACTCATAGGGGGAGGAATTTTTCATAATCATAGTTTTTCCTATAAAAAAAAAACCTCAAACAAACTTAAGTATCTGACAACAGGCAGAAATAGATTAAATGTAATTTTTCACCACATATAGAGAATATTTTACATGTGCATGTAGTCTTTCTTCAGTTCTCCAAGTGCACAAAAGTTCTTCATTACGGAAGAGCTTACAGTTTATTTTCCTTGCCACAGGCATGTATGTGTGCGTGCATATTTAGAAGTAAGATATGGCAGGAATATATATATACAAAGGTGTTGACAGAACAAGACTTGACCTTTGCCAGTGAGGCCATTAGTCTGTTTCCTGAATCCTAATGACAATATAGTCCTCTTACTATCATCCAGGGTAGAAGGTCAATGAGACAGCATTTTGAGAACAGAGAGCAATGGTTTAGAGTCCACAAGGCAATTGGGAAGGATCACAATAAAAATTTAAGTTCAAAATTTTGATCCCTTTAATCCTTTAAAAAAATTGTTACTGTGGCACAGAGGTTACAAATGAAGATAGAACAGTGTGAGGACACACAGGGCATCACAGCTTACTGGTTATTGGGCTGAGTTTGCAGTCATGGATAGGTCACAAGCCCAAGCTGGGACCTTACCACCACTTTGCGAGCATCAGAAGTGGCCAATGGAGCTCTGGAAGTAGATGTCGTGTATGTGCGGATGGCCATGTGTGCATCACTGATATCATAGAAGGATACACATTGGGAAGGAGGCAAGATAGTGAATGTAGCGTGAAGTTCTGGGCAGTGTTTGCGTAGAAATCTTAGGTCCTGGCATCCTGCTGACTGTAGAGTACAACGCAGCTTCTCAAGGTTGCTTGGGGGAAGACCAATAGAGGAACAATACCATCATGGTGGTCCCACAGATTAAGGGACCAGCGTAGTTTTTTGAAGTCTTGGTCATGCTCTTCCAACCAATGTCAGACATTTATGTTGCATAGTCTTTTTGAAAGATCTCATCTGCCCCAGAAAAGACAATCAGCAGCATGTATGGGTGTCCGTGATCTACACAGATAGATTCATACCCAAATCTTTTACATCAATACGTGGCCCAGAGAATGTCACAAGAACATTGCCGAGACTATAACCGTACAGCAGTGAGACTATGGAATTCTCTGCCACATGAAGTTGTTATGGCTGATTCATTCAATAAGTTCAAAGGAGGCCTGGATGCTTTCCTATATAATATTAAAAGTTATAGGCATTTGATTACATGTGATAGAATGTTGATCCCTGGGTTTCATATTGTAGTCTGGAAGGAATATTACTCCCTGTGATGGGGCAATTGGTATCCGCCTCATGAGGGGTTCTGCCTTCCTCTGGATCCACACAGTAGGGTTATAGGTAGAACTTGATGGACTCTTTTATTTTAAAGGAGAAGTCTGGCAATTGCTAAAAGCCAGCAGCCTGCAGAGGGACAGGGAAAATCATGATAAGTGGGCACTTACCTCTCCCCGTGCCCGTGGTGAGCAGCACGAGCCACCACTGGATAACTGTTGGGCTCTAGGATCTCCAGTGTGTCCACGTCATGACCTGGCTGATGGACTGGTCTCTCAGCCAGTCAGTAACTGGGGCGGGATGCTGCTCAGCAGCCAGGACAGGCATTTTTCCCCGAATCACAACTCGGGGGAAAATGACTTCCACCGGGGGTCCTTTGGCTGCTCCCGATGCTCACTATGAGTACAAGGAGAGGGAGGTGCCTACTTGTCATCAATTTCCCCCCTGCAGGCTGCTAGCTTTTAGCAATCGCCGGACTTCTCCTTTAAATTGTTATATTAACTATGTAGCTATGGCACTATCATCACCTGTTCTTCCAGAAATGGTTGTAGGGTGTTTGTTTTTTGATGTTTCTTCCCTATCACACCAAGGTCCATCTGTTCAATGAAGCAGAAAACGTTTTTTGTACAGTGGTGACAATAGGAACACAAAGGATGGCTAAGTCTAAAATAGCTGTCCATGTTCAGTCCCATTGGTTTTCCATACAGCAACCATCATGGGTAAAGAGATGTGTGACTCATGATGTGCTGAAGGATCCCTATCTTTTTCCATTTGTTTGTATTATCGGGATGCTCCAGGCTCGGAATGTCAGAACTCTAACCGGCTGCAGATATGGAGACAGCAAACTATTCGGATGCTGTCATCTTAGAAGTGGAACCTAAGAAAACTCTGTGACTTAAATGGTCATACACATCCGATAGTAGGTCAAGTAGGTCAATGGCTGGTCAACAATTGACCAAACGACTGGCTGCATTCTCTAATGCAGAGCCATCCATATTGAAGGCCATATTGGCTCTTCACATTGGATGTACATAATCTATAACAATGGACGAAGGCTGAACAATGTTTCTGAAAAAGGTCTGAGGACATTCTATCTTAAAAGATAGCCAAAAACATCAAGCACAGTCTCTAGGGATAAGGGGTCGCCACATGAAGGCCCCATACTACAGCACACAGTACTTTCATGTCTGTAATGTGGAGTGAGATGTATCACAAACAATACATGAGCTGGATGGCGCTGCCAGTAGCTGGCATCTAGCTACCGCCGGAGTGCCAATCCTATTATCAGCCCTAGCACATTCAGCAATCTCTTCCTATTTGCCTAACAGCCTATTATTTGCCATTTTCAGATACAATACATGGAGAATATTATTATCCCTGATGTGGATCAGAATATGGGACTATGGAGAGGATATAAAGTAATAGCACAATATGGCTCAGACAGTAGGTGGTCATAAAATCATGCAATTTACTATAGTGAGTACTATTTGAGAACGCTTGATGGTAGAAATTATGCATTAAAATGTGGAGCTTTGAATTGGGCTAAATGGAGGCAATGGAGGCCGTGGTTAGAGTAAGTGCTATGTGTCTGTATTTTGTATAAAGCTGTTTATGTGTTTAGTGAATACATAGACTTAAAGGGGCTATTCAGGCTCGTCCGCTTTCTTCCTGTAACTGCACATCTCTTGTTCTCAGTTTGGGTATTGATTTTGCAGCTAAGTTCCAGTGAAGTAAATCGAGTGTAATACCACACACAACCTGAGGAAGGGGGTGGCACTGTTCTTGCAAGACTCTAGCTGTGCTTTTCTAATCCTAGACAACCCCCTTAAAGAAAGTTTTCTGTGTGTAAGTCAGAACCAGGAATATGTTATATAAGCTACATTGTACATGTCCAGAGGTTTTTCTATATATAAGATGGGGATTAATGATCTTTTATTTGCTGTGAATTTCCTTGGTATCTTTGTTAGATATTTCAGTGTTTTTAAATAAAATAGTCTCTTTAGCTAAACTACATGTTAACAGGTTCTTTGCTTCCAAACATTACTAAGTGCCTTCTGCAGGATATTATGTAATGCATAGTAGTATAAGCTAATGGAATCATATATCATTTATATATGGTGTGCAATGTTTCATCCACCATCCCAGATCTTTTCAACCATTTCTTATTATTAAAGCTGCTCTACAGTACACCAGTCACCTGACAGCCCTGGCGCTCATCACTGGTTAGAAAGCACCGGAGGTCCACACTGGAGATGGACGCAAATCAAACATGCTCTGGTATTTGATTACCGGTGGCTGAAGAAGTTGGAGGCAACCCTAGGGCCTACTGGAAAACATGGATACCAGGACTTCCTAGGGCTACATCTAACTTTTTTAGATACGAGTATTCAAATGCCAAACAATGGCACTCGAGCATACATGAGTTGTGGTCATCCCTAGTCCACACCTGTTGAGCATTATAACAGTTATATAATCATTGGCAATAGACATAGATAAAGAATATATGAAGTTAAAGGAGTTTTCCTGGATTAGCTGCTTTCTTCCTGAAACAGCGTCTCCTCCCCGGGTATATAACAATATACGGAGGGAATGGGACTGGTTTGATCAGAGCAGGGACTTAGGGCCCTATTCCACCGGACGATTATTGTTCGCATAATCGTTAACGATTAACAATCTCAAACAACCGCTATTGCGAAAGACCTGAAAACGTCCACTCATTTCCATGGAACAATAATCGTTACTTATGATCGTATTTGCAATCGTTTTTTCTTCGCTATTTCTTCGCTATTGCGTTTGTATCTACTGCGAACGACCGAACAATGTCTTATTCAATGTGAACGATTTGCAAACGTTTTGCGAACGAGCAACGATAAAAATAGGTCCAGGTCTTATGAAGCGATCAACGATTTTTCGTCTGGTCGTTAATCGTTAACTGCATTTCAACCGAACGATTATCGTTTAGATTCGAACGATTTAACGATAATCTGAACGATAATTGTCCGGTGGAATAGGGCCTTTAGGCTTAAAGGAGAAGTCTGCCCATTTTAAATAACTCACAGCAGGCTGGGGCAGGGCTAAGCATAATAACCAAGCACTAGTTACCTCCACATGTGCCTGCAAAGCATGGCGCCCCAGGCTCCGGGACAACTGCCGAAAATATCGACCCGGCTGATGTATTTCCTGCTCAGAACAGTGACTGCAGCAGTATCCATCCCCAGTCACTGAATGGCTGAGTGGCCAGTCCATCAACCAGTTTGTAACATTGGCTGAGATGAAATCCCAAAGCAGCGCTCCAGCAATGGAGAGGCACTGGACTACTCCTTTAAATAGCCCTGCAGTACCTGATACAAAAAATTGGTGGCAGCAGACAGGTTCGTCTCACCCCTTACTACTGCCCTTCAAAACTATGAAATTATTCAAATGACATTCTAGAGTAAAGTTATACAACTTTATTAAAGCAGTGAAATAGTAACAAAAAACAAAATCCCTTTAAGGGTACAAACCCACTTGCCGGATCTGCAGCGAGTCTCCTTGCTGCGTTTTTGCAGCGAGACTCGCTGCAGATCCCGGCCCTATACTTTCATTAGCAGAGAAACTCGCAGCAGGGATGTACATCCCTGCTGCGATTTTGTCTGCAGCCCTCCCCATTAACCCCCTAGCCGCCGGACATTATACATTACCGGGTCCCCGCTCCTGCTTGCTTCGGGGCTCCCGGTGTCTTCACGGCCCGCCCGGCCAATCAGTGCGCTGTGGCAGGGCAGCGCACTGATTGGCCGGGCAGAACGTGTCGGGAGCCGCCGAAGCAAGCAGGAGCGGGGACCTGGTAATGTATATCCTGCCCGCCCCCCTGCAGCCCCGATCGCCCCCCGCACCCTCCGGCCGCATGATCGCCCCCGCACCCCCGGCCGCAGGATCGCCCCCCGCACCCCCCGGCCGCATGATCGCCCCCCGCATCCCCCGGTAATGTATAATGTCCGGCGGCTAGGGGGTTAATGGGGAGGGCTGCAGACAAAATCGCAGCAGGGATGTACATCCCTGCTGCAAGTTTCTCTGCTAATGAAAGTATAGGGCTGGGATCTGCAGCGAGTCTCGCTGCAAAAACGCAGCAAGGAGACTCGCTGCAGATCCGGCAAGTGGGTTTGTACCCTAAAGTCAGATGACTTGACGCTAAACTATTGACCTCCCAAGATCCACAGCCATAACTCTCTCCAACTTTTCCTTGTAGACATACACCAAAAACCTTGTTTTTGTGCTACCCTTGGTGACCAATTTGGATGACCCCAAAATGAAAGCCATGATGACGGTGACCCCAGTGGAAGAAAACTCTTTGGGAGGTATTTCGGATTCATTCAACTCTCGGCTCAATGTTCTCCGACATGTTGGGGGGAACAATGAACATTTATATGGTCACCAAATCCTTAAAACATATTATACGATGTGTAAACTTTTATGTCATTGTAACATGTTCCAATCGTGAAATATACTGCTCCGAAATTGGGTCCATCTGTGAGCCCCCCGTATTACTCTGGTCCTGATTACCACCACTGCCTATGCGTGCAACGTGTGCTGTAGATGTCTAATGGGATCTGTAATGCTATATTATGCTAATTGATGCATATTTGATGCATGTTAGGTAGCGGTATAATTATACTGTACAGGGGGCATTTAACCTCTATGACAAATGAATATAGAATTGCAAAAACTTTAGAAAGAGGCATGGAGGAGTGATGGACTATAATACCATGATAATGTATACCTCCCAGACCCTCTGCAAAGCCAGAACAGCATCTGGACATACCAACATGTAGCTGTCGTGTCTCTCTCTGCAGGAGATGAGTAACAACCGGGAAGGAATGAACTAATGTCAATTCATACAGAAAGTTCTGAGGCCAGCACTTGGCTTCAGTATATAGGTTTACTGTGTGTTGTATAAACTCAGCTGTAGTCATCACTACTGTAGACTACTGCCGCCTGTGACGTATTTTAGGCCTCACAATATGATGTAGAAGGTGTACAAGGAGTTAAAGAAATACTATGGTGCGCTAACTTGTTGCACTCAATGCCAAGGAGCAGCTGCAAAGCAAATAAGATAAAAAAAATAGTTAATCTAACACTTGGCCAAAATATACTAAAACTAAGGGGGAGATTTATCAAACATGGTGTAAAGTGAATCCGGCTCAGTTGCCCCTAGCAACCAATCAGATTCCACCTTTCATTTTCCAAAGAGTCTGTGAGGAATGAAAGGTGGAATCTGATTGGTTGCTAGGGGCAACTGAGCCAGTTTCGCCATGTTTGATAAATCTCCCCCTTAGTGTCTAAGGGTCCTATTATAAGGGCCGATGAAGGCCTGATCAATATTGCAAGATTTGCGCTTGTTTACTGGGCCTATTACATGGCCTGATAATCGGTTAACAAGGGCTGCACGGATATCATTAGTGATGTCCCTGCAGCCCTTGCCCAAACCGTTAATACATTACTTATACGCGTTCCCAGTCTTCTCCTGCGCTCTGCATGCTCCCGGTCCCAGTCAGTGATTGGCTGAGCGGCCTGTCAGCCCAGACAGGCCGCTCTGAAGCCACAGAGTACGGTGCCGGGAGCATGCAGGGCGTAGGAGAAGACCAGGATCATGGAGAGGTGAAGTATTAAGTATTTGGGCAATCATCAGCCACACATAGCTATTACACCGATGGCCGATGATTTTAGATCTGGGCCTAAAGAAACAATTAGCCGATGAGCGTTTCATGGGCTGATCGTTGTCGCTATTACCTGGAGTGATAATCAGCTTAATTGGGCCCATTATCTCTTCGTGTAATAGAGACCTTAGACTAGCTAGATACTGGGCCATATCGATTATAGTGGCTTTCTCTGATGTATCTGGCACATCTTTAGACTACTCACATATTGTCTACATTACATAAGTTTAGATCAACTGTTAAAGGGGTTATCCAGCGCTACAAAAACATGGCCACTTTCCCCCTACTGTTGTCTCCAGTTTGGGTGGAGTTTTGAAACTCAGTTCCATTGAAGTAAATGGAGCTTATTTGCAAACTGCACCTGAACTGGAGACAACAGTAGGGGTAAAAGTGGTCATGTTTTTGTAGCGCTGGATAACCCCTTTAATTATCATAGTTTGAGCAAAATTTTGCTTGTGCACAGCATAGCACTTTAAGCCACACCCTTTCTTATGAAGCCACACCTCTTTTCCAATAGGTTGCTGTGAAGCCACACCTCTTTCCCTTCTATAGGGTACATAATGGCAATTTTTTTCTCTTTCAATTCAACTGGTGTTGGAAAGTTGTATAGATGTGCAATTTACTTCTATTTAAAAAATAGTCCTCCAGTACTTATCAGCTGCTGTATGCCCTGCAGGAAGTGATGTATTCTTTCCAGTCTAACGCAGTGCTCTCTGCTGCACTCTCTGTCCAGAACAATAGCAAATCCCCAAAGAAAACCTTTCCTGCTTTGGACAGTTCCTGTCACAGACAGAGGGGGCAGCAGAGAGCAGAGTGTCAAACTGGAAAGAATACACCACTTCCTGCAGGACATACAGCAGCTTATAAGTACTGGAAGACTGGGATTTTTAAATATATAAATTTCTGACACCAGTTGACTTGAAATAAATAAAATAAATACCCCTTAAGTGAGGCACATAATCTATAATAGCCTTCAATAAAAGATCAACATCCACTATGCGCTATCATTCCACTGTCCGCGTCTAATTTGCTGGGGGGGAAAAATAGCTGTTTTATGTGACAACTAGGCGGAGCCCAGGGTCTGCAGGGACCTCAAACTCAAACCTCCTCTCTATTTTTATTCTTCGCCCTCTCGCTGAGTGATGAACAGACACAACTTGATTTCCAGTTTCTAAGCCCTGTTGAAATCCCACACATGGGCCATTGTTGGGTATTGTGGAGAACACGCGCTTAGTGAGTGAGGCCCACGCTGGACTTGAATTTAAACAGGGCTTAGAGCTAGAAACAAGAGAGGTTAGAGAATGCGAGCGGAGGTGGGGAATAAGATCGGAGAAGGTCTGAGCAATAAAGACCCTAGGACAATGGTGACCTCTCTGAAATTATATCTACTTTTTAATTTAGATTAATAATGGAAAAAGAGAATGTATTTATTTTCATTCCCACATTTTAATTTAATATTTATTTATTTATTTATTTAGTTATTTATTTTTATTGATTACTTTTTGAGTCCCACAAGGGAACTTAAATGTGTGACTTTGAAAAAGTAATTTCCTTAAAGGGGTACTCCAAGAAAAAAATGTTTTTAAATCAGCTAGTGTCAGAAAGTTATAGTGATTTATAAATTACTTTTATAAAACAAAAAAAGTCTTCCAGTACTTATTAGCTGCTGTATGCCCTGCAGGAAGTGATGTTTTCTTGACACAGTGCTCTCTTCTGCCATCTCTGTCCCTGACAAGAACTGTCCAGAGCAGGAGAGGGTTTTCTTTGTGAATTTTTTGCTGCTCTGAACAATATCTGACATGGACAGAGGTTAGATCCCAGTATATAAGGCACTAGTAGGGGATTACCTCAAAATATGTTCCTCATTAGGTAGTTTTTTGCAGTATATATGCCCACATAAGGTAAGATCCCAGTATATAACACAGGAGCTGTCCAGAGCAGGAGAGGTTTTTTTATGGGGATTTACTCCTGTTCTGGACTGTTCCTGGCATGGACAGAGGTGGCAGCAGAGAGCAATGTGTCAGACTGGAATCAATACACCACTTCCTGCAGGACAAGCAGCAGCTGATAAGTGCTGGAAGATCTGAGATTTTTAAATAGAAGTAAATTACAAATCTGTATAACTTTCTGATATCAGTTGATTTAAAAACATTTTTTTTCTCTCCGGATTACCCCCTGCACGGTGGATGTTTGCATAATAGGAATAAATAGTCCAACTAGCTGCATGTTATAAGTTTAGTGTCTGTCTATAATTGCGACATTGATAACAATCAGAACATATAACTTTTATTAGTAATTGATGCAGATTAGTAATCGATGCCCAGACATGCACAGAAGTTAAATCCCTTGTTTCAACTTAAAGTCAAAGTGAACAAATCCAGACAGTCTGAGATACCATCACATGACTCACGCCATACTGTATACTGCCTGCAGCATTCATTTGCAGGTGTAATGGTATAGCATTTTCCCACTATATGACATAGTGATGTTCCTTCACAAAAATAATTATTGATGTCGTGTTATCTTCTACTTATGAGATAATATATGAAAATCCACTATAGGGGATACGTAAGGACTTACTAGAATGGAACAAAACTGCTGATATGGCAGAACCGGTTTGGTTTTCTCATCAGGGGTGATGTAAGAGAACGTTTAAGGACTCGAGGTGTGAGAGTCTTATTGTCTTCTCGGTGAGATGTGGTTATGGTGGTGATGCCCCCACCAGGCATTCCTTAAGTAATGGAAAATGACATAAATCCCCCAGATACAATCATTCCTGGTCTGGGGTCAAAGGTTGTCATGAGTTTAGATTCCCAGACTCTCCCGTCTCTTTGGGACCTGGGATTTCCTTTCAGTATCCATACATGTCTGTGATGTTTTGGTATATGTCTTTTTGTGATGAGGAGAATTCATTCATGGTCCGTCCTGTTTTATCCCCATATAGTTTCCTTGAAGGATAGAATGGATTGAATTTAACCCCTTAACGACCCCAAATTTTCCTTTTTTGGGGGTTCTTGTTTTTTTTCCTCTTCGCCTTCTAGGAGCCATAACTGTTATAATTTTCCATCTACAGAGCCGCATGTGGGTTAGATTAATTTTTTGCAAGATTAATTGTATTTTGTAATTATACTATTAAAAAAAAATGATAAGCCAGTGTACTCTGGCAGCGGCTTAATCCTTCCTTCCTCATACAGACCATTCATATGTCCAGAGCCTGATCCATACGCCGTGGCACTGTGATGTAAATTTATAAACAGGTCATTAAAGAGGTATTCCAGGAAAAATTAACTTTTCCTGTGGATAGAGGGAAAGGAGGAAATCATGGCTTATCTCACCCCTGTACCTCCCCTGTATTATGAGTAGAGCCGCGGGCACGGCACGTGACCCGCAGCTCCTTCATTCCTATGGAACGACGGAAAGAGTACATCGCTCTTCCGGCATACTCTGCTCTTTCCATCACTCCATAGGCATGAAAGATGTGCCATACCCATGGCTCTACTCATAATACAGATGCAGCCCTAGGGAGTCCACCTGGAAAACATGGATACAGTTAGAAGTTGCGCTTATCTCTAGTTACATAGTACTTTATTGCAAGGAAATGTTCATGTCTACAATGGAGAGGATACTAAGCTTCTGTCAATGAGGTCTCCTAGATTAAAAGACTACAAAATTACGGGCACCTTTAACTGCACCATAGCAAGTAACAACTAACCTGAAATTCCTGGTCGTCAATGCAAAATCTGTCTGTTTTACAATTGTTTTACAGTTCACAGTTTTCTTCTGTTTTGATACAGTTGTTCTCTTCTCTTATGGCCCTTTTACATGGGCCAATTATTGCCAATGAGCATTCTTAGAAACACTCATTCAGCTAATAAACGGACAGTGTAAAAGTGACAGCGATCAGCAGGGGAGCGAGAAAACGCCCACTTATCGGCTGATCGCATCTTTTTCATTTTGCTTCCCTGAGGAAGCCGCTAGACGGCGGAACGTGTGGGGTGATTTTTTTTGTCCCATCTGTCATCTGTCATTCTGTTGGACTGCATATGGTGATATTTTCTTATTTTTTCTATTCTCCATCATTTGTGGTTATATTTTGCTTTACTGGGTCTCTGTCTAGGTAGAGATGTTGGATTTTTGTTATTGTACATACAGTCCAGAGTCAGAGTGGTAGATTAGTCCCGGCTGGAACGCCAGCAGGACTTATGGTGACATTTTAGTGTCTTTAATGTAGAGCAGTATTTGGGGTGTTGTCTCCCTCATTTTACTACTCCTGTACATTCATATATTTAATGTATGTGGTATTTTTGTATCTATGTCAGTGTCATAAATAAAGATTTTCGTGATGTGCTACCATTTATTGTGCATATGCTTTTTTCTTTGAGAAGATGATGTACTTCTTATATGCATTGGTTTAGCACTACTTTTGAACTTGGCACCTGCCTTTTTTGACAGCGAGCTGCCACTGGATACCACACTGGTGTATATACCTGTAGTGTCGCTAGTCTCTTTACATGTGTTATCTACACCACCTATACCTACGCTCTGGGTTACTAGGTTTTGTGCAGTAGTTTATTGTATAGTAGTTATTTTATTATTAACCATGAACTTCTCAGACTGACTCCTTCTTGGCCATTCTATGCAACCCCTGTCCTGCTGGGGACTCTATGGTTGGTGAAACAGTAGAGAAAGAATCTCGGGCAATAACTAATTTGCATCACACAATAAAATACAAAGTGGCCAGAGCTTTGTGTTACTGCAGCCTTAACCACAGACAGATGTATTAGTATTGGAATGTTCAAGTCCAAGAGAAACAGGAGAGTCGAAGAGAGCAGCAAACTCATGACAACCTTTGACACCCTCAGATCAGGAATGATTGTATCTTAAGGATTTATGTCAGTTTCCATTACTTAAGGAATGTGCCCCATAGACCTAGTAAGGGCATTACCAACCTTTATGCTTCTTTCTACAAACTTTATGGAAAATTTACTACTAAACTATATATTCTCTACAAGAGCTAAAAAAAAAAAAAATTCAACCCTGACACAAATATCAGACCAGGCCACATATAATATTGCTCTCCATATAAAGAAAAATGCACAATGCACTGTATTGGATTTTTCCAATCGGATACTTCTGTTCTTACTGTCTGTCATCCAAGAGGTTGATCCCCAGTCATGTGAGCAATGGATTTTCTACTCAGGTAGTCAGTGATTGTGGTGGGACACCGCTGCAGAAACTGATTGGCTAAGTGGGCAATCGATCAGCTGGGTTTGGGTATTTTCCCCGGAGTTAGGACATCATCAGAACTAAGGGTAATCAGTTCTGGCAGGGGTCTGGGAACCTGTGACGCAACTCTTCGGGGATATGCAAAAAAGGGGTCCGTGGAGCCTCAGTTACGAGTCTCAAAACACGGGAATAGCCAGATATCCCTCTCTCCAGAGAAGGAAGCCCATTGCCAAGGTGTGTCTCCTAGTGGGGAGAGCACCAAACCACCCTGATACGTAGTCCCTCAGGTCCTCACTCTGTTGCGAGCTTTGGGACCTAAATAGGGAAACACCAGGGTGGCCCCTGTGAGTCAAAGTCTAACTCTGTGGCGAGTATAACGACATAAGACAAGGGTTACCCAAACCTGAGGGACTACGTATCAGGGTGGTATGGTGCTCTCCCCACTAGGAGGCACCCCTTGGCAATGGGCTTCCTTCTCTGGAGAGAGGGATATCTGGCTATTCCCGTGTTTTGAGACTCGTAACTGAGGCTCCACGGACCCCTTTTTTGCATATTCAAATTTTGTATAGGACAATCAATGGAGACTCGTAAATGAGTACTCCATTGGAATTTTTCACTGTTCTCCCTGAGTTCAGTGATTGTTGTGTTTTGTTGGTCTATTTATCATTGCCCCAGTAGCCAGAATCCTGCTCCACACTGACGAGAGGCAAATACCCCGAAACTGCAGTCTGTGGATGGATGCCTAGCCTTGGTAACCCTTGTCTTATGTCGTTATACTCACCACAGAGTTAGACTTTGACTCAAAGGGGCCACCCTGGTGTTTCCCTATTTAGGTCCCAAAGCTCGCAACAGAGTGAGGACCTGAGGGACTACGTATCAGGGTGGTTTGGTGCTCTCCCCAATAGGAGGCACCCCTTGGCAATGGGCTTCCTTCTCTGGAGAGAGGGATATCTGGCTATTCCCGTGTTTTGAGACTCGTAACTGAGGCTCCACGGACCCCTTTTTTGCATATTCAAATTTTGTATGGGACAATCAATGGAGACTCGTAAATGAGTACTCCATTGGAATTTTTCACTGTTCTCCCTGAGTTTAGTGATTGTTGTGTTTTGTTGGCAACTCTTCGGGGGGCACAGGAACACGTAAGTAGAGCTTGTTTATTATGTTCCCCCACCCCTGCCTGCTGAAAAAGTTTAATTTTCCCCAGACTTTTCATTTAAAGAGGATATCTCAGTAGTTTTAGCAAATATTAGTTTTTTTCGTGAAATAATTCTTTAGCATCTTTGTATTGTTTCCTTTCTCTGAATTCCCTCTCAGAGTTCCCGTTCCTGTAGAAATTTAAATATGAATCAAACCCCCATGGCCATTTGGAGCAAATCCTACTGAAAATAATTTTCTTGTATGCCAGGCATATGGGGCACATTTAATAGGGGCTGGCCTTTTGGCCAACTATCAGACCTGGAAGAGCTATCTATGGAGAATCCTAGTATTGCAGTATCTGGTTCCAATAAGACACATCATGGCGGTTTCTGCAATCCTGGTCACCTCTTGCCACAACATTCTATTAGGCATTTCCATCTTGGCCATGAGTTTCTGAGAATGACCCTATGAGAATAACCTGCTGACCTCCATATTAGCTCCTATCGGCTTATGTTTTGGCCACTCTTTGTTTGCATACATGCTCCCCCTTACATCTCATTCCTTCTCCCATAGGTGTTGATAGATTTTCCTTTACCTAGAGCAAAAGTTGAGTTTTCATTCCTGGCCCTATAATTGAATATTCTGCCACAATGCAGAATATCCTATTGGCGACCCCTCCACAGCACCCAGCACCTGAGGCTTATGCCCTGCCAGCCACCCCTAGCTATGCCCCCGCTTCTCACACCTTAAGCCCAGGTGACAGTCCATAAACTCTAATGACAGGAGACTTATTGGAGATATCAGAGAATAGAAAAACCCATTTTGCCTTCTATAACTAGACTCCACTATTTTAGACTATGTATTGAGTGTAATGGACCGTGCAGACTGGAACAGGAGAGGTGGAAATAATAAGTGAGCCAGGTGATACGATTTCACCGCAAACTGTAAAACTCACACTTTAAGTTAGTATTTTACATTTTAAATGATTTAACCTGGAATAATATACTTACAATGGTAGCGCAAGTTTGGCACAGAAAGCAGTATTACCCATTTATGTCAGCCTATTTACCAGTGAAGCCATAACTAGGCGCTCATTTTGCCTTAAAATTATCCACATAAAAATTACTATAAACCCTTATGTGCCTAGTGATGCAACGATACAAAGAATAATAATGTATAATTGAGAGACCCTTGAGGGAGCTAAAACTGTGGCCATTTTGGTTGTCAACCATTTTTCCATTGTGAACGGAACAGCCTGGACTCCATGGTGATTTATTCATCTTAACTAGAACGTAAAAAGCCTGCTAGTTTACTATCTCATAGTACATGCCAAGACTGGATACCATTGTACCCATCAAATCGAGAGAGAATTTCTAGCTATGAAGAGGATTAGAAATTTAAAGAATTATTCTGGGGAGTAAATTTTATGTATAATCATGCTTGGGCAGGTGGAAAAAAAAAAACTATCAAAAAAATGTACTTTCCCTCCTAAGCACCACCACACACAATTACAGAGCCACAGATCTGCGGCACTTTTGAAGGCAAGATTAGCACAAGGAATTGTCTAAGTGGTCTTAATGATGTTTCACCTCAACCACTGATTGACTCAGTGGGCAATTACTTGTACCCAGCACTGACCCTGGAACTGCTACATAGCAGGGCCCAGGCTTCATAAAAATAGCAAAAGTGGAGGAGCTAAGTATAGCTGAGGTATTCCCTGGAATATTCCTTCAACTTTGACAATTTTACCACCAAACTATTAAAGGGGTTGTTTGGCTGGATAAAAATAAAAAGGTGGTAAGGGACGCTAAAAAATGACAAAAGCAGTAATCACCTTGTGAGAGCAATAGTGCTAGGGTTCCCACTAATCCCCACTTCCTTGTCCCCATCTCAACTCAAACAATAACTGCCCAGCTCACCACTACACCTAATGGCTATGTTCACACTACGTAAAAGTATGGCCGTTGTTGCCATCGACAACAACGGCCGTACTTTATGCGCCTGTGAACACTGCCCTATTTGCTATGGGATCCCAGCCAAAGCGTCTACACATCGCATATGCTCCGGCCAGGATCCCATGTGGACCCGCAAATAACTGATGTCAGTTCCCACAATGAAGCTAGTGGCGCCGGCCGCTTGCTTCATTGTGTGCTGTGGAGTGTTCTGATGCAGGCGCCCGCCTGCATCAGAACAGTACGGCAATAAAGATAATCCGTGCAGAGATGAGATGATCTGTGCAGAGACCGGCCGTTCCGTGACCCCGGCAGGGTCACGGAACGGCCGGCCTCTTACAGAGTGGGAACGTAGCCAAAGACTGTATCAATTGGTATTTTCTGTGTGTCACAACTGGAACCAGTAAGATGAGATCATCAGGAACCCTAGCACCGTCTGAGCAGGTGTGGCAGGGGATGAGTAAAGTGAGTACTTTAACTATCAACTTTAACAATGACAACAAACTTTCATTGTCCAAGTCTTCGAAAAAATGGGCCAAGCTCAGCTATTCCAAACTCCATAACTCTTGGAAACACCTCAACCAGCAGCAGACAGCATCCTGCATCATTCCCCTTGAACCTATATATTCTCTGTACCTTATGTCATAATAATACCCGATAAAGTGTTGCTCTTGTTTCTGTCGTTGAATAAAATGCTATGTTTACATCAAGATGAGAAGACCCTAAACCTACGTTCTTGATAAAACATCTGCTCTTGGAAAGTTTTTATTTTTTGGGAGGGGGGGGGGGGGTTACTCTTCTTGCTTTCTCATCAACATCTCCTTCTCCTCTCATACTTCCATCAAGAAATGACAAGTCGAGAATCCTTTGTTTTCTAACCGGCTTCTATACGACTAAACTCTGACAGATTCAATCAGTCCTGTATATTTAACTGCTTAGTCCTAGACATCTTGACAAGTTTCCTTTGTCTGGATCTTCTATGAAATCCATATTTTTCTTACCTTCTAATCAGTTATAAAGAGATGCTGACAGTTCTGCTTAGAGATCCTTCTCCGCAGACCAGCCAGCTCGAAAGAAAATTCCTGGATTTCCTGACTGCATGTGGTTTAGAGTGGAAACCAGACACATGCTATGTACTTTATCATCATATCCCTATAGAGCAGGCAGAAGTTTTTTCTTCTTTTTTTCTTCTCTTCCGAGGAAAATCCTTATGTCTCTAACAGGTGGGGACAGAAAGAGTACCCGATGCCTTATGTCTCTATCATGTGGTCATGTCACTATTAATATTTAATGCTTAGGTTTTATTTAAAATAGGAATAAGTATTTTTTTAAGGTTGAGTAGAATTATAAGGTTGAATTTTAGTTATCATATACTAGAGCCACAACATTTCGTTATACCAGACCATGATGCATGAACAGAGATCCTCATTCAGCAGACACACCTGAGGCCGACCACAAAGATACCGACATATTGTGACTGTGGCTCCAGATGTCTGACAGTCGCACATCAAATAGCAGAATATCTGCTGATGTAGATAAAAGCTGAAGGGGCATACTGTGTAATAGGATTAGGTGAGTCACAAAAAGGGGTTTTAAGTGCAAGTGTGCCTGGGTGGTTGGAGAGGTGGAAAAAGTAAAAAAAAAAAATCAAATTGAGGTTAATGTGAGACGCAATGCAAAAGTTTTAAGCGGTAACCACTGTACAAACATCAATTAGAAGCAAATTTGCCGGAGTATATTTAGAATATGAAGGTTTATATAAGCATTTCTGAGGAGCCGAAAAAGGAAGATGTTCTACAAGATGAGACGAGGTAATAGTGGACAAAAGTCAAAGTGGTAAAAAAAACTAATAAAAAAAGACCAGAAAAGTAGATCGTGACCTGAGTGATCAGACCTCAACCGGTTAGGAGAACAAACCTAGAGAAATGAACTGGACGGAGTCATAATGTGAGCCTATGGGACCATCCATGACACAAAGGAGTGAACGGCAATGCATGTCATATTAAGCTGGTTCTCCTGATCAGTCTTGGTCTAAACACTCAGGGGGGGAATTATGAAGACCGGCGTACAAGTACAGTACGTAGGTCTTATATTAAGAATCTGCGCCTCCAGCGTACCAAATCTACACCTTCTCCCTGGCGTACCTTTCATGAAAGTCCCCCCTATAGGGCTACCAATAAGACTTGTCTCCATGACATATCAAAAAATTTTTTGCTCTGCCAGATACATTTCAAATGCCACCATCACCATTTGGGCATTTGGGCTGTACTCAATATCCATCGTTACAACTAGCCACAGCTGCTCTTAGATAGACGCTTTATTATCGGCAGGGTTGGATACAAATCCTAGCTATATAATAAAGGTCCCTTGATCTACAAATGCTAAAATAATGAGAATTCCAAGAAGAAAGACTCTTCCTCAGAGAATCCCTAGCTATTGAGTCTAAAGACACATTGAAATGATTTTTTTGTATTCTTGCTTGGTACAAAAGAATACCAAATTTTCTGGCTATTGTGCATTATTTAGAAGAAAATTGATTAGAGAAGCCACCTTGACTTATCTTTTCACTTTTGAAGCTGGCCATACACCTTCAATAACTGATGGCAGATTGATCGTTTGGCATACACAGGAACCTTTGACATGGCCAAGCGTTCCAATATTCTCTATGGGAAGGAGATATGCATTTCTCTTCCTGACAAAGGTGTCCAGCAGTGAATTTTCATCATGCTTGACCCCTATCACTGTCGTTCAGGAGAGATATAAGGGTCCTTTAACTGATTTATGACCAGACCTAAGGTCAACTTTGACTCACAAATAGGCTAAAAATATTGTTCAGGAGGGAAGGGATAAAGGCTGAAAACAGACCAATCAACTCCACTTCACTGATGGATTCCACTTTGAATAAGAGCCACAGCCAATACTATTTGTGAAAATAAGGCGGCTGCAAAAGAGAAACTAATCTAACCTTCTAATAGCCCCCTAATGTGTACGGGTAGCAATGGAAGAAGGTATGTCTGCCGTTTCCGTGCAGTTAGTAATTGAATCCCTTGCCAGGAGCACGGTTAGGAGCACTGTCCCATGACCATCGCCCGGATCGGCGCGCATGCTCTATTGATTATCATTAGGAGGAGACGGGCAGTGCTCCTAACGGTACTCCCAGCCATGGATTCAATTATCAACAGCACGGGAACAGCACCAAGATGGAATGTAAGAGACATATCTTCCTCCTAGATGCCCCGTGTACACTAGGGGGCTACCAGCAGGTTAGATTAGTTCCCCTTTAAAAGTTTGGATTAGCTGGTTTGAGGACGACCAAACCAATCTAGCTAGGAATCTAAATTTGACAATGTTCAGTACATTTGAACGTGTATTTGCACACAATTTTCTTGAGAGAATGTGGAATAAATGGGCAAAATGTTCAGGTATATAATGAAGAATGGTGGAATCACAACCCTGTTGCACCTGATATGTTATTTATGACATTTTTTGTTTGTTTGTTTGTTTGTTTGTTTTTTAATAATTCATTTCTTATTCTCCAAAGAAGATCTATCAATCAACACTGGTGGGGAGGGAAGATACCACTAGAGACCATCCCACTGACTCCCTATAAACAGGGCCACTCCTGTCCTTATTCTCTGTAAGAAATTGCAGCTTAGCTCTTTTACTTGAATGATGCTGAGCTGCAATACTAGACGTAAACTATGAACACAAGTGGCGTTATTTCTGTAAAATGAAAAAAATCATATGAACCAGAACCTCTTCCACTTTTGGGCTATGTTCACACAACATACTATTATGAAAAGAACAGCCATTGTTTTCCATTATACTGCAATGTATCATGCTGCAATAAAAATGCATTGATGTCATGGGAACAATGGAACACAATGTTCAATACATCGTGTGAAAACAACGGCCATTGTTGCATTCACTTCATTGCAGTAGGAAAAGAACTTCCGTTGTTTTAATGGAAAGCAATGGCCATTCTTTTCAAAAATAGTGCTTTATGTGAACATAGCCTTACAGTAGACTGCTCTGCATCATTGTAGCTTATGTTATTCCTAAACATTTCTTCTTTTTGGAGTAATGATGACAGTCCGATGGCCCGAATAACTGCTGGAGCTGAGAAAGTAGATCTGAGTATAAGATATTGATGTCATAATCCGGGCCAAGCTTTGCTGACACAATACACGGTCAGGCCTTGTGAACTAAATCTACGCAGTGAAAATATTGAACTGAGGGCGAGTATAAAATGTACATCATAAGCGAAATACAAAAAGCTACAAAAACACATCCCGCTAACTGCAATGGAACTGTTGGAGTCAAAAGCAAATCTTGTGGAGTATAAACATTAGATGTACAACAATGCCAACAACAGCAGGGTACGGGGATTGAATAGCTAAGTCTTGTAACAGATTGGTTTCAACGAGTTACTTACTGGTTCCCAATTATTTGTAGACACTGTAAGACTTTGTCAGGCTAAGCCACGAAGAAGTGTTATATTTTTTACTTACTTGTACAGCGCTAATAGAAGAATAGAATCGCTGAAGGGTCAGGAAACCTTCCTCCACTTTCTAGTCTACTGTTTAGGTGCAAATAACAGTTTTCTGCAGAGTCGTATTTATTTTGCTATATTTTTGGTGGTGTTTTTAACATGTATTTTTTTGTTGTTGTTGTTGTCGAAGCTTTTTTGTTTCTGCTATTTTTGTGGGGTTTTTATATTTGTATTTTCTTTTTTACTTTAGCAATGTCTAGTCTTGGCAATTTGCCTAGTGTTTTTCTCTCCTTTGGCTTACATATAGATCTTAAAAACTGAATACAAAAGCGTGTTTTAAATAAAATAAAAAATAAAAAAAAAGATGCCTACAAAAACAATTTGTAAAATGTCACACTAATAGGGTTAGTTGAGTAAGGAAATATATGAAGGGGGGGGGGGGGGGATGGGTTTCACATAAAAACAACTTATACTCGGCTGTAGTTGCCGTGCTAATACTCCCAGTGCCAAGTCTTTACCACTACTTCCTTTTTTCCTTGTTATCTTGGCAAATACGTCCTCATTTAGGGTATGTTCACACGTAACGGATCAGCAGCGGATTTCTCGCTGCCTAATCGCAGCGAGATCCGCTGCGGATACCTGCCCAGTAAACTCTATGGGCAGACAGACTCGCAGCAGGATGCACATCCTGCTGTAAGTTTGTCAGCAGCCCGTCCTGTTAACCCCCCGCCGCCGAAGCCTATTATTCACCTGGTCCTCACTCCGGTTTGCTTCGGGGCTTCCGGTGTCTTCACGTCCCGCTTGGCCAAGCAGCGTGACGGGAGCCCCGAAGCAAGCCGGAGCGGGGACTAGGTGATGTAGGCGGCGGGGGGGTTAATGGGGTGGGCTGCTGACAAACTCGCAGCGGGATGTGCATCCAGCTGCGAGTTTGTCTGCCCATAGAGTTTACTGGGCAGGGATGCGCAGCGAGAAATCCGCTGCGGATCCGGTACATGTGAAAGTACCCTTAGGGTATATTAACACTCTCGCTCTCCCCTAGAGAAGCAGTGTCACATTGAGGTTGGGGACTCGAGGCTGAGGCTTGGAGTCCCGTCTGCCTCAGTGTCTCAAACGTGATCTATTGCGCCTCTCCGCCTCTTTTCACTCAAATAACTGACATGTCAATTCTTTAAGCGGAGGCACACAACAGATTAGGCTATGTTCACACAGAGCAAAGCGGCGAAATTCCGGGGGGAGGGGGATCTCTCCACTGCTGGAAGAATGAAGTAGTGGTAAGAACAAGGCTGCTATGAGAGACTAGGAGAGAGGTTTTCTATGAGGATTTGCTACAGCTCTGGAAAGTTCCTGTCTCGGACAAAAAGCACTGTGCAAAGTAAGCAACATTTCCTGCAGGACATACAGCAGCTGACAAGTATAGGAAGACTAGATTTTTAGGGGTTATCCAGCGAAAATCTTTTTCTTTCAAATCAACTGATATCAGAAAGTTATATAGATTTGGAATTTACTTGTATTAAAAATCTCAAGTCTCCCCATACTTATTAGCTGCTGTATTGTTTTATTTTCAATCTGACACAGCGCTCTCTACTGACATCTCTGGCCGAGGAACTCTATCTCGGTTTTATATGAATCCCCATAGAAAACCTCTTCTGCTCTGGACAGTTCCTGTCTCAGCCAGAGATGTCAGCAGAGAGCACTGTGTCAGACTAAAAATAAAACAACATTTCCTGCAGGACATACAGCAGCTAATAAGTATGGGAAGACTTGACATTTTTTAAGTAAATAAGTAAATATAAGTAAATAAGTAAATTACAAATTTATATAACTTATATCTTATATCAGTTGATTTGATAGAAAAAGATTTTCGTTGGATTACCCCTTTAAATTGAAGTAAATTACAAATCTATATAACTCTCTGAAACCAGTTGATTTGAAAGAAAAAGATTTTCGCTGGACAACCCCTTCAAAGAGAAACTAATAGCAGGTTAGAAGTATCTGACCTGCTTATATCTCACTATAGGAAGAAGTTTCTTACCTTCATCCTTGGGGCCATTTTCATGTTATTAGCAGTTTATGCTACTTATTATGCTAATAGGTTGTTATGGTACTCTGGGGAGGGGGGTCCTACCGCCCCCCAGAGCACCGGTACGCCCCGGCCAGCCCACTCTCCTAATATTCATTAGGAGTGGTGGACTGGTGCTCTAGGGGGCGCTAGTACCCCCCTCCCCAGAGTACCATAACAACGTATTAGCATAAGGATTATACTGCTAATAACATGAAGATGGTACCAAGGATGAAGGCAAGAAACTTCCCTTATCCTCAGTACCCCGTGCGCTCTAGGGAGATATCAGCAGGTGAAATACTAATAAGTTTCGTTTCTCTTTAAAGAACACCTGTTACTGCATTCATGCAACCCCTGTGTGATTACAGGAATAAATAGAAATATTTATCAATCAAGATGTGAGATCATCCCACTATTTCTGAGCTAATAACCTCGCTTAAAGAAACTCTTCATTGGGAAATGCTGGATGCAATCCGCAACAAAGATGTTTCCACAAAAAATTTTATTAAAAAATTGACATTTTTTCTCATAAAGGTTATGTTGCAGGAGGAGAGGGAAGCTGTTATGAAACACTTTTGTAATACTGTTTGGTATCAGACGGCGGAGGCAAAGGGCACCCTAGGAGTACTCAGAGTTCCTTAATTATATTAAAGATAGAGATTCTTTATCTACATTTCTTTCTATCCTGTAGAGCAGTGATTTTCAACCAGTGTGCCGCGACACATGGTCGGGTGTGCCGCGGGGAAAGTTCCCCAAACTATGGTGCCCCTGTGAAACAGGAGAAAACAATGGGGGAGAGAAACCTGGGGATGGGAGAGAAACAGGGGAGAGAAGCAGGGGGGAGAGAAACATGGGGATGGGGGAGAGAAACAGCGGAGAGAAGCAGGGGGGAGAGAAGTTTGGTGGAGAGAAGCAGGGGGGAGAGAAGTATGGTGGAGAGAAGCACAGGAGAGAAGTATGGTGGAGAGAAGCACAGGAGAGAAGTTTGGTGGAGAGAAGCACAGGGGAGAGAAGTAGGGGGGAGAAGTATGGTGGAGAGAAGCACAGGGGAGAGAAGCAGGGGGGAGAAGTATGGTGGAGAGAAGCAGGGGGAGAGAAGTATGTGGACAGAAGCACAGGAGAGAAGTAGGGGGGAGAAGTATGGTGGAGAGAAGCACAGGAGAGAAGCAGGGGGGAGAAGTATGGTGGAGAGAAGCAGGGGGGAGAGAAGTATGGTGGACAGAAGCACAGGAGAGAAGTAGGGGGGAGAAGTATGGTGGAGAGAAGCACAGGAGAGAAGCACAGGGGGGAGAAGAAAACAGGCCCAGGTTTCACACTGAGTGAGTATAAATACATTTAGAATCTATATTATTAACTGTATGTATAATATGTACTGTTTTAGTGTCATTTTGTGCCATTTTGGTTGGTGGTGTGCCCCCGGGATTTTTTTAAGTATAAAAAGTGTGCTCAAAAAAGGTTGAAAATCACTGCTGTAGAGCATTCATTTTTGTTCTTTAGATTCTATTGTTCTTTATAGCAAAATTGTTTTCAAACTAACTATATTGTATCCTATTTATGTCTTCCTTTGATATGTAACTGTATTGTCATAGATAAAATTTGGAAAAATTTAATAAAAATATTTGGAAAAAAAAAAAAAAGATGTGAGATCATTCAGAAGCCCCTTGGGACCACCCTGATGACTTGTGGTTCAGGATGCATAAAAGTGATTGCAGGTTGTTTAGTGACTCTTTCACTCCGGGTTACCCAGCATGTCTTTGCATTACACAACCCTTGATTTCAATGTCACAGATGTAATACTTACTTTGTCCAGTGGTGGTACTGCAGGGGAATTGACTGACTGCTGGATTCCCCCACACATTCCAGCTGATCAATGAGGGTCTTGTGATCAGCAGAACATCAAAGGAGCCGTCTAACAAAAAAGGGATTGTTAGCCTCAGACAAGATCCTTAATGTATAGGTATCTGTTGTAATCCTGTTTTGTGTGTTCTTCATCAGAAGTGTACAGGGCCTGCCCAGACCTGAAGTGAGCCAGAAATATAATATGCAATATGGGATTAGATACTAGACTTACATGGATGCACATTCTGTCTATTAGCAGCTTAAAATTCAACCACAAGCAACACCTGCATAGAGTTTGTATATTGCCTACATGCTTTCATATTTCAATATATTGTAAAGACCATTGAAAACACAGAACAATATAAATGTGGCGATTTTAGTACCATGCTGCTGAGTATATAGCAGGGGTAGGGAACCTTGGCTCTCCAGCTGTTGCAAAACTACAACCTCATCATGCCTGGACAGCCAAAGTTAAAGCTTTGGCTGTCCAGGCATGATGGGATTTGTAGTTTTGTAAAAGCTGGAGAGACAAGGTTCCCCATCCCTGCTATATACTGATAGATCAATGGGCTCCGGTTTTAAAATTAGATGGTAAGGCCCATTGAGAACACAGAGCAATATGAATGGCGGCAATTTCAACACAGTGCTACAGACTAAAGAAGTTGCTGCCTCCTGTATATAACTTTTTCTCCTCAATATTAGTTTCAGATACCATAGACAGTACATAAAAAAAGCAGGGATACCTGTCATAGGGATCCCTGTTCCTGTAAGCAATGGCACATAGATTGTATGCCTCCCACTTAGATAACATTGAGTAGTAAGCGATGATGCATACACATGCAGACATGCACCCAGCACTGTGAATGGTAACTGAGCAGTGAGGCATACAGTGTCTGCTTTGCTTCTCAGTACACAGAAACAGGGACTCCTCTCTTTCACAGGAGTCCCTACTCCTGTTAATACTGTATTTCCTATGTACTGTACTCTATAGGTACAGGACACAACAGCATGTATATCTTGAGTGGCAATACATGCATAAGCCTGTTCTGTGCCCACTTGGTGGTGAGCAGTGTGATGGCTGGAGCTCTCCAGTCCACTGTAGCCATGGCTGGCATCAGAACAGGGCTTTCCCAGTGCCTCCAGGGGCCCAGAGAGGTAGAGGGGCCTAATGTTCTGGTGTTCAGCCTTCTCACTGTAGTGCAGGGTGAGCTGGCTGAACATTAGAAGACAAAGAAAGAGCAGGACCTGTGAGAGAGAGGGGTGGGTGAAGGCCCTGATCACATGACCCGCAGGTCCTTAATACTAAAGTGTGAAGATCGAACAGGCACAGAGGAAGAGGGAGAAGACTGAGCTGTAAGTGCTGTGTGCATGTGTGTGTGTCAGTCAGTCAGCGTCACCCAGTAAGTGCTTTTCAGTCAGTAATGTTTGTCAGTGTGTGTCAGTCAGTAAGTGTGTTTCAGTCAGTAGGTGTGTGCCACTCAGTAAGTCCAGGTCAGACAGTAAGTGTCAGTATGTCACTCATTAATGTGTATGTCATTAAGTGTCTGCTTCAGTAATGTGTGTGTCAGCATAGTGGAGGGATGGAGGGAGGGATGGATGGATAAGGGAACGCTGAGACTCTGTAGCCCAAGGGCCAGCAAAAACCTGGAGCTGGCCCTTACTGTGGTCCTTCCATATTGCTTCACCACCATATGGTTGGCCATGGCTGTACGTGTATATTGACATTGTATTACCAATGAGAAATAAAATGTAATGTAGGAAATAAATTATGTGAAATGTATGGGAAGGATCTCATTGTTGCCATAAAAATCTGACTTTAGAAAATCAAATTGCTGAAAAAAGTAGAAATTTTAATTAATAAACTATTTCTTCGTCTTCCAGATGCTTATAATTTTTTACATAAATTGAATATTTTTCTTAAAGGGTTTGTACAGGATTAGACAAACAGAAACAGCTCTATAAGTACAGTATCTGTCTGTTCCATTGAAGTAAACACAGCTGAGCTGCAGTGCTGGATACATCCTGTGGACAGGTATGGCACTGTTTTTTTTTTTGTTTTTTTTTTGGGGGGGGCGAGACACATTTATTAATCTTGACACAATGGGGGAGATTTATCAAACATGGTGTAAAGTGAAACTGGCTCAGTTGCCCCTAGCAACCAATCAGATTCCACCTTTCATTCTTCACAGACTCTTTGGAAAATGAAAGGTGGAATCTGATTGGTTGCTAGGGGCAACTGAACCAGTTTCACTTTATACCACCTAAGACTTCAATTCATAAACTTATATTCAGCTTATATCCTTTCTGTAAACTTCCTGCCGCTAGAATGTATACCATAAAACTTTCCAAATTCTAAAAGCTGATGCTATTCCATTGGTTTGTGATAAATGACTCCATGTTGGTTCAGGACATTCTATATGGTTAATGACCTGATATGTGATTAGAGAGGCGAATAGGAAATCACATCATTGCAGGGGCAGCTCTTTGTGGGCTCCGTGTCTCAGCCTGTCCTGCTGTTCGTTCTATGAAAGCCAGATGGCTGCAGTTTTCATTGGCTATAGCCTAGATACATCAACCTAATCCAAATGAGTAGTCACATAAAACATTTCACACAAGAGATACTCTGTAAACTGATCCGCACTGTAATGGTTCATCTAGGTTGAGTTCTGAGCTTCAACTACTCCAAAGAAAACAATGTAACCATACTCTTCTGTACGCTAGGTATTCCCAATGCCAGACAAAGGGATGAATTGTAGCTCCGACACTCCCACCGCATCCATCCGCTCCAGATTGTAAAACAATGACATGAGTAAAAGTGGTAACAAATAGACAGACATTACACGACTGCACACCATTGACTCTGTAATCTTCAAGACAGAGAGTAGTAAGAGCCCATCTGTTCTGGTGTTACACTACAATCATTGACTATACATAAAGTGCATGTAGCTATCATTTCAGGTGACTTCAGGCCAGGTTCAGGCTATGTTCACACAGCGTAAAAGTAAAAGTACTGCCGTTGCTACGCTGCATGTTCTTCTATGGGATCCCGGCCAGAGCGTATACACATAGTGTATGCTCTGGCCGGGATCCCAAGCAGCGCAGCAGAGAACTGACATGTCAGTTTTCTGCGGCTGCTATTCATTGAATAGCGGCCATAGAAAACCATGTCAGTGCACACTGAGGAGCGAGCAGCTCCGGCCGCACGCTTCACAGTGTGCTATGGGAAGTTCTGATGCGGGCCATAAAGATCATCACGGAGCGGCTGGTCTCTGAAAAGATCATCCTGGCCGGTACTGCAGTACCGGCCGGGATGATCTTTTCAGAGACTGGCCGTTCCGTGACCCGGCCGGGTCACGGAACGCCAGGTCTTTTTCTGCCATGTGAACATGGCCTCACACTATATAAAAACAACGGCCATATTTCATAACAACGTGCGCAGTTGTGCAAACAATGGCCGTTATTTCACAAATGACGTCCGTTGTTAAAAAATACGGCCGTTTTTTTTTACATAATGTGAACCTGGCCTCAGGATGCGTTGTCCTGTCTATGTATATGAGGAGCAGGACTATATCTAACCATTCTCTCACTAGTATACATCATTTTTCCTAGTATACCTATAGCAAACTTTCTATATACTTTACCTAATAATACCCAAATTTTTTATATTATGGGTACAAAGACAGAACATAGCGATGACCCCCAAACGTTCCAAGACTTTAACTTTTTTTCCGGAGATAAATTTCATGGTAGAATTATAGCATATAGAATATCTCAATGATCATAGGAACAAAGGAAGGAAAGGGGGGGGGGGGGGTGTTGTAGAAAACACACTTAAAACTCTAACAGATGCAGAATGCCTTAGAGATTTGATCAAGAAATGTATCGCTTCCCCCCGTGTCACCGTTCCACAGCTGAGTCATTTGCATTTCTTAAATGAAACTTCATTTGCTGTCTCCTTACATGGTAAACTGCAAATACCTTTTGCATGTCTGTCCCACACTGGAAAGGCTTAAGCAGCTCCTACTGGAAGCTGTTCCTTTAATAAAGAAAGGAAAGCCTGCCTTAAGGCATCCCATTACAAAGCAATGAACGACGCACTAGGACTGGCAGCCTAACTATATAAAGCTTGAGCTGACTGCATGTGCTCAGCACTCAAGCCTCTTCCTACCAAGCATCTCACTCATTCAAGCACCTTACTCCTGTACCAAACTTTTATCACAGCAGTAGGAGATAAACTGGGCTTCTCCCTCGCTGCGTTCATCTAATGGCTACTCCTTGTAGGACCTAACCTCTTCCAGCGGATAAGGTAAGTCTTTCTATCATTCACACCACCGGCTTGAGTTTGAATGAAAACTGTTCTTCTCTTACCTTCGTTTTGAAACATCAATCAATTTAAACCAAAATATATATATTTTTTATTTGAAATTGAAACTTCTTATATCTTATACCTTATTGTATATTTTGTTCTTTTTTTTTTTTTTTTTGGTCAATTAGAGGATTTTTTTTTTTAAATATATAAACAATAGGAAATTCAATCTTATTATATTCTATTTAATTTTTTTTCACACTTTCTATTCTATTGTGATGCTGTATAATGCCTACCTGTGACATGTCCGCTGTGCGCTTATATTCTGGGGGAAATAAGTTTAATTAAAACAGCTTGACTTAAAGGTTGGAGAGAAGAACATTATTCCTTCGCTGTATACCCAGCAGAAAGTCTTTGACTGAAACAGGAGGGTGGCACTAATGCCTCTTCCAAGGCTGGCATTTAGATAAAAAGATCACTCTCACTGGGGGAGAGAAGTTGCTAAATGCTTTGGCATAATTGGGTGTTACATGAATGACATTTTCCAACTAAAATCCCTTTACTCCATCCCAGTACTTTTTAATCCAGGATTCAATGGTTCCTGGATATGGCTAATAAGTGTTTCACGTTATTGCGAATAACAAATATGTCGACCCCATGAAAGTCGATTGATGCTTTGAATGTTTCCCTGGTTGCTTGTCTCATGTACTTGATCTCCATTGACTGATATGACACTTTAGAATGTAGTTTGATGCTTTGTTCTGTGAGAATTACTAGCTAGCCCCAGGGTACATCTCCTCAGGTAGAAAAAAAAAAAAGTTCAGCTACTGTATATTAAGTAGTTTCAAAGAAGAGGGAAACTCTTATCTTAGTTACCAGTGTTCCTCTCCCGCTGCTAAGGACCTGGAATAAACTTCATGACTGCACAAAAGAAAGTTTCTACAAAGTGTACAGAATAGGGTCACTTAGTCATGGGTGTCATGTGGAAGCTATAAAGCTCAATGAAAACATACAGCAGTGTGCTTGTAGCAGCAGGACAGGAGGGAGCAGAGCACAATGGGCAGACCTCGCCGAACATCACTCCTACTTCCCTCATTCAAACTTATTTTTGGAACGCTCTCCTTGTGGTCCAGCGCTCGGACTTATACAGTTGCAGTGTTGCTCTTACTGTTAATAGCCGGCTGGTCACTGACCCTCATTCCAGGGCTAGAATGCCACTCAATATCCTTTACCATTTCTCTTTCTTTCATGCCATGTGACTAGAGTTATGAGGGGGGGGGGGGGATCTTGTTGCAACTTTTGTCTGCCTTGTGCTCTATTGCTTACCGGGGATGACAAAGACGTTGACCTGTTGTAAAGTTTTGAACAGGTGTTAAGTTCTTTTAAACTTGAATCTGAATGATTGATTTTAAGAGAAATTTGATCTGGAAATATGTGAAAGCCAGGGGTGTGGATAGAAGGAGGCTAGCGGGACCTGTTGGGTGTCATAGGTTCCACTTAGCCTTAGACTGGGGAGTTAGACACAAGGCTAAAGCGATGAGTCCTGTGTACCAGGTAAATAAAAGAGTAGAAATCAGCTCCGGTGTCTCCAATCACCCTGTTTTTATTATGTCATAAACACACAACACATATATACAATGAATCCTAACATATTTCGGGTTTTAGCTCAACATATTTCGAGTTTTAGTCATAGCATGATCCAGCATGTGTATGTGTAAAGCGCTGGACTTAAGTGCTAGGTTTCTGGAAGGCAACTGTAAGGGTACGTTCACACTGAGCAAAATCGATAGAATTTTGCAGCGGAGATCTCTACTGTGGAATCTCGCCTGCCTCAGCGTCAAACAGTGTGTATATGGGAGGGCTCGCACGCCTCAGCTCTCCACTCAAAGAATTGACATGTCAATTCTTTAAGTGGAGAGTGGAGGCGCACTAGCCCTCACATAGAAACACTGTTTGACACTGAGGCAGGGGGGATTCCACAGCGGGGGGCTCTGCAGCGAAATTCCGTCGATTTTGCTCAGTGTGAACGTACCCTTAGTCTATTATGCCCATGGTGTTCAGATACAGGATAATGGTGACATACTCTTTGCTTTAAGTGAGGAAAAGCCTAGAAATGACTATTAAGGTGTCCCTATAACTTTTGATAAGTCTCACACATGTCAAAAGTTTTGATCAGCCGGAGTTTGGGTTTTCGGATCCGCCCTGATCATTGGATAAAGCCATAAGAAGCTAAGCACTTCACCTCCCAGCTCAGTGTTGCTAGCGGAGATCGAGGAGAGAAGCGCTTAGCTATAACTTTTGGCTCTATCTAACTATCGATAGGAGTTGAATCACCAGATCTTGACCGATAAAAACTTGAGACTAGGACACTTTAAGGTATAGCAAAATGAGCGATTGTCAAATTGAGCGATTGTAAAGACATCATCTTCATCTTTTTACAAAAACCTGCTTGATGTGACAATTAGACACAGAGAAAGTTATCATATAGGTCCTGTAAACCCCCAACCCCCCTTCTCTGCCCTTAAATCACTGTCTGAAGACAAAGACCTAAGTAAAGGGAAACAGACCGGTTGCTAGGGAAGTATTGCCTGACAACCCAATTGAACTGATTGTGGTGATTAGAAAGTGTCAGATGTGGCTGATCAGATCAAAGCCGGGCTAGCACCAACCCAACAATGGAGAAAAGGCAAAGTTACTTGGGAGTAGTCACATCATCTATTGCTTTGAATAAAATGAAGGATGAACAGAATCGGTGTTAATGCTGAGAGAACTTCTTTAGAAGGAGTTTTATAGTGGGATTGGTATGGGATTGGTCTTCGACCTGTGGCTCTCCAGCTGTTGCAACATTAGTGTTTAATATAGTTTTACTGGAGAGCCACATATGGGGAAATATATTGAAACCAATGATGGTCTATACCTACTGACAGAAAATCAATGGCACTTCAATTAGGTTTTTTTTTGTAAGTTTTTTTATTGTAAGGCAAACCAATTGGTCAGCTTTTGACTTTTTCAGTTCAAAAATTTCAGAGCTATATCAAATCCTGAGAGTAATACACAAGGAAACATTTCAATAAGAACAGTATATATCATGGCTTCTATTGGGGGAGATTACTAGGAGATTACTATAACCCATATTATTCAACACCTATAGTATGAGGTATCAATACATCCTAGGAAAGGAGGGACTAGAAGACAAATTGGTTTCTATATCATACCGTTACTAATCCAACTATTCAAAGTCTATACCCAGTAGTCCAGATAATGTGACTATCCCCAGGACATCAAGGGAGAGTCATAAAGAAGTACCCTATAAATTAAAAGACATTGTACAATCAGGGGGACTTGTTCAACATCAATGTTCACATATAAGTTGGGGGTGTAGGTAGGGGAAGCAGCAAAGGGGGGAACCAGCAAGCCATTTCGACTTGGTCTAGATATATAGATACAGGGCTAAGGCAATCCGAATTCCAGCCTGAGTCCAGCTCCTATAGTGATTATGGTAACAGATAGTCATCTGTCTGCAATATAGTCCCAATATGGGGTGTAAATCTTGTATTGGAAATAATGTAAATATTAAAAGGGTTATCCAGGAAAAAAACAGCACCACTTCTGTCCTCAGGTTGTGTGTGGTATTACAATTCACCTCCATTCACTTCAATGGAACTGAGCTGAAAACCCAAACCCAAACTGAGGACAAAAGAGGTACTGTTTCTGGAAGACAGCGGCCATGTATTTCTTAGCCTTGAGAAAGTATCTGTAAGCATTTGGGTCAATCGAGTCTGATTTGTTAGAGCGGGTTGTCAACATTTGATAAAGATTCATGAATCGTTGAGCAAAGTGTTATACATTGACCCAATGGATTTCCTTAGAATAAAGAACTCTTATCCAGACAGTATCTAGATTATAGAGATGAGCAAAACTCCCAGACTCCCTAGGGCTCCATCCAGCTTCTTCAACCAAATACCAACCCTTCGGACTCGAGCATGCTTGACTTGCGCTCATCTCTATTCCTTGGTGCCATTATTTGGATTATGATCCATCTCATGCATTGGGAAAAGTACAGAAATCAATATAACTGCAAAGATTTTGGAATCTTATGTTGATGCAAGAGGAACTTTTTTTTTTTTAGTAAGAACATCATAGTTTGTGTTTAGTGCCAGGTGTTCTCCTTGGATATACAATACAGGAACATAAGAGCAATTCTTGTCTATGTTTCAAAAGTTTTAGGGGCTTTTTCCTTGAACTGGTTATTTTGATGACACGAAAAAACAAGGAATTCCTGTGTTACATAAATAGTTTATTTCCATTTCACCTGTGCAAGCAGAGGTTGCTAGGGGGTGTAACATGAATACAAATGTATTAGGATTTAGTAGAGTAAACTTTGGCATCTGAAGCAATAAACTACTTGAGCTTTCTATTGACCATTGTCTATAATGTTTACAATATTGGTTTCTTATTATTACCAACACAATTTTTTTTAGTTCTGATGGATTTCTATACAAAGACTGTTGAATTGTCTCCTTTTATGTGCACAGAGTAGAGAGAAAAAGAAGTTCTTGGCTGAGCAGTCCCGTCCCCCCCTTCCCCCTTTAGGGTCCTATTACATTATCAATACTGTAAACTAGTGCTTATCTGCTAGATCGGAGTTCGTTTACTGGACCTATTACACAGTCCAATAATCATTTAGCAAGGACCGCACAGATGTCATTAGTGATGTCCGTGCAGCCTTTGCCCAAACAGTTTACATTACCTGACCATGTTTACGGTATTCTCCTGTTCTCCCCGATCCTACGTGCTGCAGCTTCAGATTGGCCTGTCCGAGCTGGCAGACTACTCAGCCAAACACACGCCAGGTCCACCATGGCCAGTTATTGGCTGAGTGGCCTGTCAGCTCAAACAGGCGGCTCTGAAGCTTGGGACTGGGAAGGAAGCAGAGCGCAGGAGAAGACCATGAATGTGGACAGGTATGGTAAACTGTTGAATCGGCAGCCATATCCGCAAATCGCTATTACAAATAGCGATGCACAGTCGGTGGCCAATCATTTAAGATCAAGGCCTTAAGAAACGATCAGCCGATAAATGTTCCATTGGCTGATCGTTCTCTCTATTATGGAGCGATTATTCGACCGATTATCACTCCGTGTAATAGGATCCTTATTCTTACAACCGATGGAGGTCTAAGCATCTGAACCTCCAACGATCAATACTATGACATGTTTTTTTGTTTGTTTGCATTTTAAGTCAAAGTACAGCCACAGCATGTGATTACTATAAGGGCCAGTTCACACAGAGTTAAACTGGTGGAATTCCGCGGAATCCCTACTGTGTCATACTGGCAGTCTATGGGAGGGCCCGCGCACCTCCTCTCCGCTCGGAAGAATTAACATGACAATTCTTCCGCATGGAGAGAGGAGGCGCGCAATCTCTCCCATAGACTGCCAGTATGATATGATGGTTGACGGGATTCCGTGGCGGAGAGTCCCACCGTGGAATTCCGCCAGTTTTATACCGTGTGAACTGGCCCTAAGGCAAAGGATTATTTGCAAGGTGTAGCCACTAAAATAAAAATAAAAAAAAGAAATCTTAACAACCTATTAACACTTTGTATTATTCCTTTCATCACTCTCCCAACATGCTCATCCACTTTATTGCAAACCTAGAGAACATTGCATAAGAATTAGGTTAGTCCCGCAAGTGTCTGCAAGTTGTATCCCTAAGGCATGAAAAGCAGAACTAACTTTGTTTGAACAGCTGATCCGCCCTTCTTTTAAGAGCTTGTTTTGTAAGACTAGAGAATACAGTAGCAGGCGGCTATAGACGCCTAATGATCCTTTATATATCATATTTCTCTACGCTAAATTTGTCAGAAATCTCTTAGACGCGGAGGACAAGTGTGTATACGTTCAGCATTCAAGGAGAATGACATTAAACGTTTCTGTAGAGTCATTTGCCGGGATAATGTATTTCTGTACAACCTGAAATAACCATTTCTGACATCTACTTGAAAGAAGAATGAACTTCTGGAAAAAAGGAATAAACTGTGAATGGGAATTGTATAAAAGATGTATCTGCCACTGGGAGCAGCGAAAATTGGAAAGAGTCATTTCATAGAAGAAGCCTAGAGACTTGGAAGGGAGCGCAGATCTCCGGGGGTGTGGTGTCTTTGGCCTAGCTGCACCTTCCAGGAATGTTCCTTATTTCCCATGCAGTAAGCAGAAAGCATGCCCAACATGGAGATGCCCACATTGTTACAAGCCAGATGGGCATCACTACTTGATTTAACAGATTTTTATTTATTTTTTTATTTTTTTACTTTATTAGTCTACTATGCCAAAAAATATGCGCCTGCTTTCACTGAAAACTATTCTCTAGACTGAGAAACAAGACAGATCTTATGTAAAAGAAGGGATTTTCCAGTAGACACGTAGAGCATGTACTGTACATTTTAAAAGCTCTGCTAAAAGGGAAATACTCTAAGGGGGAACATTGTGGAAACATGGGGGGCATCACACTTTTAGAGGGAAAGAAAAACTGTTGCCATTACTGGTTAGGAAAGTGGAAGTACTACTAGAATTTCAAGGTGGTGTAGGCACTGCTGTGACTACAAGGAGGAGTACTGGGATTAAAATACTACAGGGGGGGTACTATTGTGTTTATAAGAGAAAGAGGGGCAAATCTGAGATTGCTGAGGGATAGGGGGCACTTGTATGATATGACCAGACGCAGAGACAGGGAACCTGTGGTTCTCTAGTAGAGATGAGTAAACCTGGCCAAGTTTCAGGTTTGAACCATCAGCATTTGAATCCCTCTGTCTTTCCATTCCATGGGGAAGGTGGAGATGGGACGAGTCCCTCCTGGAAATCAGGAATAAAGCCTTGATCATAGGCTGTAACCCCGTTTTCCAGGTGAGACTAAAGCTATCTCCACATTCAGAATGGGAAGACAGCGAGATTCAAATTCCGATGGTTCCGGTTCGTACGAACCCGAACCATGGCCCAGTTCTTTCACCTCTACTCTCTAGCTGTTGTAAAACTACAATTCCTAATGGACAGTCCAGTTTGGGCTGCACAGCATGATGGGAATTGTAGTTTTACAACAGCTGGAAGGCAGAAGGTTTTCCATTCCTAATGTATGATAGGGGTATACAAGTATCCTACTGTACCTGGGACAAAGATTTAGTCCACCAGTCCTATATCTAAATATCCTGGCAAAGGAAGAGTAGATTCTTGGCAATCCCCTTGCAACAGGCAGACTTAGTTCACATCAAAATTTTAACAATACATCCCTGCTATACATACTTGTACAAGTTGGCACGAGCCCATTGATTTAATTACTTGAACAAAGTCAACAAGTAACTATATTTGGGTCATTTCCAAAACTCAAGTTTAGTCTGCTACAATTTTGTGTCCCAGGAAATACATGTATTTCTTTGTGACCAAAATATAGTGAATAGCTGAATAAGTTCAGGCCATTGAAGTCAGTAAGGCCCTTGCCAGTACATTATTTGTAATAATTCCATTCCATTCCATTGCAAATGAGTACACAAATAGGTTCCTCAACTAGATGCTAGGCAAGATCTCTGGTTATTGGTTCCTTCCATATTCTTATACTGATCCAGAGTTAAATATGGTCGGTCTGTTATAGTCCAGAACTGTACTCTTAATGCTCCCTATGATAAATATCTTTATACACTGAAACAGTGCTCAAATGTGGATGAACTATTTAAAGAAAAAGTTGAAATAACTTTTTGAAGGTCAACAGCCATTCCTTAGTGTTATTTGTCAACACTTTAGATTCTGGAGTTAATAAGTTAAGTCCAATCAGCCATAAATAGAGTGTTTAGATACACAATTATGGACGTCTTCCTATACATGTTATACACGTGGTGCCTTATGGAATGGTCTATCTGCCTAGGACAGTCCTTGGTATGCAGCCATGTCCCTAACTATTGCTCACATTTGACTTTGAAGTTGCAGAAGTCCCAGAATAAAAATGCCTCACATAGCCTGAATAGTGGAGAGTAAATCGACAGATGAAAACTAGGTTTTAGACACCTACCCAAAACTCAGAATAATACCATGATGGCTTGGTGATATTATGCTTCCAATTTTAACATTCATTTGTGGCCCTACTTAGAAACATACTAAGCCAGAAGATTAGGAGTTTAGACAACTGTAAGGAGCAGGTTCTCACTGATACTGTCTGCAAGTGACAGCTCAGTGGGTGGCCGAGAACAATGAATAAAGTGACAGTGTTTGTCTTTCTATACAGGGTGGGAAGTCCACCTGTGGTTAGTAAGACGTCTTACTATCCTGAGACCTTATCTGCATGCCAGCAGTCCCATTGCTGCAGTGTGTGTCCACTATTTCTTTTTGCTATAAGAAATTTGGATATTTTCCAACGCAACAGCGAAATTTCCTTAGGCCATTTTGAGTTTGGTATCTCCCTGCATATGTAGTAGCCTAAACAAACTATAAGACTAAAAGGGGTTATCCAGGATCAGAAAAGGAGAAAAAGAACAGCTACAAAAAAAAAAGGAGAAAAAACAAACAAACACTGCCTTGTGACGTATAAAAAGTTATTACATATGGTAAATATCTATGATCGGGGGGGGGGATCCCATGAGTTGGACATGATGAAGTCTTGAGAATAGGATTACCCATCTTCCCATCTAAATAAAGCAGTGCACACGCGTACATACTGCAGCTCCATTTATTGTATGGGAGCTGCCAAAGTTAGCCAAGTGTTTTGTATTTATAAGACTCTAGAAGCTTCTTGGTCCTAATATAAGATCTGTTAATGGCTCCTTATGTACAGCAGTATTGCAGTTCTGTTAGGTGTCATAGGGAAAATTTATAGGGCCCAAGTCCTAGTACAAGACAAAGGAACATTTTTAAGGGATTCAGTATTATGTATACAAGATTGAAGATCCCGGATTCCGGTCTGTGACAGGGCTCCCTATGATTAAACCTGCCTGGGATTAACATATATTTATCCTAAGATAATAAGGAAGGAACTACTAAAAGGTTGGACTAGACGGACCAAGTCTGCCCACAATCTTCTATGTTTTGTTTTTTTTTACTTCAATGGCTAAACCTGAAAAAAAGTGACGTCAGCGTGTTTTCCCTGTTCCCATGGAAATAAAAAAAAATAAAATTAAACACTTCTTTTAATCATGTGAACACACCCTTGTAGTTCCAGCTTTGTCTTATACCATAAGCTTGTTTAGTGGAGGCCCTAACTTGTGAAGCAAATGGATTCCACGTATAATAGAAATAAGCGTTTTGGAATATAGTAACTATATACAACATAACAAAGAAATACTCTCTCGCCTCATGTTCATACATAGTCAGTACTATCCATTTTATACAGAAAATCCCTATGTATTAAATAAAAATTTTTGAGTAAATAGGATGACAGACAAGATGCCGATAAGGACTGACCAAACAAAAGCCACATTCCTGACATACTCTCAAATACAGGTTCAGCGTTCAGGAATAAATGGTGAAAGCATGTCGAGTGATCCCACGCTTTCCTCCGCGTGAATGTTCCAGCATTGTAAGTCTGCCATACTTAAATGTATTGCAGTATGGTGGGTGCATGAAGACATATCTAGCTCCAATATAGTATTTCAATTTTATATTACATTGCTTCCACATACCAATCATACTTATCATGTTCAAAGTGCAAGGAAAAATTACATGCCCTTGAAAGGTGGTACTTAAAAAGAAAAATGAGTGTAAGGTTCTTTACACAGATCTGTCACTGTAAAACATTCTAAATATAAAGTCTGGGTTTTCTGTTTTGTGCATATACCGGCCCATGCCACAATAAAAATGTTGGCATTAGGCTAAAGGTGGCTCTCTCTCAAAATGAAAAGTCACCCATCATTAGACAGCCATATTGGGGTTCTTGACCCTCAACAATACGAAACATGGTACTGGTGGTGGGCAAGAACCCTTCAAATTAGCTGTCCACAGATAGGTGACTCTTCCTTTTGGAGGAGACTTTAGTTTTGGTTGCCATGATATATTTTTCTCCCTTCTAGATGAGTATTTGCAAAAGTTTATCCCATAGAACTAGGTTTACAGTCACCAACTCCTGAGATTTGTTTTGGGAAAAGATGTAGGTCAAACAGTAGGGCTTCCATAACAGTTCCTACAGTGGTTGTCTCTCAGCTAACATGCGGGGGTCTATATTGGCCATAAAAGAAGGGCTGTTAACAAATATAACTAAGAAATGTCTACATTTATTAAAGGGGTTTTCCAACTTAATATGATTGATGGCCTGTTCTTAGCATAGGCCATCAATTGCTAATCGGGGAGAAGCTGACACCTGGCCAACTGTGTTCAGCCCCATTCTCTGTGTAGTGCGGGCTAGCAGTGGGTGTGCAAAGTGTTGGCACCTTGGTTGTCAGCGATTGATGGCTAGAAATGAGCGCAACTTTACTATGCTGATCATTCGTCTTTTGAATACCGGTGGCTGAAGACATTGGATGAAGCACTAAGGAGTCTGGGAAAACACTGATACAGCCTATGGCCTATGGCTTTATTCATATTCATTCCAGGCGGCTTTAGGGCTTCCTCCAACTACTGTACTTCAACCACCGGTATTCAAACGATTGGACTTGAGCATGTGAAAGTAGCAAACAAGTTCATTAACCTGTCCCTCATAGTGCCACTGCCAGGGTCCCATTTGCTACCGCTGGACATCAATTTCTGCAGGAAACCGGGTACATCACGTACCCGGCTCCTTCAGCAGCAATGTCACAGCGCGGCTGAGCGATTGTCCACTCAGCCAATTAGTGACTTGGGTGATGTCCCGCCCCAGTCACCTATTGACCTAGCGGGCAATCACCCAGCCGTGGTCATAACGTTGCAGCTAGCAGAGCTGCCGGACCCTGGCTGTGGCGAACGGAACATGGCAGCGGCACTACCAGGCACGGGGGACGGTAGAGTTAACTTGCTTGTTATTTTCACAGCCAGAGGTGGGTCCAGTTTTCATAGAAAGGAAATAAATGACCATCCTAATAAATAATGGTGAACAATAGTAACTGTCAGAAAATCCTCTCCTTATCGAACATTGGAAAGTTCTAACCTTGACTTTAAGAGGAAGATTTAGACCATCAATCCCCACAGTAAAGACTTATCTGTTTCATGAAAATTATTAGTAGTAACAAGCTGTTTTGCTGCCTATGGTGAATAAATTGTCAATGCGCAGTCAAATTTAATTGAAATTCTTAGTTACATAAATTATCATTGCATTCCAAGCTAGGGCGTAATTTCTCCAGATATGTTTTTAGAACCATTTCAAAGCAAAACTATGCCAAATCTCATTTACTTCGAAATATGGATAATCAAATAGCGAGGGTGGGATACATCTGCCACATGAGCGAGTACAAATTTGCATAGATATCTGTTAAGCTACATATGGTAGAAAGTCAGCTAAATATACATCTATTATTAATTCTAAGCTAAATACTCAACATTACATCCGGGCTGTGTTTAGAATTGTGAATTTGTAATTCTAAGAAAATATTGTAAAAAAATTTACTGTTGATCATCATGGCCTTTTCAGGACTTAATTCATTTCCTAGTATATATTTAAAAGGAACCTATCATAACTTTCATTCTGTCGTAATCATGAGCTAAGTATGTATCGATATACAGCAAGTAAACGTTTCGGCCAAACATGGCCTTCATCAGCTAGCCAACTTGCTGTATATTGATGCAAATGAGCTTTTCATCTACACATTTCTCTTGATCTCCCCTCCTCATGCACCACCGACCTTCCTACCTACAAAACTTTCAGTCAATCTGAGTATTCGGATCCTGACCAATCACTAAAACAAGTGGGGTACAAGTACTTGGATGAGTGCTTCTAACCTCACTCTAACCTCACTCAGACTTAAATTAGTCCATTTTGGTCAGGTTACACAGAACTGGGAGAGAACACACTTAAGCCCCTATTACAGGGGACAATTCAGAGGAGCAAGCCAGCGCCGGCCTGTCAGGTCAGCGCTCGCTTGCTCCTCTTTCCCTGCTTGCTGCTGGTGCTATTACATGCGCCGACAGTAAGCAGGTAAGAGCTGGGGGACCGCAGGGAGCTGTAAGGGGGCTGCCCGGGTGATCTATGGATCGTCCTGGCATCCCATAGATGATAGTGGCAGTCTGCTATCTAGATCGTTGGTCTTTCAACAAGTTGAAAAACACTGAAAGGCAACTATCAGCCGACATCATGCATGTCAGATGATGGTTGTCTTCTATTACACAATATAATCATTTCGTGTAGTAGGGCCTTTAGACTATGTTCACTCACCATTGAAATGATGGCCCTTTTTATTAGATGGACTTCATTTTGTAGCAAATAAAAACAGGCATCACTTGGTGTGTGAACAAGCCTTAGGGTCTTTATACACTGGGCAATTGTCAGCCGTCCACAGCCGCAAATGAACACCGATCAGCGAGATCAGTGCTCATTAACAGTTTCTTTACACCACAAAACATGTGATCAACCCACAAGCGGGAGGCACAGATCGCGGTCACTTTTAAACGGACCAACTATTGGCAGAATAAAAGTTGCCGATAATCCGTCTGTGTAAATGGGCCCTAAGTGAACACACTCCCAACTCGTTCTAACCATTGAATGGGGTCTGAGCACTCAAACCCCGACTAATCAAAATTTTTGATATGTCTTATGGCATGTCACAATTTGTTTAAAAAAAGTTCCTGTTTAAGCAAAAGGGGCTAGCACTCAGCTGAGCACTGTGTCCTTTGGTTGCAATTGGTTCTCATTGTAAAGCCAGGCACTGGGTCTACAGCTTTATAGGGAACCTGTCACCCCCCATGCCGGGGTGAAGGCCACCTGACCCCCCGCTAGAACCCCAGATATTTACCCCATCTCGCCAAGTCCCGCTCCTGGAGCTGGTCCCGAGCCCGGCACGCTCACTGCATAGATGAGTCCGCTGCCCATAGAGAATAAATGGAGCCGTTATTTTCTATGGGCATCGGACTCATCTCTGCAGCGTGCACCGGGCTTCCAACAAGCTGCAACGTCATGACCTCGGCTGGGTGATTGACCGCTCAGCCAATCAGTGACTGGGGCGCAACACCACCCAAGTCACTGATTGGCTGAGTGGATAATCAGTCAGCCGCGTTGGGACATTGCTACTGAAGAAGCCGGGTATGTGATGTACCCGGTTTCCTGCAGAAATTGACGTCCAGCGGTGGCATATGGGACCCTGGCAATGGCACTATGGGGGACAGGTTAGTTAACTTTTTTGCTACTTTCACATGCTCAATCCAATCGTTAGGCATTTGAAGACCGAAGGTTGAAGTAGTTGGATGAAGCCCTAAAGCCGCCTGGAATAAATATGAATAAAGCCATAGGCCTTCCCCGGCACGGGGGGGGGGGGGGGGGGATAGGTTCCCTTTAAAGAAAATCACATAGGCTTTTGGTAAATCCCTACACAGCATGAGGTAATCCAATGAGAGTCGATAAGATATGGGGCAAGCATTTGTTTAATGATTGGTATGGGTCCAAGTGCTAAGACCAAGAAAGACTCCAAAAAGCTTAAAAGTCTTCAAAAATTTATTGTGCGGCCAAGTACATAACATTTCAACCCAATAAGATTATTGTCAAGGGTCTCAAAAACAAGATAGTTGCCATCTAAATGAAATAAATAGAAATAAAAAAAAAAAGTAGATCTAACTAGAAAATGTTAATACTCAAAATATCGAAATACTCAAAGTGGACATTCACATTCCACTAAGCGGTATCAAGTTTACGGGATCTTCACTATAAAACTTTAGGTTCAGCACTATATCTTCCAATGCAATCCGCAAAGAGAATATTTATCATCAAAAAGAACTGGTAATCCTATTCAAGACATTCAGTAAGACAGAAGCAAGGAGCCAGGGTCTGGTATTCCCAGCACACGCTCAAATTTCTAAGAATAACAACATATTTTGTCTGCTTCTGCCAAGAGGTGCTACACAATACTCATAGCGCACAGCAATATAAAGACACACGCTCTTGTTAGAGAGTGTACTGCCTGAGGGTTGGGAGGTAGAATACACAAGGTTAAACAACTCTGGCAGCAAACCTGTCTGTCTTACGTTACTGGGCATTGTATTCATGAAGTACCCCCCCCTCTCGTACTTGTTACACTGGTTGTAATGGGTTACAGATGTAGTTTTTAGCCACTAAGGGCACAATTGTCACAAACATTTAAGGTATATAAGCCTTCATAATCCTTCCATATTACAATGCCTTTAAACTCTATCCAACAAAGACTAATACAACATGGATATGGCTTTTTGTACAATGCTATTTTATGTACCTTCTGAAATCAATGTTTTCGGTATACTCATCACAACCAGACATGTGACCTTAAAGAGATTGTCCAGGAAAAAAAATACTTTCCCCCTATCCATAGGATAGTGAAAAAGTAGGAGGTCACGGGGAGTCCGACCTCTGTACCCCTCAGCAATCTCTGCATCAGGCCCCCCTGTTTTTGAATAAAGCCGAGGGTCCGGCACGCGACTCGTGGCTCTATTTATTGCTAAGGGGCCGATGGAAAGAGCGCTCTTCCAGTGTACTCTTTCCATTGTTTCATAGAAATAAATAGAGCTGCGGGTCGAGTGCCAGACCTGTCGCTCTATTCATAATAGAGCTGGCAGGCCCCGATACGGAGATCAGTGGGGTCTACAAAGATCAGACCCCTCGTGACCTCCTAATTTTCCTTTATCCTGTGGATAGAGGAAAGTCATTTTTTCCTGAGCAACCTCTTTAATGCTTTAATGAAAATATAATATCCAGTACATATCTCAATATATATAAAAAAAATTATATCCAATTGAAATATTAAAAAATATTAAAAATGTATCCAATGGGCCAGTGATCCAATAGACTAACCTTCTACCCCCAAATATATGACTTATAGGACCTATTGAGAGTTTATCCTGACTACATCCTTCAATTTACAAAATTTTGAATATCTTAAGGTGGTTTTGTCATTGATATAAACTTTCAGCATATAGCTTATAGGGAAAGGGAACCAATCAGCTCCCAGATGCAGCAAACATAGCTCTGAGACAGCTCCCCTACCATTGTGAGAACATAGTTTAAACACGTCAAAAGTTTAGATCACATCGGGTTTCAGTTCTGAGTCCTGCTGGGATCATAAGTTATGGCCGGGTGAGGCAGCCACATGCTACACTCCTCGGCCAACTGATCATAAAAGTCACACTAAATTATAGTCTATGGATGCCTAGCTGACCCCAAGTGCCCATTTCTTTCTGTTCATCTCGCTACGGAAAGCAGAAAATGTATCTATTCACTGTTTAGTTGACTTTGTGAGTCAACTAAACTCAGTAGAAACAAAGGTGCATGGCGCCAAGTAGAGTGCTGCTGTCTCTGTGGCTTAACTCCACCAATAAAAACTTAAAGGAGCATTTTAGAGATTTTTTTTTTTCCCTCCCAAATCAATAGGTGTCAGAAAGTTTTTGAGACTTTATCAGCTGTTGTAGGTCCTGCATGAAGTGGTTCCAGTCTGACACAGTGCTCCCTGCTGCCACCCCTGACCGTGACATGAAATGTCCAAAGCAGGAGCGGTTTTCTATGGGAATTTGCTACTGCTCTGGACAGTTCCTGACATGGACAGAAGTGGCAGAAAAGAGCAGCATATGAGACTGGAAAGAATACACCACTTCATGCAGGATATACTTGAAAATAAAAAAAAAAAAAAAGGAGAAAGAAAGAATTTGCCATTTGTAAACTTTTTGACATCAGTTAAGTTAAAACTTTTTTTTCTCTGGAGTACTTCTTTAAAACATGCACATTTCATTAATAGAGATGAGCGAACCGGGTTTGGGTTCGAGTCGATTCAAACCCGAACGTTCGGTATTTGATTAGCTGGGGCTGCTGAACTCGGATAAAGCTCTAAGGCTGTCTGGAAAACATGGATACAGCCAATGACTATATCCATGTTTTCCACATAGCCTTAGGGCTTTATCCAATTTCAGCAGCCCCCGCTAATCAAATGCCAAAAGTTCGGGTTCGGATCGACTCGAGCATGCTCCAGGTACGCTCATCTCTATTCATTTATCATTGGCTTTCTAGCTTGGTAATACCCTCTATGTGCTATGATATGTTTACAACATTGTAAATGATTGTGGCTCATTAGTTCATAGAATAGATAACAGAAGTGGCCCCTAACTGTGACTGTCACATGTTGTATTTCCCCTAATATTGTTAGCCTTTCCTAACACTTGTATTAATGGATGTTCTATCCATTTACAACATGTACTGTTTCTGAACTTTGATGGGTTTTATTTATTACCCTACAGTGACTGTTTCATTACTTTGTACCGAGGAGCCAAAGAACCAACCATAAAAGTTTATTTACGACCTTCCCCGGCGCTGTGACAGTTCCATACACATAAAGTAGTTAGCGCTTATCATTATGCTTTAAACGTCTAGATCCTTAACAGATTAGGATGGGGACGTTTCTACTAATTTGTTAACATAATTTAAAAAGTTAAAAAAAAATGTTCTCCTTTTACTGCTGATGTGGTCACTTTTTATCCAATTCCTTTCTGCTTTAAAAGGCAGATTTCTTGGTAAACCACAGTTAATGCTAACGCACTGCACAGATGGAAAATGGTTCGGAAAAAAGGAAATGATGCTTCCCTACCCTTTGGTTTTGGGAGTCTGCACGCATTCTTCAGTAACTTTTTTTACACATCATTCGCACCTTCTCAGAGACTAGTTATGTCTGCAGTGAATTAAGAATATTGGACGTCACGCCTGCCGGGAAATACAAGGCTGAATATTAAAATTTGATGAATTCTTAGAGATCAATGTCAGGCAGCAGCTGCTTTCCATCTAGTGCAGAGGTTTCCAGTGCTACCATGTTGACTTAATATACTTAGAATTTCTGTCACTTGCTAACTATCTTTGGCACTCTCTTGTGTAAAAAGCCATGCCACTTGCTGAAATAAAACTCTAGTGTGTTGTGTAGGTGGACATGTAGTTACGATGAGGAATGCTATGTCTGTACCACACAGATATTTATATAGAAAGTTACTCATGGAAAAAGCTTACTGTGTTTCCTACCATGTACACCCACACCATTTATTAGTATATTTAAGGAATATTGAGTGCGAGGGGGGAAATTAACCTGACACAGATGCTATATAAACTTCAAACTTACATTACCAAAGCCTCAGCCATGGTTCCACTGTACAGTAATGTTGTGTCTTTTTTTTTTTTTTTTTTTTTTTTTTTTTTTGTATGTGTGTTTTTCTTTTTTTGGTGTCTATTTTTTTGGGTAATTTTTTATGTTGAACAATACCCTACAACTATGAAAAAGCTTGTGATGCCTAAATTATTGTACAGCATACATAGGATATATTGGAGTGATAAAAGGGAATAAATATACAATGCATTTTACCAATGAATCCATTTCTTTTCTGTGTACCTGATACTGGGGTACAAAGAAGCTAGGTTCAATGATGGATAGATAGATAGATAGATAGATAGATAGATAGATAGATAGATAGATAGATCTTGCAGATCCAGGCTCATTTTATGCATGCCCAATATTAGATCAACTGATGATCAATGTAGCATGCTTGAGAACGGTTCTGAGAGGGAACTGAAACGTTGCATCTTTGTATTTTTTTGCACTTTGCAATAAACCACTACTTTCTTTCACTTATGCTGGAGTGCTTGGGACTTTCGTTTTGTAGATAGATAGATAGATAGATAGATAGATAGATAGATAGATAGATAGATAGATAATGGTGGCTTGAAAATGGTGGCGTGAGGCCACAGAAACGTTGCCTATTGCTGTGCTGTGACAACTTATTTTTGAACACTGGAATAAACACTGATTTTTGCATCTATTTGGGAGTGCCATTGAATCTACTTCAGATATATTAGGAAGTCCGTGGTTGGGACTACAACAGGCACCCGTTCACACTACTGGCAGTGCTGCTGAAATAACACACATAGATAGATAGATAGATAGATAGATAGATAGATAGATAGATAGATAGATAGATAGAAGATAGATAGATAGATAGATAGATAGGAGATAGATAGATAGATAGATAGATAGATAGATAGATAGATAGAGATAGATAGGAGATAGATAGATAGATAGATAGATAGATAGATAGATAGATAGATAGATAGAAGATAGATAGATAGATAGATAGATAGATAGATAGATAGATAGATAGATAGGAGATAGATGATAGACTGGAGAGAGAAAGATAGATAGATAGATAGATAGATAGATAGATAGATAGATAGATAATATTGATATAACGATGATTGATATTAGTTATTAGTCGATAAAACAAACGATAGATAGATCCTCTACATGTCATGATGCATGCATACTCAATAGAACAAAGGTGAGCTCTCAGCCAACCTCATCCATTTCAGCATTGACTATGGAAGCCAGATGGTCAGATGTTTGTTAGGAAATCTATCTTCCTTGTTGAAAAAGACTGCAGTGAAAAAAAGCAGCTTGAAATGTCATTACTCTGGAGGGGAAGTCCCGCAGGAGGTTAGGTAAATTGGGAACATACTTAGTTTTTACCTCCCCAGTCTTTATTCCATACAAATGCCTATTGCTGGCATAAATCTATTTGGTGATATTAGAAGCAATTAGCATGTAGTGAAACATCCCGGGGCCCGCAGGCCATTCCAGGAAGTGCTAGATCCTAATTTCATCAACCCCCTACTGCATCAATTATTGCTGAAGCTGATTGTTTGCTGAAATATCATTATATTGCCGGGTGTTCAGCTCATCATTTACGTAAAGCTTCTAAGGGGGAAATGGTTCTCACTAACAGAGATGTTTTAAGGAGCATCTCATTATTAGATTGGGGAAGAAATAGATCAAGTAATGACTGGGTACAGTACAATATCACTCCGGCAAAGGATCCTTTTAGCATTTTGGTCATGTAGCAAACTCTCCTTGACAACATTGTGTGAAAATACAATTCTATAGATTTCCTCTTCTCCTTCCCCTGGTTCCCATAAGGTCAGTGCAACAATAAAAATTATTAGAGGACTGTGGTTGCCCAGGATCGACGCAAGGAATAAATGGAGATGGTAGACTTTGCAGTCGCATGGAGAAGACTATAAGATTAGTAAGCTACATGTTTACTAAAGAGATCATCACTATATGGTTGTCAGTTGTCAGAGTAGCAGTTAGAGAATGTTCCATAAGTAGAGTAATGTGGGTTAAAAGGGTTGTTCAGGATAAAACAAAGGATAGCCTATCCACAGGATAGGCTTTTTAGTAGTTGATTGGTGGTGTGTTGACACCCAGCTTCCCTGCCGATCAGCTGTTCGGTGCCCACACTACAGTAAGAGCAGAGCTGAAAGCCGTTGCTTCTGTTCTCTGTGTAGTGGTGGCATCAGGGTACTGCAGCTTCAGCTCTTATTTAATTGAAAAGCAGCTGAGGTTGCAGTAGACTGGTGCCACCACCACACAAGGAACACAGCCAACTGCATCCGGCTCCATTCTCCCTGTAGCATAAGCACCGAACAGCTGATCAGCAGGGTTCTGACACTCATGGCTCCTGTCAATCAGCTGTTCAGTGCCCGTCCTGTGGATAGGCTATCCATTTATCCTGTTGTAAGTAATTTGTAAGCCACCTTCTAGGTGGTCTGTATAAAGCTGGTCTACACATATGGGAACCACTGGCCAAACAGCTATTTCTCCTGATCCCCCCACATGTCCACCCTCAGCACGGCATGTGTTCTCATTAAGAAGAGTGGATAAGCCTCTGTTAAGGGTCCATTTACACAGAAAGATTATCTGCCAAAGATTTGAAGCCAAAGCCAGGAATGGATCTGAAAAGAGGAGAAATCTCAGGCTTTCCTTTATGACCTGATCTCTGTTTATAGTCTGTTTCTGGCTTTGGCTTCAAATCTTTGGCAGATATAATCTGTCAGTTTATCTTTCTGTGTAAATGGACCCTATTCCACCAACAGATCTGACGACAGATTATCTGCCAAAGATTTGAAGCCAAACCCAGGAGTGGATTTGAAAAGAGGAGAAATCCAGTCTTTCCTTTATGACCTGATCTCTGTTTATAGTCTGTTCCTGGGTTTGGCTTCAAATCTTTGGCAGATAATCTGTCATCAGATCTGTTGGTGGAATAGGGCATGATAGACTTTTGTGGCAGCTTATCTCCCTGAGAACAAAGAGATCAGTCAATTAAAGTCCAACAAGACCAATCCTTCTTTTTCCTGACATTGGAAGGCCTCAATACCTGTTAGAAATAAATATCTAATTTGTAGGATCCACTTTATGCTCTGGAGGTATAATAAGATGATTGATAAATTACCCCGTTATCTTTATGTAAAAGATGATCTTGAGAATGAGACTAACTATCAAATGTCTATTTCATACTTAAAATCCATCAGCTTCATAAATTTGGCTGTAGCAATCTAGAGGAAAATAAGAGAAATATGAAGCAGACCAGCTGCCAACCAGCTCCCGGGAGGGACGGGATTCTTCTGATTCTGTATATGGCAATTGAGTTAATTCCCTGGATCAATCACCTAAGTTATGGTATTTACTGATTATAACCACAGATGTAATTTCCTGGAAGAAAAGCTCCTTTTCATCCTTTTTTTTTTAATCCTTTTAGTGAATGAGAAGCACCACATCCCATAGTTGGGGATCCCATTGCTCCAAAACGAAATTTAGAAATAAGAAAATTATAGCTCCTCTTTAGAGAAGTCAACATCTTTCCGAGAAGCATACACTGTCTTTTTGTTAATTACATAGTCAACTTCCAATAGTCTAGGATATAAAGTATCAGCGGAACTTCTGGATAAGTGGCTTTTAAAGGGTATATCTTCCTTTGATACATAAACGTAAGACTCTTTTTGCATCTAGTTTTTTTTTCCACGTTCGGCATGTATGTTCCGAAACCTTCTGGTACACGCTACAAATGTGTCCATAGGCCTTTTTGTAATCATGAAGAAATATATAACACACTACTATGATATTAAAGGGAACCTGTTATTGCAATTTAATTCTCCTGGTTGCATTGAAGAAAAAAATCTCTCTACGTACTCTTAGACTTTGTTTTGAAATGTTTTGGAATAGACATGAAGTTGCAACGGGTGGCTCTTTTGCAAGGTTTGGCTTAGATGCTCCTCAACTGATTAAGATGTGTGGCCTAGTCCTATAATTTGTGACACCCGCTTCCTGTTGTGTTGTCTAACTTGATATGGAGCATGGTGACATGGACTGGCACGCCTATTATTTGTGGTTCCCACCTTTCTCTTGTGTTGTCTTTCTTGATGTTGAGCACAGTGGATATGTGACATATAGACTGGCACTCAATGATTTATGGTGCCTGGCTTTCTCTTGTGTTGTCTTTCTTGATGTTGAGCACAGTGGATATGTGACATATAGACTGGCACTCAATGATTTGCGGTTCCCACCTCTATCCTTCGTGTCTCCTTGCGCCTTTCTCAATGTTCTGCAACTGACTGAAAAACTAAACACAAATATATGTCTGTTTTCTTAGTTGTTCGGTCTGTTACCTATTAACTTGTGGTGGAGACTGATGCAAACTAGTGTCCTTTGGTTTCCATTTATGTCACATGAAAAACTGATAAGACAAGTAAGGGAAAGCAGCAATACATACAGCATCACTGCTTCCATTTGGGCTGCCCAGAAGCAGGAACTAAACGAGTCCAAAACAAATCACCAAAAATTGCAACCAATCTATGTTTCTTTGGTGAAATTTAAACAGAGGATGATTTGTGCCAAATTGATTATTACTTTTTTTCCAAATCTAAGGGCCTTTTTTACACAGGACGATTATCATGCAGAAAATTGTTATATCGTTCTAATTTAAGCGATAATCGTCCTGTGTAATTGCAGGCTTCGATCGAAAAATCGTTCATGTGCCGTTGATCTGACCCTAATATCATTGTTAATCGTTCGCTTATCGTTCATTGTAGGTTCCTAATCCACAAATCGATTTTTCGACGATTAACGATCTCAAACAACTACTGTAGAGAACAACCTGAAACCCAAATACACGGAACGATGATCATTACTTATGATCGTTCCTGTGGTCGTCCTGTCGTCACTACTGCCTTAATTTCATACCTCAACATCCTATTACACCGAACGATGTGCGAACAATTTTCAAACGATCAACAATAAAAATAGGTCCAGATTCTATTAAGTGACCAACGATTTCTTGTTGGTGGTCTAATCATTGCCTGCTATTATGGTGCGTTTACACAGGCAGATTTATCTGACAGATTTTGGAATCCAAAGCCAGGAATGGATTTGAAAAGAAGAGAAATCTCAGTCTTTTCTTTATGACCCATTCCTTGTTTATAGTCTGTTCCTGGCTTTGGCTTAAAAAATCTGTCAGATAAATCTGTCTGTGTAAACGCACCATTACACGAAATGATTATGGTTCAATTGCGAATGTTTTAACGATAATCGTCCCATGGAATAGGGCCCTCACACTACATTTGTTCGCTGTAGTTCCGCATTCGTTAACTAATCATTCAGTGTAATTGCACTTCAGTTATTCTTTTGTTGGGATCATGTGATGTTAAAGATTATAGTAATGATCATGTAACGATCGTACCTAACGACTATTGTTCTACGTAAAATGGTGAACAACTTCAACAAGTTAACGATAAACAATCTTGTTCGTGATCATTCATCGTTATTTGTTAAAAATCGCTAAAAATTGCTTAGTCTGATAGGACCTTTAAACATAATGGTTTTTGGTGAACCCTCAGGAGTCCAGCTCAATGAACCCTTCTTTGGCTAGGTGGCAGCTTTTGAAGGTCCATGACCATGTCCATGACCATAGTATATAATCCCTCCTGGATATTCTTAAAGTGAAACTGTCACCCACTTTGTACATTCTGACATCTCTACACAGGTGTAAAGGGTAAATTTAGTGTTTTTCATACCTTATTTCATATCATACATTATGGTGCTTGTTCAAGTAAAAAGTGTCCTTTTATCAACTGCAGATTGTATTAAGTGGGCACCGTTGGTCCCGCCCCCTTGATGCTTATTGGTTGACCGATGTAAAGGGGGTGGGTCTAGACCTTTTCGGCCAGACTGTTCCAATGACCGGAGAGGGGCGGGGCCAACTGTGGAGTTCTGGGCGGGGATAAGTGGCGGTAATGCCGCAAGGTCACGCCCACTTAACACAATCTGCAGTTGATAAAAGACGACTTTTTACTTTAACAAGCACCATGACGTATGATATAAAATAAGGTATGAAAACTGCTAAATTTACCCATTACACCTGTGTAGAGATGTCAGAATGCAAAAAGGAGGTGACAGTGTCACTTTAACTGGTTAACTCAATGGCAATACAATGTGGCTATTTCATGGCTATCTAAACTAACCAAAAACATACTACAAAAAAATCTGGATGTGCAAAAACACAGAAGCCATTTATCTAGACAATACCATATGTTTCAAATGATAGTGAGGTACATAGGAGAAAACAAAAAATTCCTAAAATTTCATCCAATTAAGGACGGTCAGAGGGTTTCATTGTTAACTAAACACTAGAGCGGGTTAAAGAGTTGACCGATCATTAGGGAAAAATACCTTTCACCTGCTTGGATTGTCTACTTATTTATTATGCATACAAAGGGTTCAAGGATCTGTCTCATGTTTCATTCTTCTGCTCCATGAAAAGAAATACCAGACAGGAATACCACTTCTTTGTGTATGGTGAGGATTGCTGTGATAACAGATGGAAGTTAGTATACTCAGGTGTAAAATGAATTCTTCAGACGGAACAACCTCACAATACAATGGAGACCTTTTTATCAATGTCTGTAAACATATTCCCATCATACAGGTCAAACATTAAATATATGCTTTAAAAAAAAATTCCACAAAAAAGTAGTGATCTTAATTTAGTGGAAAGTTCCAAAGTTCCTCAGGGGGAGAGTTCAGGTATTATCTGTAAAAGAAACGTTTAATAAGTGTTCATTCTCCCAATAGCACCCCAACAGGATAAATAAAGAATTACATGGTGTCAAGACATTGGTAGACTAAGCTTGCATGGACAGGCCAGAACCTCAAGAAGAAGGGAGACAGTTCTTTTCTATCTCCCTGGTTTAGCAAATTGATGAAGATCCCAAGTGAGTCATAAGGTGCCCATTCATTTTCAATAACTGTTGACTGAACAATCGTTGGGCAAAAGTTATCTCTACTGGGTTCTCCATACAAATGAATTCTCCACTTGGCCAAATGTTCATAAGTTTTCTATGGGGGAGAGGAGTAAGCCAGAGACAGACTGCTCTGGTGCAGGCTTTTTCCTCCCAGAACAATATGATCAGAAGTTAAAATTCCATCACACCTGACCCTTCCCTTTACCAATATCATCTGGCAGTGGAGATTCAGGAGTGCCCTATACACGTATACCAACTTTGATATAAGGTGTACGGGTATCTTTTCTCTCCTTTCCAATCTAACCTTGCATGGAAAGATGGACAGTTGGATTATTCCAAACCCCCACCCAATTTCTTTTCACCCAATGTTAGATTGGGTAGAAGAATATGCTTGCTAGGCCCTTAATCCAAAAGTAGCCTAAAAGAGTACTTTAAATGGGTTTCCTACATCAGTGTTTGTTTGCTGCATGGAGGGTAATGTGGACAACCATTGAATGCCAAATCCTAACCTCCAGAGAAGCTTCCACTTTGCCATGTTGCCTTAGCAATCGTCTCTTTCAAGTTTCGGGCAGGAGAGTACTTCTTTATAAGTGGAGCTACTCCTTAATAGAATGTTTGCAAATCTAAGCATTAGGTTAATGGAGACAGTTGCTAAGCAATAGATAAGCAGTAGCGCCATACATACTGACTTCATACTGTTTCACTTATGAAGAGACGGTCTAGTTTCATACTTCCTTTGTGTGGTTTGTATTCAATTTTATATATAATCTACAAAAGGTTAAGCGAGTGACCAGAATAGCAGTATGCTATTTTCTGGCTCCAAATATTCTTTATATGAAAAAAAATCTGCTTAAGTGTAACTAAATACAAAGGTGAGACAGCATCACATCTAAGCTGGATACTGTACTAGAAAATAGGGAGTCAGGTTCTCCTGTATAGGTGTTTATATTAAAGGTTTTCAGTAGATTGCCTTCAATGTAAATGTATGCATGGTATGTGGGAGCCAAGAATAATCTCACCGAGGTATGTTGTTAGAAATAAGTATTAGAAATATGAGCTGGGCACATTATTGTCATTAATTCTCATACTCCGCAATGAATGAAGCCATTGTGAAGTCATGAAACCCAATGGGCTAAACCAAATTTACTGAAACATTACAAGATGAGCTTTTTTTTTATTAACTTCTTCGATGTAAAAATTTTTTGTAATTGTCATTTTTTATGTCATCCCTTTATATATCATCCTTGTCTTTGTATTCATTTCTTTAGAATAACGTGAAAGAGAAAAAAGACAAAGCTACATACCACTAACACTTCAAAGGAAAAGCACAAAAATCAGCATTAAGGAAGGTTACAGCCATGGGGTATCCTATACAGGCCTTTGCCTGTCTTCTTTTAATGCTGGGTTCTCAGGTCGACAGTGGACTTATAAGAAAAGTTATCCGACACAGAAGAGATGCTGGTTTAAACATCACCTTGCCTGACAGCAACCAGCCAGTAGTGTTCAACCATGTGTACAATATTAAGGTTCCAATGGGGTCCCTATGCGGAGTTGACCTGGACCCTATAGGAACGGCCGAAAATGAGGTAAAGCCACAGACGGAGGTTGATAAAAATTACCAAGAAACCACTTTAAATGGGGAAAACCAGATAGTTTTTACACATCGGATTAACATTCCTAAAAGAGCTTGCGGGTGTACAGCCTCTCCAGATCTCAAGGATCTTCTAAGCAGACTCGAGGAGTTGGAAGGCATTGTGTCATCTCTTCGAGAACAATGTACCACAGGGCCTGGGTGCTGTTCCAATACACAGCCTGCTGAAGGTGAGAATACTCCACTCTACTAATGATATATAAACTTTTAGTACAAAAGACGATGTCATCTTTTGAGAAAAACATTTCCCTAAAAGGTCACTTTTTAATGTGATTTTGGGTGGTCGCCTTAAAGGAGAAGTCCGGCATGTTCTAAAAGCCGGCAGCTTGCAGGTGAAGGGAGGAGAATTTATTTCAAGTAACAATTTACCTTTTCCTGTGCTCGCACTGAGTAGCTGGAACGGCTGCAGGACCCTCACCAGAAGTAATTTTCCCCAGAATTTTGATGACTGGACGCTCAACCAATCAGTGACTGGAGCTGCATTCCTTCCCCATTCACTGACTGGCTGAGCGGCCAGTCCATCAGTTTGGTTATTACGTGGACACCTTGGCAGGGCCTTGCGGGGTCCCAAGGCTGCTCCCGTCGCTCACCGTGGGCATAAGGAGAGGTAAGTTATTATGTGAAATCAGATTCCCCTTGCAGGCTGCCAGACTTTTCTTTAATAAGGTTTCTTTGATGATAGGATGGAGGCAATGTGGATGTCAGCAAATTAAGGTAAATTGTGTAAAAAGGATCCATAGCCTAGAACAAAACATCATAAAATGGCCAAAAAAATGTAAAACTATAGTGAGTGCCACTCAATATACAGTAACTCTCTCAGTTCAGTGTATTGTACAAGCAGATCTATTCATAAAGTATTAGGGTTTAGTAAGTCTTTACTAAGGCATGATGTAGCTATAAGGGTGCAGAAGTAGCAATGACTCCCAGGACCCAGAGGGCACAAAGGTATATTTGCCACATAAGAAGACACCAGTGTTATAAATTATAGAGTAGGGACTCTATTAGAGATTTTGCTTCAAGGTCCAGGATCTTTAATTTACACATCTTCATCAAAGCCAAGGCAGCTATTTCCCCTTTTATGTTTTTGGATATGTAACTTAACCACACAGCCTTGTCTCATCTCTGGTAGCTTCCCTTTTAAGTGGTAAAAAAAAACTATTTGCCCAGTTGTCCCATTAAAATATTGCATGCATCCCTATAGACTACTCTATAATTAAACCAATGCTGAACATCTCATATTACTCCCAGGCATATTGGTTGTTTTGTAATAAGGAAAGAGGGGGTTAGCCCTTCTTGTAAAATCTTATAATTATATGTCTACAAATGAGTTTTTTTTTAACTTCTCACTAGACTTGAGCCATTAGCAGTAACCACAAAGAGCGGAAAAAATGTATCAGCTAGTAATAATGTTCCTTAAAGTAAAGGGAACTGAAACAATAATTGAGACTGAAGTTTTCATGAGGTGGCACTTGTCTACAGTCCAAGTATTGCAAAATGTGGCATGGCACACATAAGGAGAATTATTAGTTTCTTAATGTTTTGTTCTTAATTAAACAGTCTTTTAAGAGATCAGACACAGCTTTATTGATCTTGTAAATTTTTTGGGTAACTAACAATCAGTTGCATAATGATATATTAATAAAATATGTGAAAGGAGGAGGAATGGGAGGGGCATACATAAAAAAAAAAATATGATCAATACTATTATTTCACTGGCACCAGCTTCAAAGCTTTATCTGGTTTTGGATAACCTCTTGTTACGGGGATTGTCCAGGGGTAACAAAATGTCTGGGGTAGGTGTAAAAATAAAAGTTAACCTATACTCACCTACCCCTGATCACCTGCAGCTGCCATGATGACTCTCTCAATCCTTAGTCCTTTCTACCTGGTTCCTGACCATCAAACATACCTGCAGGAATTGCCCTTCTCAGCCAATCACTGACTGTGGAGGAGTGCCACCTCAGTTTGTGATTGGCTGAGTAGGAAGGTTTCCGCAGGGATGTTACAAGATAGTCACAAAAAGTAGCTGAAAGGAGTGAGGGCTGGGAGCATAGGCTAAGCAGCTGAGCGGTCAGGATAGGTAAGTATCAATTTTTTAATAAATAAACCACCCTTAGGCATTTAGATACATTTTTACTCCAAGACAAGCATTTAAAGCAACTCTGTACCCCACAATCTGCTCCCCCCAAAACAGCTTTTACCAAAAAAACTACTTTTAAACTTTTAGCCCTGTGTTAAATTGGTGTGACCTAGAGTGGCTGTGCCCTTAGGAATGCCCCTCTGGAGGATTTCTCCAATTCATCACTTGTGTGAACACCGCACATGTACTGGATGGTTAAAGCGCGTGTACAGTGTTCAGACAAGTGATGAATATGAGAAATCCGGCCGAGGAGCATTCAGAATGATGAGAAGGGCGAGAAGAAGGGACAGAGAGGCGGTGCAGGCTCTTTAAAAATAGTTTTTTTAGGACAATAACTGCATCACCTGCCAAACAGACCCCAGGACAGATCTTGGATTTAAAGCAGAAATCTGACTGTATAAGCGGTTTTGGGAGAGCTGGGAAGATTGTGGGTACAGAGTCGCTTTAAGCTTTTAGTCATTCCTGGTAAAGGTTTATTTACAACAAGTAATTGTATTTTATTGAGTTTAGATGAAAATTTATATAGTTATTTATATGTGTTTTATTCAAGTGCTACACAGTATAATAAGGGTGTTATCCAGACTCTAAGGGAGGTTTTCAGCCAATGTAATGCTAGGTAATAAAAAAATTATATTCACTTCTCTCATTGCTCCCAATCCAACACTTCCTGGTGCCTCCAGTTTCTGATTTTCTTGGTCCTTCTTGAAAAGAACATTTGACCATTGCAGCCTATAATTGGCTACAATGGTAACCTGGAGTCATATACTTATGGTAGAAGAGACCAGGAAGTGCAGTGCATGATGGGAACCCAGGGTTAAATTTTTTTTTTTGTTCTAGTGGCACTCACATATTTCTATATAAATATATGCACATATGTTAAACAGGTATTTTGACCGTAGATAATTATGGCATGTACATTCTGCTGATAGGTTCCCTCTCAGAGGTTGGTGCCCCATATTTTAGACATTTAGGACCAGAGAGAGGAAAAACTCCATTTGTGCCTAAACAAGGGTTTCAATGAGCACTATTGTGCATGTAACATAAACATATTGCACCCCTCCATCCCCATGGTGCCATACAAGGCTGACTACTCAAGGTCATATACCAAATACACAAACAAAATTAAAGTCTGTGATTGGAATGCCCCTTTAGGGTGAATAGGTAGGTTTACACACAGTCCTATTGTTATGACTAAACAAAATGAGCCCCAGTATTTAATTTAGGTTCTTGATATAGTAATATGTAAAATAGATTTTCCTTCATGATATCAATGTGTTTACCCATACAGGTAAATTGGAAACCAAGCCTTACTGCAACGGACGTGGCAACTACAGCACTGAGACTTGCAGCTGTATTTGTGAGCCTGGTTGGAAGGGACCCAACTGTACAGAAGCAGAATGTCCAGGAAACTGCAACAACAGAGGAACATGTGTGGATGGCAAATGTGTTTGCTTTCCAGAATACACCGGAGAGGACTGTGGCGAATTAACCTGCTTGGATGATTGTAATGACCAAGGAAGATGTGTTAATGGAGTCTGCGTTTGCTTTGATGGCTTTGCTGGGGAAGACTGTAGCGAAGAGGTTTGTCCCGTGCCTTGCAGTGAGCACGGAAAGTGTATAAATGGCCGATGTGTGTGCGAGGAAAACTTTATGGGGGAGGACTGTAGTGAACCCATGTGTCCAAACAATTGCAACAACCGTGGACGGTGTGTGGACAATGAGTGTGTATGCGATCACCCATACACAGGAGAGGACTGCAGCGAGTTGATTTGCCCCAATGACTGCTTCGACCGCGGTCGTTGTGTAAACGGTGTGTGCTTTTGCGAAGAAGGGTTCACCGGTGAGGACTGTGGGGAACTGGCCTGTCCAAACAACTGCAACAATAAGGGTAAATGCGTCAATGGACTCTGCGTGTGTGATGAAGGATTTACTGGGGATGACTGCAGTGAGCTGAGCTGTCCAAACAACTGCAACAACAAAGGGCGTTGCGTAAATGGAGTGTGCATATGCAGTGAAGGCTTCATGGGAGAGGACTGTAGTGAGTTGAGATGTCCAAATGATTGCAGTAACAAAGGTCGCTGTGTAAATGGACAATGTGTCTGCGATGAAGGATTTATGGGCGAGGACTGCAGTGAACTCCGATGCCCCGATGACTGTAACAATAGAGGTCGCTGTGTAAATGGCCAATGTGTGTGCGATGAAGGATTCATGGGCTTCGACTGTAGCGAACTGAGATGTCCCAATGACTGTAGCGACAAAGGGCGATGCGTAAACGGTCAATGTGTCTGCGATGAAGGATTCATGGGACTGGACTGCAGTGAACTAAGATGCCCCAATGACTGTAGCGACAAAGGCCGATGCGTCAATGGTCAATGCATATGCGATGATGGCTTCATGGGAGAAGATTGCTCAGAGCTGAGATGTCCCAATGACTGCAACCACAGGGGTCGCTGTGTCAACGGACAGTGCATATGCGACAATCTATTCATGGGTGATGACTGCGGTGAACTTCGCTGCCCTGATGATTGCAATGACAGAGGACAATGTATCGATGGGCAATGCGTATGTAATGAAGGATTCACTGGGGACAACTGCGGTGAACTTACCTGCTTTAACAACTGTAACAATCAAGGCCGTTGTGTCAATGGACAGTGCGTATGCGATGAAGGTTTCATTGGAGAGTTCTGCTCTGAAGGTATAGTATATCTGTCAAATTCATTTATGTAAAATAATCTTTCAATTTCAACAGGCTTAGATTCTTTAGAAGTTTTATAAATTAGATCTTTTTTTTTTCTTTTCATTAATATGCATGTTTCATGCTAAAATGAAAAGCAGAAATTTCACACCAAGCTGTTAGAGCTTGTTGAGTAGATCGTATTATGCTTTTGCCTCATTTCCATTTAAACAGAGATGATAAAAATCTCTGAACCATAGCTTGCACACCTGGAACTAGAGTCGGTGGGGTCTAAGCAATTTACACATTTGATATCGAGCTATGGCGTGTAACACATCTGTTTTCATTTTCCTATGGCATGTTGAGTTTTATACTGTATAAATGCAGAGTGTTTTCTTGGGAAAGGGCCGATGCGGGTTTTACTGTAGAACAAATACTGGAAAAATTAAGATATAGTGGGTGATATAATTTGTATATAGCTTGTATGTAGAAACATACCACCACTACTTTACCTAACGCTGACCATACAAATAAAATAAATCTTGTCCAAATGAAAACAACAAAGCCATGTGCATGGACCATAAACTTTTTAAAGGCAATTGTTCTAAAGGACAGAACCTTAACAGGTAATGTAATAGAACATGTCCCAAATTCTAACAGATTCCTTTTACATGTATTAACCTAAGGTCACACTAACGGCCCTATTAAACGAAGCGATTATTGGCTGTATTGGCCGATAATCACTTCATGTGATAGAAGAAAACGGTCAGCCGACATGCACAATGTCAGCTGATCGTTGTTTTTCAACAGGCTGAAATGCTTACGATCAGCCTGGCAACTATCTGCTGCCGTTGCTCCATGTAATAGAAGTGGTGGAAGCAGACCGTCACTGTCTTTTATGGGCTGTCTGGACGATCTGATGATTGTCCAATGAACTAATGAACAAATTGGCTCTTTCGTGGAAAATTGTAGGAGCATGCTGTGAATATTCTTTCATCAATGAAAGCTCTTTTGTTCATGAGCTACCTTTTGTTCAACTTTAATCTGAGGTGTATGGGCATGGTGACATAGAGTTCGGTAACATAGAAAACCCATTAGACCCTTATTATGTTTTTGAAGGATGGGAGTATATCAAACGGTCTTTAGAAAACCCATGCAGTTTGCTCTGGTTGATAAATGGTATCTACAGATAGTAGCTAAGTAATTTTATTATAATTTTTGCCTTCCAGCACCAGGGCTTCCCTTTCAGTAGGTCAGTGGAGATAGTGTAGTCTCCTAAAATTCCTTTGGCCACTTTGGTTTCCAGTTTCCGGTTTATGTATCTATGTAGCATTACGAAATGAGATTACACATTTCTCTGGGTCAGAGATCATTGGGAGCAGAATGTTGGTGCACAATGTTATGCATTATTTTTCATCACTATGTATATGGTAAGATAATAAATGGAAAAAAAAACACAATAAGAAGCACACATTACATACATTTTTTTTCATGTGCCAATGCTTTTAGAGCCAGCACTTTACTACTTTGATGGCTCATTTATTTTTACATTAATGCAGAGTACATTCTATAGGCTGCACTAGCAACATCTAGATATGCCTTCATAGAGCTGGTTCTTTTATATAGCACTGAGCAACACAAATCCACTATTTTAAACTAGTTTTAGCAGCACTTCAACCTTTGTTATACATGCCCTCCAATATGATGAGACTATATAAATTAGTTACTTTTATAGTTCTGTTTTAGGTTGGAGAGAACTAGAAAGTTTCCAATTGTTAATAACTCAATGCTCTTTTTTTTTCACGCAACAGTATCACCCCCAGAAGACTTGGTTGTGACAGATGTAACCACTAAAACCATGAACCTTGAATGGGTCAACAAAATCAAAGTTACTGAATATCTTGTTACTTACGTTCCCACAAGCCCTGGCGGCTTAGAGTTTGACTTTAGAGTCCCCGGAGACCAAACAATGGCCACTTTAAGAGAACTTGAACCTGGAGTAGAATACTTTGTCCGTGTATATGCCATCCTCAGGGACCAGAAGAGTATCCCAGTAAGCGCCAGGGTTGCTACACGTAAGTACAATTCTTCTTTCCTTTTTCTTTTTGACAATGGCTTATTGAAGTGCCCTGAATGACAGTCATCCAAAAAGGCAGCCGTGAAACAACCAAAACAAGACGTTGGGGGACCTTAGCCTCATAATAACTTATCGATGTGTTCTCTTTTAGACCTGCCTACCACCGATGACCTCAGATTTAAAACAATAAAGGAAACTTCTGTTGATGTGGAGTGGGAACCTCTAGATATTTCCTTTGATACTTGGAAACTCATCTTCCAGAATATTGTAAGAGATTTACTTTTTTCCTTTTTTTTCTATAACTCTAGTTAGCCCATAGTAATCGCAGATATCCACTTCGGACCTTTATTACACATCATGCTGAAATAGTACCTTTAGGATGTATGAGATGTCGTGTTGATCGACAAGGGGGATCGTGTAGTTATATAAAGAGTGCAAATTGTATGATGGCTCAAGGTCAATCACCCTATTGGTACAAGCTGTATAGATGGCTTTGAACTTCAGAACAGGAAAGCAGGAGTCTATTCAGTGTGACACTTACAGGCACCATAGGGCATGTAATAGAAGTCCTTGTTCAAAGAGGACTGTTGTGAAATATGTTAAGACGCTATAAATGCCATGAAGACCTGAGAAATGTACATAAATGCAAACGTGTACATCTAAAAGCTAACACACTCTATGTAGACTTACTTATATGTGAGGGCTTACTTATAGAAGCACTGCAGCAAATGTTATTTTTGCACATATAATCCTAACTGATTAGTGATATTCAATTTTGCTTAATCCCAGCTCAGTTGTATATATACAATTTGAACCCTTATTGCCACCTGGGTCCAACTCTTTCTTGTGTAAATCAGAATTTAGTCCTCCCTGTGTGGAGAGGTTCCTGTGAACTCTACGATTACATTAGCATCTATAAATGTATCCTGACAGCTCTTAGATACCATCTATACCTAGAGTTCTGTAGATATATTTCTGCTCTATGTAAGGGACCAGGAGTGCAGTGATATAGTAGATGAGTCTATACAATAAATCATAGGGGCCAATAGAAAAGCTTGGAATGATCCTCCATCCACCATGACCATTTTCAACACTATGTTAAGAAAAGCTTGTAAATTGTCTTCATAAGGGACAAAGTACACAATGTTGTCATAGTATAGTTACAATAAACACAGTGATATCAAACAATATATATAGAGCATGCAGTGGTAATTGTTATGGTGATATTACAGTACAGGGATAATCGAGAATTGTGAATAGAATAGTGTGCACAGTAATGTCAGTGTGTGGCTAGGCTCACAGTATTGGAAAATAATGGCCATCTTTCAAAAAAATGGCCATCATTGTGCAAATTATGCCCGGTATTTAAATAAAATAAAATAAGGAATGTTATTTGCACAAAGACGGCTATGATTTTTACGTAGTATGAACCTAGCCTGTAAGAATGCACACAGTGATGCTCCCATATACTGCATTTTCCAGTCATCTGAGGAGCTACTCTATATGTAAAAATATCGGCGTAGCTAGTAGTCTAGTGGGACTTATTAATATTAAGGTCAAAAAGGTCTCAGCAAAAGTTATTCAGGCAGATTTCAGTGTAAAACATGAAATATTTCAAACAGGACAATTTATCTGAAAAGAAGTTCTTACATCCATTGTATTTCAAAAGTCACTAAACTGCCCCGTTACAAAATCATTTTCCATTGCATACCTTAATATATGTGAATATATTGTCCAAGGGTTTATGGCTCCCGGTAGATAAGAAATGTTTCAAATGCAAAAACGTTATTTCTAAAAGAAAAGTCTATCTTGTGAAAAGTCCCAGATTGTTGGAAACCAACGTTACAATATCTGTCATTTTGCCATGATTGCTCTGCACTTTTGTCAGTCTGTTCTACTTCCACATCAATCACGAAGGATAAAGTATTCATTCCATATGAAATGTGTTCTTTAGAGATAGTTTTGCCCCATAGGGTGTCACAGACATCCGGCACTGAGTGGTGCATTTTAGTTTTTAATAACTACACAAATATTTGATGGCTATTTGCAGAACGAATTAAACATCTGTCAACAGAAAACCCCTAAAAGTACCCCCGAAACTAAACTGTTTAGAAAAGTTTTTCCAACTTTTTAAGTTGACTTCATATTATTTTGAGTTGCTGACAAACCTACTGTATTACTATATTTTACAACATTTCCTTTTCTTTTTTCTTTTTTTGCAGAAAAAACAAAATGGAGAGATAACCACTAGCTTGGAAAGTTCTGTAACATCTTTTGAGCAGCAGGGACTTGCACCAGGAGAAACATATGAAGTATCCATACAGGTCGTGAAAAACAATACCCTTGGACCCGCTTTGAGCAAGCTTACTACTACAAGTAATGTAGACATATTTTACTATGTCCTCTTGAGTGAAAAGTATTTAGAAAATTTCGTAAAGTCAAAGACAGGACATGTTGGAAATGGCTGACGATGGAAGTGGGTGGTTCATGACAATGCAGTATCTAATAGACAATTATTACAATGGGTAACTACAGAATAGCAACATGATATAGAGGCAGAATATGTTTAAAGGAGAAGTCTGGTGAAAATTTTTATTAAAGTATTGTGTTGCCCCTCCCAAAAGTTATACAAATCACCAATATACACTTATTATGGGAAATGCACATACATTGCTTTTTTCCCTGTACTTACTACTGCATCAAGGCTTCATTTCCTGCATAACATGGTGATGTCACAGCCCAACTCCCAGAGCTGTTCAGGCTGTGGCTGCTGGAGAGGATGATGGCAGAGGGACACTGAGGAACACAGGGCACTGGAGGGACAGTGAGCATCCCTCTGCCATCATCCTCTCCAGCAGCCACAGCCCGCACAGCTCTGGGAGTCGGGTCGTAACATCACCATGTTATCCAGGAAGTGACATCACCATGTTATCCAGGAAGTGACATCACCATTTTATCCAGGCAGTGAAGCCTTGATGCAGTAGTAAGTGCAGGGAAAAAAAACACTTTATGTGCATTTCCCGTAACAAGTGTATATTAGTGATTTGTATAACTTTTGGGGGGCAACACAATACTTTAATAAAAATTTTCACCGGACTTCTCCTTTAAGCATCGTTAGTTACAAGTTTTCAAACATAATTTGCTTTACTGAAGTTAAACAAATACAGTCAGGAGAATTGGTCACGTTTGTTTAAAAATGTGCAACTTTTTTTTGTTTTATTCATTAACACTTTATAAAAGTGACAAGAAAAGTGAAGGGGTGGGACTCACAGATTGTTTCACTCTAGGCATTAATTATGCTGTAGATGAATGTACAGTATGTTCTTCAATGGCATAGATTTTCTTCTCTGGAGTACAAACAATCAAATAATAGTGTGAGAAACATGTACTGCTTAATAAATCTGGTGAGCTTTAACTTAAGCCAGCACGCTTTTAATGAGACCAGACCAGTAAAGTCCCATAATTATGATTTTTCCAGGGAAAATAATTGATGGGCCATCAATGTTTAACTGCATCTTAGATCTCGATCAAGTAAACAGGGGCTGTGCTGCCACTCTGTTCACTACTGAGTGAACGGAGACAAACTCTGTTCACAGCATAGTGCCACCAAACAGCTGGTTGGCACGGGTATAGGGTGTCAGAATCATATTAATAAATCAATGACTAGCTATCCTGTGGGTAGCTCATCAGTCCATTTTGCTTGGGAAAACCCCTTTCAAGTGTTTCTATCTTTAAAAAAAAAAGTTGTCAAAAGTTTTAATCAGTCTTAGGGACCTTTTAAATTGATCAATCTTTGACAGAATTTCGCTGATTGGCGCTCATTTGTATTAATTTTAAAAAGTACAACTAATTAAATGACCAGGCCACACAAAGGATCCTTGTATCATTTGTGCGTCCATTTAAATGTATGCTTTGGGACCACATCCACCGTTTACTGGGGATGTTAAACCGATATTGATGGATTTTGCAAAGGAACCGATAAGTCAAGGGTTGGGTGTTTTTTTTAGCTCCTCAGCTGATTACCACTACTTTAACATGGGCCATTGATCAGCCAAAGGAGAGTTTCTGGCAAGGGTCTTTTACACACAGATGTGCACTGCTCCCCGATTGTTCTAGCAATCGGTGGGGGACTGAACACCCAGATCCCATACGATCAAAACCTTTTACATGTCTGTGTGACATGGGAAAAGTTTTTAAAGAGACAATAACACTTTAAGCCATTGATGGAGTTATAGTCATAATTAACCCTTTAAGGACAGAGCAAATTTAGATTTTTGCGTTTTCGGTTTTTCCTCCTTGTGCATAAAAGGCCATAGCACTTGCATTTTTCCACCTAGAGACCCACATGAGCCCTTATTTTTTGCATCACTAATTGTACTTTGCAATGACAGGCTGAATTTTTCCATAAAGTACACTGCGAAACCAGAAAAAAATTTAAAGTGTGGTGAAATTGAAAAAAAAAACGCATTTTGTTTATTTGGGGGAAATGTGTTTTTACGCCATTCGCCCTGGGGTAAAACTGACTTGTTATATATGTTCCTCAAGTCGTTACGATTAAAACGATATGTAACATGTATAACTTATATTGTATCTGATGGCCTGTAAAAAATTTAAACCATTGTCAACAAATATACAACACTTAAAATCGCTCCATTCCCAGGCTTATAGCGCTTTTATCCTTTGGTCTATGGGGCTGTGCGAGGTGTCATTTTTTGCGCCATGATGTGTTCTTTCTATCGGTACCTTGATTGCGCATATACGACTTTTTGATCGCTTTTTATTACAATTTTTCTGGATTTGATGCGACCAAAAATGCGCAATTTTGCACTTTGGGATTTTTTTGCGCTGACGCCATTTACCGTGCGAGATCAGGAATGTGATTAATTAATAGTTCGGGCGATTACGCACGCGGCGATAGCAAACATGTTTGTTTATGTATTTATTTATTTACTTTTATTTATAACCTGGGAAAAGGGGGGTGATTCAGACTTTTATTAGGGGAGGGGGATTTTTACTATTAACAACACTTTTTTTTTTACTTTTACACTTATACTAGAAGCCCCCCTGGGGGACTTCTAGTATAAGTGCTTTGATCTCTCATTGAGATCTCTGCAGCATAGATATGCTGCAGAGATCCATGAGATAGGCACTCGTTTACTTCCGGCTGCTGCAGCCGGAAGTAAACGAGTGCCGAGCCGGGGACGGCGCCATCTTGGAGCGGTCCCCGGCCGGCTTCATTTGCGGAGATCGCTCCTCCGGGACAACATCCCGGAGGAGCGATCTCCCCACTAGACACCAGGGATGACGCTGCGTCCGGTAATCGGATGCAGCTGTCAACTTTGACAGCTGCATCCGATTACTGTATTAGCGGGCACGGCGATCGGACCGTGCCCGCTAATACCTACGGTCCCGGGCTACACGCGGCACCCGGGACCGGCGCGGTTCAGAGCGGGGCCGCCGCGCGGCCCCGCTCTGAACTCCCTTACCGGCATCAGGGCGTAAATTTACGCCCGATGTCGTTAAGGGGTTAAAGTAATGTAGAAGATAAGTGTAGGAGAGCCATCTCCCAACTAATACAAATTATAAAACTTTATGCTAACACAATAATTTTGTTGAGGGGATCTACCTCAAAGTAACTCAACTTATCAACCTCATGGGTACATGTATACAACTATATGCCTCCCAATGACCTAACAATAATGCATACAGTTCTACATCTCCACAACTAGACTATGGGAACCTGTATCTGTGAACGCAGCAAAATGAGTTTTCTCACTGAATCAACGTTAGGTCATAAACCCACAAGAATGAATAGAAAATTCTATGATACCACCCAAGAAATCTTACTTCCCACACCATGTCTGACCAGTGGTCCGGGCGACAAAGACCTCAGTGTTCGCACTGTAGGCCGCAATGCAATTGAAAACACATGATTATAAACACCAACAGAGAGGATGGTGAATACTTAAGTCAAGCCAGCTGCTTTGTCACACAACGTAAAAAAAAAATCAATCACGACCCGCTTCTCTCCCGTGTTAGAAACATTCCATATAATCACACTAAACACGAACATGCCCGCTCCCCTATAGTTGCAGAGACTAGTGAATGAAAGTGAATGCTATAAATCAATAAGCCTGTAGGACTAGTGAGAGCCGTGGAGGGGGGGGAACACATAAATGGAACATGGAATATCCATCATGTTTTATGGCACCGTATTGCAAAACTCTTTGCCTTAGCTCCCAATGCATAGTTCATGGAATCCCTGTAGGATGAAAGTACATAAACACAAACAGAGGCTTACTATAAAAGTTTGACATTAAAATCCTTCTCTTTACGGGGCAGAGATCAATCATTTTACACATGCATGTTCACATTTACTCCTAATGACGTTGTTTGCATCCTGTTATATCTTATATCGTCTTTTTATATTATGCTTATGAATATGCTTCATGAAATTTTTGCCAAACTTCTTTATGAGATTCTCCAAGTGACCTTTCTGAACGAACACTAGTCTCATAGGAAACAACATCTTGTAATTTGCCGCGTCAATCCCGATCTGACATTTAGGAAGATACCAGCAAAAAGATCAATGAGAGATGTGGCTTTTCTCCCACACCATTCCTGAGCTACACATTACATTATCCAGACAACTCCAGACAATCTAATGACAAATCAGTTTTCTGAAATGAACTATAGACAATGCATTGTTCAGCCAAATGACATCATGTCGAAATTCTCTTTGATTCGGAAAGTTGGTATATTAACTCATTGACAGGAGTAGGATATATATCCAAAAACATTCAGACCAGTAGATTTCGACCGGTACTGGTGAATTTGTGAAAATTGTAGCATATCTTAACTATATTTACATTGCTTCTTAGGACTTGATGCCCCCAGTGACGTTGATGTGAAGGATGTCACGGACACATCTGCCTTAATAACATGGGTGAAACCTCTGGCTGAGATCGATGGAGTTTCTTTGACCTATGGAACAGGAAATGAGCCCAGGACCACAGTGGAGCTATCTGAAGATGAAACCCAATATGCTATGAACAATCTAAGACCAGACACAGAATACGAGGTTATCTTAGTATCTCGACGTGGAGAAATGACAAGTTCTCCAGTTTCAGAAACCTTCACAACAGGTATAAAAGACTTTTAAAAAGTTAAATCCAGTTTTCCAGGCTTAGAATAAAATGGCCAATTTCTTCCAGAAACAGCACAACTCTTGTCCTTAGGGTGGGTGTGGTTTTTTTTTAGCTCAGTTTCATTGAAGAGAATGGAGCTGAATTGTAATACCACACAATACCTGAGGACGGGGTGGTGCTGTTTTTGAAAAAAAAAAAAAAAAAAATCAGTTGTTTTTGTTAATAAGTGTAAAAAAAATGTAAAATCCTGGTGATAGTTCGTCTGTAATCTGTTTTGACTGTCTGACTACAAGGGAAATGAAGGAGGAGGGGGGTGTTAAACAAAAAGTGTGTGATCAGATATTGGGGACACATGTTTTTATCTCTTCCGATGTCTTAGCTCTTATATTTAAATATCTGTGAAGTTTAAGTATTTCTTTTACTTTTATTTTATGTAGATTTAGATACACCAAGAAATTTGAAGAAAGTGTCACAGACCGACAGCACTATTACTCTGGAATGGAAGAACACGTTGGCCAACATTGACTTCTACAGGATCAAATTTGCCCCACTCTCAGGAGGAGACCATGAAGAAATAACTGTACCTAGAAGCAAGCAGGCTACCACCAAGGCTACACTTACAGGTCAGTTAGTTCTCCCATAACTTGTGCTATTTTGTAAAATAAAAGAACATGACCAAAAGTTATTTTTTGCCAATCCCCAATCTCATAGACGTGCATGCTTGGCTCAGCCAAACATGTAAAGGAAGTAGCTTCCTGTAGTAGCTTGGCTCCCTTTAAAAATGAAAAGCATCAGACATATTAAAATCCAATTGCCTGATTGGTCTCTCCCATAATAACTGGCAGTGATGGAAAGGCGGGAGGGCACCTACACATTAGATGGTCAGCTGGTCCTGCCAAAGTTGTGTACAACCAACAATTTCTGATGTGGCTGCCCAGATTAGTTAATTTATTTACGTTGTTTAAATTACTTCCTAGGACTGAGACCAGGAACTGAATATGGCATAGGACTAACAGCAGTGAAACAAGACAAAGAAAGTGCTCCTGCTACTATCAATGCAGCAACCGGTAAGATATAAGCTTATAATGATATGGCACTGGCATTGGAAATAGAAGTGGTTACTATTAAAGTCAATTTTCTTTTTTAGACTTGGATGCCCCCAAGAACTTGGAGGTCACTGGTGCCACTGAGACCACCTTAAATGTACGATGGGTAATACCAGTCGCCAAGTTTGACCGATACCGAATGACTTACATCAGCACCGGTGATTCTGAGAGTGAAGTCCAGGTTCCAGTGGACGCCAGTTCCCACGTACTGACTGGCCTTGAATCCGGTAAAGAGTACACTATTTCACTGGTGGCAGAGAAAGGCCGATACAAGAGCAAACCAGCAACTGCAATTGGCCGTACTGGTAAGTAGCTAGCCGTTTACTTTGTACATTACTGACTTTTCTTGTGGAATTCATCTAATAAAGGGTCTTAAGGTCAATGATTAGTGGAGAAAGTATATAAAATAGTTTTTTTCCAGAAGGTGAAAAACTCGTCACAATTTTTGTTTCCAGGATAAGATCGGGAACGGAAGACGACAATATCTTTTCTCATTACCCTTGTCTCTTCTATCCTTATAACTAAACAAATTGTGTCCTTTCATTTATACAGCCAGTAAATATATTCCTTTTACTTGATTTTTCAACTCACAGATTTTCTTTTTAAGCTTTTTCTTTTTTTTTTTTTTCTGCGGAGCGTAAATGTGTCATCTTTACTTCTACAGACAAAGGATAATAAACCTCTGCCGCTTTTTTATCTTTTAATCTCAGTTTTGTTTTGCAGATGATATTACAAATGCCGCAGTTCTTTCAATTGTCCTTCTGTGTGTTTTTTTACTTGCTTTTCGTAAAGTGGATTAACTCATTGTTACCAACAGCCGTAGTGGTGAAGGAGAGTGTTTTTAAATGGTCATAGTACGACCCCCATTACAGATCTAAGACCGCAGGGTCTTGGACAGACTAAGTCAAAAATAGATCACCATAGATCCAAGTTATAGCAATCTGGAAAGTACTAAGTGGGGCATGGTCACATGCTCCTCAATGTCGGCCATCTTATTGACGGACTCACTACAGAGCAGGACAGCACAGCCTGGAGGAGGGGAGTCTGATTTTTAGCTCTATAAGGTACACAGGGAGATGCTGCCAGTATATACAGTGATTACACTTACTAATACTGTACACTAAACTATTTTGCTATAAAGTGGCCAACCCCTTTAAATAAAGGTACTAATAGTCCTTACAGAGCTGTATTACCTTGTCAGTGGTGGCATATGTGATTTGTGTCAGTTTCCTGTTAGCGTGCCTACTGGTTGAGCTGCATGCCCATATTATAGCGCCATGCAATATCTAAGTTTTACAGAACTATAATATTTACCTATATAATTCCATAGGTTCCTACTGTACCATCATATTCCACAGGAAACATTGCTTTTAGTAAAGGTTATATCTTTATACAAAAGGCACAATACTTTTGCCATACCAGGTGCCTACCCACTCTGCCAGGTGGGGATGCCTTAGTATAAACTTTCTACAGTCATTGTAGTGCTGGGTACTCTTTGGCTTTTAAGACTTGCTTGAATAGTTGCATACGAATCCTAAGTAATAGAGAAGAAACGCGATACAATCACTTGGTTGGCGCATAACTTTTTCCATGCCAGTAATTTTATAATAAAATCATACCATGACTTTTCAGATACATTTTCCCCGGTATATTTAATCCTTTTAAAAGCCAAGTGTCAGTATCAATGAAACCAATCTCACCCACAGCAGAGTTATTCGATTTTAACAACAATTGAACATAAGGAAATACTATGAAGGCAACGAGCGGTTTAGTGATTTCATCTCTTTCATCTGGTTTTGATGCATTCATCCTGTGAGACAAATACTGACTATCCAAATCAAACAGAGCTGATCGTCCATCCATCCTTGTTCCAGGAACATGCCCTGGGGTTCTAGTCCTAAGAGAGTCCCGGCTCTGTGCAGCAAAGTGGAAAAAAGTGATTAAGATTTAAAGACGGTCTTAACATGTTTAAGTATGAAGCAATTCTTTGTGTTTGGGGAAGACGATCTTAAATTCTATTCTGGCATGGGAATCCCAGCTGAGTTGTTTAATACAATACCGGTATTCATGATACCACCGAATGTGTTCAGAAACGTGTAGGTTTATTTATTCATGAGATCATATAATTCTTCCGTATGTGAGCTAGCAATAGGAAAAACCACAAGGCAGAATGGAATTACCATTCCCCTTACATTTTTTATTAGTTTTTTTTTTCTTTCTCTTCCATGTTACTAAGCAATTCTAAAAATAAAATCTACAAGTATCAATGAACTGCTTTAAAGGAGTTGTGCGGGGAGCAGAATATGGCTAATGCCTTTTGATTCCTAATACTCACCTCCTCTTTTCCTAAGTCTCAGAAGGGGCAAGTGTATAACCTGATCATCATGTGCAAGTGGAACCATCTCTGCATGTGATGCCCAATAGCAGCACAATGTTGGCGCAACACCGGAAAAGAGAGGACGTGAACGTCAGGGAGCAGAAGGTTGAACGTATTCTACTCCCTGGACAAGCCCTTTAAGAGTGGTATTAGTTAAAAAAAAAAAGAAAAACAAGAATAGAGGTGTTTGTATATGTAGTATAAGACTGGGTTCAAATTGGCGTAATGTACATGTTTTTAACCATTTGCATTGTAGGTACAACACCTGGATGCCTTGTAGTTCTCCTGACCCAATACTAGACATATGCTTTCAAAAAATGGCAGCCAATTTTTTTTTGGGCTGACAGTTATCTCTCTAGACTTCCCTTAAGAATCCGCAGCAACTTTGACTAAATAACTGAACACAGCATTAAATGTGCGTCATCAAATCTGCTGTGGATTCTGTACGTGTGAACACACCCTAAAACGTTTTTATTTATTTATTTTGCTTGGGCAAACATTCATGTGTAATCTATGGCAAAAAAGGTTGAGTAAGCCTCAGCCCCCAGAACAATGGAGTCGGGTGGTAAAAATCCAACACGCCAACTCTTCACTTTATATACATCATCTGTCACAGTGTCAGAAGGCCACCATACACCCTTGGGCCTGTTCACACTACAGGAAATTCTGCATAGACATGTCAATTCTTTGAACAGAGAGGCATGGAGAGCAGTGGCGCGCAAGCCCTCCCATTTGAGGGATGGCTGGCAGGATTCAGCACCGTGCGGGGGAGTTCCATAGGGTGAAGGGGCCCTTAAGCCATCTGTGTAAAGGTGGCGAGTCTGGTTGACTTGAGTGTAAGGTGTATGAGCACTTTAAAGGTCCTACTACACTAGGTGGATATGAGCCAAAAAGGCCTAAATATCCCAGTATAAAAGGCTCACCATCAGTTGATCAAATCATTTTACCGTACTATAATAGAAGATTTGTGACTAATAAATGTTGGAAGGAAAGAGCCACACAAATCTCCAGCTATTGTACATGCATGATGGTTAAGCCGTGTAAAGGCTCATTATACGAGCTCCGATCGACACCATCAGACCTTGTTAGCAAGTCCTGCTCAGCAGGTTCAATACAGCCCTTACACTACAAGGATCTAAAATTGGATCATTAGAACCACAGGGCATCTAGCTGTCACTTTAGGAATATGCATTTTTAACACATTACAATACTCCCATCTGAATGAGGCCTTGTCTCAAAAGCTTTCTAAAAGTTAACATTTTCTTAACCCAATCTTAATTTTTCAGGTTAACTCCAACTATATTTTAACTTCCTTTATTTTATATCAGTGCCTCTTTGAAGTGTTGTACCCACATGCACTATGACGTGCACCACCTTGATGTAATCTTGTTTTCTTCTTTTCATCTACTTGAATCTTTTGTTTTCTTCACAATCCCTCTTGACTAACAATAGCCTATTTTCATATCCAGAAGTGCCTCTGGAGCTGGGCAACCTATTGGTGTCCCATGTAGACTGGGACTCCTTCAAACTTACGTGGGCAGCTCCAGACAAGGACTATGAGAAATTTGTGATTCAGGTTAAGGATGCTGAAAAGGATGAAGATGCAACAACCATTGTGGTTCCTGGAGAACTTCGCTCTTTGGAAGTGCCGGATTTGAAACCGGCTTCAAAATATATTATCACTCTCTATGGTGTGATTCAGGGATCTAATACTAAGCCTCTCATTGGTGAAGCTGTTACAGGTACCTGGGAATGCTTCAGTACAGTCTTGCCATCACTGCCCGTCAGCTGCCCACAATCCATGTTGCAATATCACAAGATTTGCACCTGCTTCTTCCGCATCATCCGCTTTGCCTTCTCCATGTTTTCATCTCGAAAGGCCGCCTTGGCCATGCTACAATCTTCCATTAGTATATCTTAAAAGAATAATAATTGTAATAATACAATTAGCTCTAATCAGTTATTTAACAACCTAGTAGAAAACCAATGGAACCAATAAAAGGAAACAGAAAAATATAATCATGGGCATGACCTATAGGAAAGATCGCCTCATACATTCCAGCGGTTCATCTCTTCTATGAAATTAGTTTAGATCTGTAATAGAGAAAAATACTGGGAGAAAATACTAGAGAAAATTTTATGTAATAAAACTTAAATTAGTAGAAATTAGTTTATATAAAAAAGACAAAAAGCATTATAAAAAGTCTTTGGCAGGTCTGCATTTTTTATTTTATTATAATCATTACACAGTAGAATGGTCACAGTAAATCTATCTTGCTCTAATCTGTCTATTTCCATATATAGTTTTTCCCAGTTATAATGCTAAAAATATACCATTAACTAAAAAAAAGTTGGACAAAAACTATTCTATATGCATAACCTATATTAAGTAGGCTTAAAGAGGGCTACAGTTTTTGGCTCAGACACCCGAGGCGATACAGTAAGACCCTCCCCCCCTTTGCCTGGCTTTCATTCCCCAACTGTGATAACGTTAGTGTTAATGTAGTAGTCAGGCCCCCAAGGCTATAAAGTAAAATAGAGGCTATGTCACACACCGTCAAAATGATGACCCTTTATATTAGACGGCCGTCATTTAGGGTACAAACACACACACCGTATACGCAGACTATTTACTGCTGCGATACGCAGCAAATACGCAACAAATACGCAGCAAATACGCAGCAGATTAGATCTAAACACAGCATCAAATCTGCACCACCAAATCTGCTGCAGATATGCTGCGTATTTGCTGCATATCTGCTGCGTATACGGTGTGTGTGTTTGTACCCTTAATGACAAATAGCGGACATTGTTTGTCGTTACATGATGGCCATTCAATAAAACCGGCCATCGCTTTAAGAGTGTGAGAACATAGCCTCGAAGATAGATACTTTATAGCCTTGGATGCCTGATTACAACAGTCAATTCATTTCAATCGTTTATTTAAATAGTCAGGTGGGCAGGAACTTTATTACAGCAGGGGAATGAATGCCAGGGAAAGAGGGATATGATTAGAAGCTTCACCCACTGATTCACATGATTCTCACCCACTCAGCCCAAATCCCACCCCGCTAGCCTGGCAGTTATTCATTCTGCAATTTTTTTTTTTAGTTAAATTAAAAACATTGCTGAAATCAGGGCAATATAAAACCTGCTGACTTTGAACTATGTGCCACCTCGTGCCGCTCTGCTCCAAATTCCTAGAAAAGCTGGATCCAGACCTTGGAAACTTCCCCCAGTTTCCCAGGACTGGATCCAGCTTTTCCCGACACTTTTTGCGGAACAGCATAGAGCTCAAAGGCAGCAGGCTAAAAAGTTGACCACTGCGCATAGCGGTGCACTAGTACTGTAAATTTACTCATCCCTAGTTGTTATTTCAGGAAAACCTCAATGAAAGAAAAATCAGTACAGAATCAAATCAGAATGTGACCTGCAACGTGGAATTCAAATTTCTTACCTAAAATGTCAGGGAGCACCCAGACCCCACCAATCAATACTTTCGACTGACTATCTAATTTTTTTTTTTAATGATAATTAAATTTTAAATAACATAAAGTAACATAAGGTTTTAATCAGCATAACATGGCTCATCCACAACCTATCATATAAAAAGTAGCTTTATACCAATATGTCTGCCTTTTCTTCTTTCATCAGCTCTGCTTATTCACGCTTACTGCTTTAGGATGCATAATTCCACAATATCTGTAAGCATGCAAAAAGTTGCACCATAAAATCACTTCGGTGGGTCATTGAGGCTTGAGACGATCCCTCCACTTGATCATGGCTTCTGGCTAAGAATTGAAACACGCTACAGGCATCTGCTTTCTTCTTCTGGCAGGGTTTGCGGGCTGCTGAGTAAGCGTCCTTTTGGGGATTGCAGGATTAGTCATTGATTAATTGAATTACATTTTTCCCCGCTCAGAAAACAAGCCAGAAGTAGACAACTTGTCCATCACCAACGTAACACCCAAGAGCTTTGATCTGTCCTGGACAGCAACACAAGATGCATTTGATGGATTTGTTATAGAAATCGTTGATACAGAAAAGTTATTGGAGCCAGTGAAATTAAATGTCTCTGGCCATCTCAGGAATACTCCTATCTCAGGGTTATTACCCAACACTGATTACACCATCTACCTCTATGGCATTGTCCGTGGTCAGCCTACACAACCTATTAGCACTTCAGCCTCTACAGGTATTGGATATTCCAGCCGACATCGGATATACTTTTTCTTTGTTGCAGAGAGTCTCACTTTCAGTTTTACGGAAGCCTTGTTTGTCCTGTCTGTTGGCTATATATGTTGTCCTCTGTGCTTATATAGATGTAGCCTTCGTTATATGCTAATTCTGGGCAATTTATGACAATTGTCACCTGCAAACCACAGCGCCCTAGACGTAAAACACATCTTCTATACTAGATATCCAAAAACACATGCCGCGGAGCTGAAAGGAGCACTCGGCTGAGTGCTTCTGTCTCTATCTTCCTCTTTTGTTGCAGGAGATCGGCTCAATAAACACTACAGATTCTGTTCCCTGTAGAGAGATGGCAGGAGAAGCGCTTAGCTGACCGCTTCTCCTGGTCTGTTCAACTGATCGTTGGGGATCAGGCACAGATCAATCAAAATTTGATGTGGTAAACTATTGTTTCCAGTCCATCTCTTCTTTTTAACTTGTCCCGATAGTACTAGGGCTTTTTGTTTGTCTTTTCCGTTCTGTGAATGTTAAGTGTATGTTTTGTATCTACCTGTAAATGAGGAACTAGGAGTATGAGAATATTTGCTAAATACTTTGAAGTCGCATCACACAGAAATCCTCATGCATCCCCTAGACTTGTATATTACTCTACAAGCATGTCCTCAGACCTCTATTCATATTGAATACCATAACACCAGGCTTTGCGTAACACCATAGAGCTATAGTTTTGTAGTATGACTCTGCTGTGTGCATGAGGTCCTAAAGTCAACCCATACTTGTGATATCTTATAAGAGAAGGCTGCATACAACGAGTTGTCAGATGCCCATAGACCAATTAAATGCACTATTTTAGCCTTTAGGGGATAATTGGTGCAATACATACGTGGCACTGTATCTCCTATATCAGGGATGAAGAGCCTTTAGCCTTCCAGGTGTTTTAAAACTACAATCCCCATCATGCATGGACGGCCAAAGTCAAAGCTACAGCTTTGGCTGTCCAGGCATGATGGAAATTGTAGTTTTGCAACAGCTAGAGAGTCAAAGTTTCCCCGTCCCTGCCAAATGTGAACAAATCCTGAGATGATTTCATACTCCACAGTTTCCGTTTACTATGTCTATATGTTATTGTTTTGTTTTTTTTGTTTGTTGTTTTTGTTTTTTCAGGCAGAGAACATGACAATGTGTCTTCTCCTTACGTCTTCAGTATACAGTGTCTATCTTCGCTGCTTCCTTTTTAGCCTAGCACCTTCTAAGTTTGAAATGGGAATACATTACTAACATTACTTTTTAATTTGCTTCTTCCTTCCATGGCATTTTTTTTCAGAGACTGAACCTGAAGTCGGAAACCTCAAGGTTTCCCAAATTACTCCAAACAGTTTCTATCTGTCCTGGACAGCTGACGAAAGTGGTTTTGACAACTTTATCATTAAAATGCAAGATGCCAATAAGCAGTATGAGCCAATTACGCTATCAGTGCCAGGCAGCGAGCGTTCAACAGTTGTGACAGGACTAAGGGATGGCACTGAATATGAAATTGAGCTGCATGGCGTTTCTAGTGGTCAGCACTCTCCATCAATTGAAGGAGAGGCAACAACAGGTATTTTAATGTAGAAACATAGTGGTCATAACTTTATAGTAAGTTATAGTAATGTGAACGGGAAGCAAAAAACAATGTTATTGATATTCTTTTTCAATGCAAAGCAATAGATGTATCTAGATCTCTATCTCACCTCTCCCTGTGCCTCTCCAGTGCTGGGTGGCCACTCCGGGACCACCGCCAGGTTCTAGGATCTCCTGCAGAGCCCAGTTGATGGACTGATTTGCTGAGCAGGAAATCCATCAGCAGGGTTGTACATGCCCCCCCCCCCCTAGTCGTGACGTCATCATAACTTGGAGGAAAATGGGTTCTGGAGCCGGGTCACCTGGCACGTCAAGGGCATGGGGAGAGGAAAGAAATGATTGATTGTTATGTTCTTCATTGACTCTGCAGGCTGTGAGATTTTACAAATGGCCAGACCTCTCTTTTAACAATAGTTCTCATTGGAATAATAAGATAAGTTATATTTACCTGACCAATTTTCTGCTGCCCCCATTCTGATTCTCCCCAAGTCTCTGCACTTCCTGCTCCCTCTTGACATAGACAAATGACTGCTTTAACCAATCACTGGGTGCAACAGAGACTTATTACAGACTTATTACAGATTGGTGGGAAATTGGAAACATCTGAATGGAGAAGTCTGGCGAAAATTTTTATTAAAGTATTGTATTGCCCCCCAAAAGTTATACAAATCACCAATATACACGTATTACGGGAAATGCTTATAAAGTGCTTTTTTCCCTGCACTTACTACTGCATCAAGGCTTCACTTCCTGGATAACATGGTGATGTCACGACCCGACTCCCAGACCTGTGCGGGCTGTGGCTGCTGGAGAGGATGATGGAAGGGGACACTGGGCACCTGGAGAACACTGAGCATCCCTCTGCCATCATCCTCTACAGCAGCCACAGCCCGCACAGCTCTGGGAGTCGGGTCGTGACATCACCATTTTATCCAGGAAGTGAAGCCTTGATGCAGTAGTAAGTACAGGTGAAAAAGCACTTTATGTGCATTTCCAGTGATAAGTTTATATTGGTAATTTATATAACTTTTGGGGAGCAATACAATACTCTAATAAAAATTTTCACCAGACTTCTCGATTAAAGGGATTTATTTGCCCGGGGTGGGGGGGAGACTCTGCAGTTCCACCTAGCCAATTAACGATTGCAACAGTGTCCTGCCTTGGCCACTGAATGGCTGAGATAGGACCCCAGGTTCCAAAAGCTGTCATCCTCCACCTCAGGCATATATCTTAAAATTCCCCTGCCCAGTCAATCCCTTTAAAGCTTAAAGGCTGCGAAAATATAGAGATGACGAAGATGGTCTGGCCAATTCAGCTGTTGTAGGTGCCAGAAGATTAACGTGTCACTGTAGCTACTTCCAAAAGGTGTGGTCTTTGTAAGAACATTAGGGGGAAAAAGCCCATTTCTTCCAAGAACAGCACCATACCCGTCCTCAGGTTGTAATTGGTATTTCATGATCCGCAATGCCACACACAAACTGAGGACAAGAGTGGCGCTGTTTCAGATGAAAGTAGCTATGATTTTTTGACTATGGATAACCCTTTAAATTATTCATTCATCCCTTAAAATGCATTTAAGCTTGGTGGGATAAAATAAACAAATCCTATCCTAGATTTCCAGGCTTGCATACCAAATCCAATGAGCTACGTATGTCAGAAATACTTTAGTGAAGTTCTAGAATACTTGAGCAGAAAGCCCCTTGAAGATGTCACTAGTTAGTTGCTGCTTGACAGACTGAAGTTACACTAAGCAGAAAAGCACCGAGCGAACGTCATATTAAATGATGAACGCGCTGTACGTGGAATTATATTAGCGAGTGCTTTATGTTTATATCATTGGTAGAACAAAAGCCAAATAATTTCTCACCAAGAGAAGCTACAGATGTTAGCGGGCCCTTCACTTCTTTGCTATAAATGGCAAAAGTGAGTTAGATGCAATAAGAAGTAAACACAGTCAATTACCTAGATATAAACATATGCCTTCTAGCGGCTGGAAAGAATAAGAATAGAAGTAACCTCTTATAATATGCAGCCAAAAGACATACCGGGGGGCTCTATCAGCGCCATATATAAGCTGTATGTAATCTGCTGGAAGCAACTATATAAACCATAGTCCAAACATTTTCCATTTTAGCCTACTATTCAGAATTATAATCTTATCCATCATTGGTTTACACAATTTAATTGTGGCGTAAATGGTTTAATGCTTTCGCAAATATTACTCCCCATGAAGACAATACCATCTTTGAAGATGTCTGGTTTTTAGGACCCCCAAAGACAAACTCTAGGGAGACTCTGGCCATAAATTTATTTCCCCTAAAGCTGCCATTGTATGTAGATTGTTGCGAATGAATGGTGGCCCATATAACGCAATGGTAAAAGGGGTCCAAGGGAGTAGCTCTCACTTAAGAGATCCTTACTCTGATTCAGAAAGTGTCTAGATCTTCCAGTAGTGAATAGTGACTGATGTGACTCCCTTGCAATGTTTTTTTTTTTTAATTGAACCATCATCACAACATTTATTGTCTACCGAGCTTCCAATGGTAGCCAAGTACAAGGCTAACGACAGTTCCATAGGCAATGAGTGGAGGGATGATTCACATGTACAACTTAAACAACATGTCAAAAAAAGACTTGAGTCCCTGTTTTTGAGATTATGGGGGTTCCAGCAGTTGGCCTACCTGACACTTTATGCTTATCCTGTGGTTGGGGCATAAGTGTTCTAACTTGGGATACCCTTTGTCTGGCATTGCATGTCAAGTGATGGTGTCGAGTCCCTACACCACCAAAGCGAGTTGCCCACTATGTGAATGGCTTAGACCACCCAACAAGTCTTTAGCATTAAGTTAATCCCATTTACACACTCATTTGTCATTTTGTGATTGACCTATTTAATTTCTACCAAGTTAAGCCCCTTTTACACGGTCCAATTGATGTCAAGAAGCCTTGCTATAAATGCTCCTTTAGCCAATAGTTAACCCATGTAAAAGTGACAGCGGTCTGGAAAATGCCCACTCCTCAGCTGATCACATCTGATCACATCTGAGATGTCTTTACTGGCTGCACAATTAATTTAAATGGCCACATGAATGACAAGGATCGCTCGATTAGTTGTGTCATGGGAAAGCACAGCAAACGAGCACCAATCTTGCTGAATGGTGTTTGTTTGCTGTCATGGACGGGTAAAGATCGAGTCTGAAAGGAACCTTACCAATAAATGAAGGCAATTACAATCTAGTGCCAAGGACTAAGAAGACCATCATATCAATACTATTGTGATGGCATATATTGATGCACAATACAAACCCTTAAACACTATAGCACAACCGGTTTACCACAAGAACATGGGGATCCAGCAGTTTTATCCACTGCCAGAGGCCGCTGCCAAACATATCAGGGCACTGCCTAACAAGAGCGGAGTTTGCAATCTATACTTCTTAAACAGTCATAACGACTGACCCATAAGGAATTACCGCTCTACGGTGTTACTTTCCTATTAGGCATATAAGCTGCAGTTGCTTTAAAAGTGGACTCTATTAGGCTGAAACAGTTTATTTATTTTTTATAACAAGAATGTTACTTAGCTATCACATTTGGTTATTTGTAACCTGATGGGAAAAAACTTAATGTGACAGCTTTGCTATTACTTACTAATGGAGCCGGCCAGAGTCTTACTGGTGGCTCTTGTCAACACAAAGGCCCATTGTAGCGAGGGGCTTGAAAAGCATTACGTTTCTTCCAACTTAGCAACTAAAGATGCTAATGGTATTCTTCAAGAGGAATGTGAAGATAATTGAATTGTGTTCAGCCCATAAATTTTCAGCTAGGGGAAAAAAGTGCAGACTGGGCAGTAAAGGCAAAGGAAATTCAAATGAGTTATGGGCCACCCTGGGGAACAAGGACCATGTGGTCAAAATGTCTACTCAAATGTCTACTCGGTGGTTAGCAATTTTTTTTTTCTACTTGTAAGTAAAAAATATATATATGTATGTGGTCTTCACTAAATTATATATTAGGACATGCCAAATGAACGCTCAAAGAGGATCCCATAGATATGGAAAGACATTAAAAGACACAATTACAAAGGACACTTTTTTTTTCTACAAACTAAGTTTATAATTTATTACAACATTAAACGGATATGACGACCATGAAAACGAATTGATGATAATAATAGAGTCATTTAACCACTGACTCCTCAACCACTCTATCCCTGATGGCCCATGGCACAGTTGTCCTCTTTGGTCTCTATGTCAGCGGTTGGTATTGGAGTACGATGAATGTATTCTAAATGAAATCATTTGTCACATCAGAAAAACCTCTGTCCATACAGATGTATGCACCCTTACTTTCCTTTAATTTAGTTATGGATTCCAATTTGTCATAAAACCAATTCAACACTAAATCAGTAATGCTATGAGAGCACTAAAAACACTTTACGTAACTGGGTGTCCACATACAATTATAGTCTAAATCTATAGTTACAGAGTGTCACCAAATCATGTTGTTGTGAAAAGCTGCTAATCTCAGGATTTGTTAAATTTAGAGATTAGTTAAAGGGGTAATATCATCTTCCAAAGTTATCTCCTGTGCACAAGATAAGAGGTACTAAGTTGATCCATGGAGGGGACCCCCAACAATCATCAAAATACGAGGCAATTGTTACCCTGAATAAAAAACTACACATGTGTGATTCAGTACTCTATGCATTCTATATAGGACTTCAGAACATTGACAAGGGATTGGACCCCCAGTGATCAGCTTCTTACTCCCTATCCTTTAGATAGGAGATACTTTTGGAAGAATCCCATCTTACAGAAAGAGCTCAATATATGGCCTATTAGAGATTATGGAAGTCAAAGAAGGATTAGTTGTTCTCTAGGGTGTTGCGCTAAATTCTGCTATTTGCCAGGTGGCCATCTTCGGAGCTATCTTTCATAGGGCAGCATCTGTCATGAGACATTATCCTCAATAAATTAACCAGAAGGTAGGTATAATATTGGTCAGTAATAGTGATGAGTGAACATGTTCGTAAATGTCGGTATGTTTGCTCGATGATCAGAATGGTTAAAATGTTCACTTTAGAACATATTCAAACTTGCGAATGTACGCAACTGCGTAATTTACGCTTTGCACCTGATAATCTGTAAGCATGTGCGTAGACCAAAACATACGCTTCTACTGTATGTTCATTACTTGTTCATGAATGTTCAGCGAAAACGAACCGATCAAGATAATTTTTTTTTTATCTTCACCTTTGAGATCCGAACCGAGCATCGGATGTTCGCTAATCACTGATCAGTAACTGTACCGCTTAGCATAGACCCGTGTCTCTTCACTCCAGGTTATACTTTACTGCAGTAATATCATAGTGATCATTCATCCATTTAGAGTAGGGGACAAAAAGTAAGAATTCAGGCATTTAAACGACTAACATAAATTACGTAGACAGAAGTCACAAATGTGAACTTAAGAATGAAATGACTGACAGCTCTACCTTCTTACCTGATTCATGCCAAGCATGCTTATATGTGCTCATGTATCTCATATGCTTATATCTCATCTTGTGTTGGTTTGCAATTTTTCATCCTTCAGGAAGCTTCGGAGAACGCATGTTGTGTTAAGCTCTAAAGCACTACACTACTACTCATCTCTTAGCACGGCTTTTTTATTTGTAGGTTGACTACAAATATGACTGTATATACCCCTACCTGTATATACATAAGTGTCACTTTGTTTGTTGCAGCACCACTATGGAAACATTCCCGAGCTCTTCATCGCTTTGTTCTCAAGTCTTAGGCGCTAGTAACATACAATTTTCCTCCACAGGTGGCTGTATAACTATCACTCTCCAGCAGCTGGATACCAGTCTCATATAATTAAATGCTTTTTTTCCCCTTTTTTTCTTTTTTATTTCCTTTCTTGCTTCTCTCTGTGCTGAAAATCATCTCTGCACAGCCTGACGGTTCTATACCCGCACTGCACTGTAATAACAGGAATTGTGAAAACAAAAGATTATTTCATTCTGTCTATTAGTGCCAGGCCGCTGACGCTACACGTTTGCTTGAATAACATTTTTTTTTTTGCCTTTGTTTTCTTTGATTTTAGATAAAGGTTTTAAATTGCAGATTAGTGAAGCCAGATCAGTAATACGGCTCAAAATGCAAAGAAAAAGTTGCACACAGTTTTTGTAGTTTTGTATATATTTATTCATTTTATGCCAACATTTTTTAAGTTGTCTAGAGAAATCTTTCTATACCCAAAACATATATACCTAAAAGGGGAAACAAATTGTATGCAGTGTTTTATTCCTTATTTGCCCTTAGAAAACATCTGGACGAGTATTTAAAAAAAAAAAAAAAAATTGGAAAAAGGCATTAAGAAAAACATGGTGTTCACATTATGTGTGAAACCGCCAGTATATTTAATATGTTAAATAGGTGCCTCAATAAAGTTATTTTTAACTACTTTAAAGTTTATTGCACTAAGTATATTCACATACAGCAAAAAAAAAAAAAAAAAAAGAAAAGAAAACCATATATCAGCTTGTGAAACAACTGCATTGAAATCTACTAGTCACACTAGGGCACTCAAAAGTCCTTAATTTCTAAAGGATGCTAAAATATTTCCAAATACTGTACCTCTTTTTATTATACAAAGTATAATTCAAAACAGAGAAAATAGATCCATTGCTTAAAGGGGTTGTTTGGGGAGCCTTCTCCTCCCTGGTGCTTACCATATCTTGGAAACATACCTTCTGAGATAAGAGGGGCAAGATGTAACCCCTGATTACCATGTACAGGTGTGAAGTTTAATAGCTGCATGATGTCACTGATGTGGTGGCATTGGACAGCTATTGGACATTGCATGCATGTGTTTCACCAGCACACTATAGGCTGGTCTTACAACTGCCCCCTCTCATCTTGGAACATATACTACCAAAAGCTAGCATTGGGGAACAGAAATTATAAGCTGTTTCCAACAACCAAATTAAATAACATAAAAACAATATAAAGAAAACCGTAGAGGAAATATACACCATCACAATATTAGATGTGCAGTCCTATAGTTGATACCACAAAAGTTAGGTCTAAGAGAACTAAGAGGTAACTAACTGTTTCGGAATAACAAATACTAGGGAGAAAGGGCAAACCACCTGGTACAATTATAAAGCAATCACTAAAAATGTCTAAAATTAAACCAAGTAAACAAATCAATGCAGAACGAAGTAAATCAAAATACCTGCGATTGCATAGAAACATACATGCAAAACCTTTTAGATTCTATATGACTGCATCTAAAAAAAAATTGTACTGTGCTCGACTTGATGCCATATTACAAAGCATTGTTCCTACAGAGGAACAGGAACTACCTTGCAACTACCTTGTAGTACAACACTCTGAACAGTCTTCTTCACATGACTGATGCAGCTCCATGGTTCATAGGTTGCCAAAAAGGAAAACTAAATAGTAAAATGAATATAAATAAATATATATATATATATATATATATATATATATATATATATATATATATGTAAAATTTTCTGTACTAGATAGGGCTTAAAGGGGCAATTTAATATTAAAATAGGGTGAAATGTACAGGCATCATGTTAAAGAGCAGGAGGAGCTGAGTAGATTGATATATAGTTGTGTAGAGATTATCAAACTGTTACCTAGGCTGTATCCCTGTTTTCCAGGCAGTTCTCGGGCTGTCTCCACCTTCCCCAAGGAATAGGAAGGCAGCGGGAGTCAAATGCCGATGGTTCGGGTTCGTACGAACCTGAACCTTGGCCCTGTTCAATCATCTCTATTGATAAGTTCCAGGATAACTTGTAGTTTATTCATATAAATCTCCACTTATTCTCAGCTAAGTAGTCAAGTAGGAGGTCTTACTCTGATAGGACCTCCTACTTAACTACTTAGTCCAGAATATGCGGAGATTTATATGAAAAGGGACAAATTATTATTTCCTCACAAAATTATATATCAGCTCAGCTCCTCTTACTCTATAACACGATGCCTGCAGAACAGCCTTAACTTTCAATGTGACAGATTCTATTAAAAATATTTTTTTTCTAGGGCAACACACTGACTTTCCATGGTATATTAGCTGTATGAATACCATGTGGCCTCCTGTCATTCTAAGGCTATGTTCCCACAGTGTCTTTTTTACATAAAAAATGTCATTTTTGATCACCATCATTAAAAGCATCCATCTTTACTAAAAGACAAATGTTTTTCACGTAAACCAAAAAGGTCTCAAAAATTTGCCCATAACAACAAATTATAGCTCAAATGTTAACAATTGCTGGTAACATGAAACTGAGCTGTGATTGGTTACTATAGGAAAAACAGTTTTTGCTTTCGGGTTGATTAATACATCTGTTCTTGTCTCTTGCTTTTTTCCTGTTTCTTTTTGAATTACACCTTTTGGGATTTTTGCCTTCAACCTTGTTCCCTTTTGGAAAATATTGAGAATAATTTTTGGTAATGCTTCACTTTACCATAAATTACAAGTGAGCAAAATCAATTGGGTTTGCCTTAGTTCTATAACTGTCAAAGTCACTCAAACATCTTTGTGCCATCTGGTCTGAGCCTTGAGGTTATTGATGGCTACAGACAACAAAGTTAGCAAGAGGCTTTAACTGATCTAGACCTTAGTCTCCCAGTTAATTTACTCCTCCGTCTTCTCATGCCAGTGTACCCTCCCACCGAGACGCTTGGCATTACGTAATAAATTACATGAAGAGTGCCCTATTCTGGTGCCTTCTGGCTTTGATGCTTCAGCAGAAAATAAATAACTAGATATTTCTTCTAAATTTATTTACTGTGGAACATTAACAATTTACACCTCCCTCCGTACACTGGGAATAGTTGAGCGTCATTGTCTTCTTTGAATATGTGTCCCTCTTTTGCTCGGCTCCTTTCTCTCTCCCGCTCCTGGCACTAACCTGAAAGATTTGGAGCTTTCAAATATCTTTTGTATGTTTCACTGTTGACTACTTCTTTCCAAATCAATTTTACCCCTTGCTCTTCTGTAATATTGGCAGTTCTCCATCAAACCTTTTAATGTGGCTTGTTTGGGTTTGTCGGCCATTACTAATGGACTTTTCTTGTGTGGGCTATTTATCCAGATTAAAAAAAAAAAAAAAAAAAAAAAAATCTGTCTTCTCTCTTTTGCAAAAGACTCATCAAAAGGCAGATTAAAAGAAAGCTGAAAAATATCTGGTGGAACCGAGAACAAATTGCTGTAGACAGATATTAAACAAATATATTCTAGCTTAGGCTGCTGTTAGGGCCGAGGGTTTTAGATGCTGCATACTAACTACTGAACAGATAAAGATGGTCAGGACTTTCTTTTGTGCTTTCCATAAACTGCTGCAGTTGGTTGAATATGTAAAAATAAAAAAAGATTTAGTAAAATGCAAATTATTTCTAAAACCTTCTATGAGAACAGTCAGTGGTATAGAATGAAAATCCTATTGCTGTAGGTTATGAACTTTTTATTCTGCTGAGCTGCAATAACAAAGAGTAGTGGCTGCATAGAGCATAGTAATTAAAAAAAAGTATATAATGATAATAATAATAAATAAAAACATTAAAAATAATAATTAAAATAATAATTCTTTTAAAAAAAAACACCTTTCCAAAGGGTTGAAAGATCAATGGTGCAACATACTAAAATAAGCTATTAAAAACATTTCAGTATTGCGCGCAAATATAAAATATAAATTATATTCCGTTTTCTGTATTAATGAATAATAGTCTTGAGTTTTTTTCAGGTTTGTTATTTTCACATGCTGATATCTATGAGGAAAAACACTATAACATGACCATTAAGTCCTAATAAGCCCTTTATTAAGGCGATTATAAGAAACCTATTCTAGAAAGATTACTAAAATCCTCTTGAATGTGGGAGAATAGAGGTTTTAGTAATAGTCATTTTCTAACATGCATTTGTGGAGAGGAAAATAATCGTAATGACGTAGATGTATTTTATATGTATTTTGTTAAAGCAAGTTATAAAATGACTCACCAACTCCCACTCTGAAGTCACAACCAAAGAAGACAGAATCTACAGAGATTCATTAAGGATCCGATTTGGCGAGGCTATCAGACTTGTTTGAGATTCGGATTCGAGGGCCCAAATTTCCTGGCAATTTCCCAAGCAAAGTAGAGTATCAGGGACTCTCAAAGGCAGATGTCCAGATTCCTGTACAGAACACTGAGCAACAGTCCACATTTATGTGGCAGAGTGCAAAACACTTGGCCCAGGAGATGTAGTGAGTGTTGACTAATATGCATACAACATTGCCACTTACCTACAGTGTATAGGAGCAGGGACTTCTCTCAAAGACAGGTGTTCCTGCTCCAGTACAATACATTGAGCAGCAGTACACATTATGTGGTAGAGTGCAAAACATTTGGCCCAGGAGATGTAGTAAGTGTTGGCTAATATGCATACAACATCGCTACATTCCTACAGTGTATAGGAGCAGGGACTTCTCTCAAAGACAGGTGTCCCTGCTCCAGTACAATACATTGAGCAGCAGTACACATTATGTTGTAGAGTGCAAAGCACCTGGTCCAGAAAATGGATTGAGTGTTGGCTAATACGCATGCAACATAGCCCCTTATCTTCAGTATATATGAGCAGGGACTTCTCTAAAAGGGAAATGTCTCTGTTCCTGTACAGTACAGAATTCAAATTTGTTGTGGAATTCAAACTGAAAGAAACAGATATGTCTATGGACCATTTCAACCAATAAGATGTTAGTTATCATAAACTTTTCCAAAAAGAATAAATCTGTGTATCAATCTGACCGGCAACAGGCAGGTTGACATTAGAACCTTTTTGGAACCTACCTTGAATGAATTTAATCAACTGAAGTCCCAAAGGTTTTTTTTTATTAATGGCTGAAATCAGTCATTTTAATCACTTGAAGGGGGTATTCCCATCTCATAATGTGCCAACATCATATCCTACTTTACATTAGCAGTTGCCATCTTGACCTTTGGGACTCCACCGATCATCCACCGATCAAGAGAGGCGGTGTAGCACTATATCAACTTTTGACCCATGCACCTTGACACTAAGTTGTGCAAGGAACTACAGCTGACACCATTAAGTTGTATGGAACCACAGTGCACATTTTAAACCCAGATAAATATTTTGTCTAACAGACAGCACAGCACTGATACATTTATCACAGTCTGAAAATATAGATGTATTAAATGGTAAAATCTTCTGAACTATTTATGGGACAAAAGCCAACCCAGACACTCCGGCCTAGTAAACATGATTATGCCAATTTTGTCAAATATTATGCAAAGCACAGTACCATATGTCATGTCATTATTAGTCATTACTGGTAGGTGGTGAGCAGGATATTTTAGAGCATTCCAAAAATGCCCAAGAGAGGCTTAACTATTATTGCTAAGAAGCTCTTCTTATGTTTCTGCAGCCCTGGGGTCTCCACAAGGACTTTCATTCTCTGACATTACCGAGAACTCTGCTAAAGTCATCTGGCTAGCACCGAAGATCCGTGTTAACAAATTCCGCATCACTTATGTTCCAGTGGCTGGAGGTAAAATTGTGTTGTAAAAGGAAAAGTAATATAATTTAAAAAAACGAAGTATAATACACTGGGATAGCTGTAAATATAATACACTTAAAGTTACAAATGCAATTCTTTAATATTTGATTTCCAGCTGTAAATGTGATAGAGTGTATTTGTTACTGTTATCAGGGGCGCAGTTAGGATTCACGGGGGCCCCATAGCAACTTATTTTAAGGGACCCCCTCCCGTACGCACAACACAAGGCACTGCACACACACACACATATATATATATATATGTATATATATATATATATATATATATATATATATATATATGTATATATATTACACACACACACACAAACTACACACACACAAACTATATGCTCTGTGATGTTCCTGGCTGCAAGAGTGACTGGCAGAGCAGAGAGCCAATGACTCCTGGCTATGACAGTCCATTAGAAGCCTTTATGGTTACATACATAAATACATACTCTAGGTGCAAGAGTAGACTACCTTCTGCTTAACCGCTTATGTACTGCAGTGTATAAGTGACCCAAAGTTCAGAAGACAAAGAAATATCTGCTTTACTGCTTGTCCACTGATAACCGCTGAACCTCTGCACATTTTCCTTTCCTACTTAGCAGCTGGAGAACAGAGGTCAGAGGTTATCAGAGCAGTGAAGCAGAAATCTCTGTCTTCTGCTTGTTAACCCTTTTTTGTGTTGCAGCATGCAAGTAAACTTTGGGTCACTTACACACTGCAGTACAGAAGGGGTTAAGCAGGACACACGCTCTTACCTTTTCTTCCGGGGCCCCCTTCTGCAAGTGCCCCATAGAAACTGCCTACTCTGCCTCTATGGTAGCTATAACACTGGCTATTATACTGTGTATGGTCTTTAACCCATAACTGTACAGTAGACACTAGAGATGATCACAACTTGAGCATGCTCAAGTCCGATTGTTTGGCATTTGAATACCTGTGGCTGAAGAAGTTGGATGCAGCTGATGAATCCAGGAAAAATGGTTGCGGTCATCGCTAGAAGACACCAGTTTTTAAGTATAACTTCCATAGTTATTGAGGTTAAAAAAGCATGTGTCAAGACACATCAACCTATCTAAGACCTAGAACAGTCCAAGCATTTACTACTTTCCCAATAATTTTGACAAATGTAGGCTTCCACTTTACATGTGCCAAAATTCTGGTGGAAATTTTTCAAAAAAATTATGTCAGGTGCCATGTAATATGTGTTCTTGACATTTTTTTATGCAAGCTAGTTAGAGCTCTGGAATGCACTAGAGTTATTAAAGTGACTGTACCACCAGGCCCAGGCTGAAGCACTAGAGGCGGGCTGACCCACCCTTAGTGGGAGGAAACCCTAGCCCCTCTATGATAGGGTTCCATTGATTCTAATGGAGTCACGTCATGGAGGGGCTGGAGTTTCTTCCCACTAAGGGTGGGTCGGCCTGCCTCCAGTGCTTCAGCCTGGGCCTGGTGGTACAGTCACTTTAAAGGAATGCATCACAATTTAGCACAACATACTTTCCTAAATTAAGACAACGAAGAGGCAGTGCATAGAGAAGATATGTTTCTAAGAGATCAGATATTAGTTGGGCAATATGTGTTAGCATTTTTGTTGTTCTCCACTGTCAAAACTTTGAAAATACAATTTTCATTAGATCAATGAGTGACACCAATGGTGCCCAATGCAATCTATTGATTAATGACATCCATTGGATTTCCATCAAGGTGCCTGTTACCTTTCTAGACAATAGAGTATTGCATGCTACATTAGTTTGACCTCCAATTGATGGAATCTTTAACAGATGCCATCAGAACCTCAACACATAACTCTATTATATAGCTTGTGCCATGTTGATAAAGTTGTTGCCCTTTTTGGTCTGCCTGGTCTAGTTTAATACTGTCTAAATTAAAGGCAGTAATAGTAAATCTTCCCCATTATTGCTTAATCCATAGCTTGTAATTCAATTATCTGTACTGACCTCATGTCATCTATGGAATTGGTCTAGTTCTCCCTATTAAAAGGCTGTCAGACCAATTTTGAATGTGTAGATCTGGCTAGTTTGGGCTCAAAAAAATAAAAACAAATAATTTGTACTCCCCTGTCACTATCTCTTCTTCGGATGGTACCTGGTCCCACTCCTTATCACTTCTTGGTTTTTGCTTTGACACGAGGATGTGCTCACTCTGCTCATTCCTTCTACCAAGATGTCACCAGGAAGTGGTAAGCAGTGGGGACCAAGCACCATTGGGAAGCAGGACGTGAGTGCACATTTGTATTAACCCTGACTGGCCACATTAACACATAAAGACCCCTTTAAAAGAATGAAACCTGAAATTGCCGCTCACATTTGATAAACACCTTTACAATTCAGTCTCGAGTTATTATAGGTCAAGTATCTCTGCTTTTTCTCCTATCTGTGATGCATTTCCAGTTACTTCTAATGTTAATGTATCTATTTTCCTAAATATTCATTCATTTTCCAGGTGCCAGTAACACAGTGGATGTGGACGGTTCTAGAACCCAGACTACACTAGTTAACCTCCTGCCGGGTGTTCAGTACCGCGTAATTCTCGTATCTGTGAGAGGCAGCGAAGAAAGCGCACCCGCCTCCGATACCCTGACAACAGGTATGTATGCTGCTGTATAGTGCTCATAAACTGTATTTATAATTATTTAAATGGTACTTATACTTTTGAACCCTCAAAAAGGCAGCCATATGACACTCAGCAGGTTCTGTTAATTTTTAATAATTAGAAATGGGCCTGTTAGTGTTGAGCGGACTTGCCAAACTTTATAAGTTTGACAATGCTTTTCGAACCCAAAGGCTCAGCATCTGAATGCTGTCATCTGGAGAAGTTCGATGCTGCCCCAGGGAGTCCTGGAAAACTTGGTGCATTTGGAGTGTTACTGTCATTTAGAATAACTTTTCACATATCATCAGACATGTCAAAAGCTACTGAGCCCACCATGTGTCAATTCTGAGACCCCCTGTGATCCCAAGATATATCTGAAGGTTGTGGTTGGCAGTGTACTCCACTTCATAGACTATAATGAAGGAAAGATGTGCATTGCCACCCCCCCCCCCCCCCCAGTTGTATCTTGGGAATGCAGAGAGTCTCAGGAGTGAGATCCAATCCAATCCGTAATTTTTGACATGTCTAATGACGTGTTAGAAGTTACTACAAATGACAGTAATGCTTTAAAGGGACAAGACGGCGTCAGAATCTTTATATATATATATATATATATATATATATATATATATATATATATTGCTGCCCTGTTGTAAAACATAATAAACCAAGTTTCTATAATCCTGGCGTCCTCGTAAGCTGCATGAAATGTTTTGATATCATTTTAATAATATAGAGTCGCGAAGATATAGGGAGTGCTGTCTTAAGTTTGCCCAAATTCCATTGTTCCTTAGTAGCACAACGTAATTATTTGGCTATATTCCAACCGTCTTTTTGGACGGCCGTCATTATGAAGCGAAAATACAGCTGTATACATAATACGGCCGTATCTTTGCTTGAAAATGCATACATAATACAAAATGACATACCTAATAAAAAAAAAAAAAAACTGACTAAAAATGTCACTTAAATGTGAATTTTAAATTTCATACTATTAAAAAAGATTGCGTGAAGGAGTTCTAAGACCAACTCTCTTTACGTTCCAGCTCTCGACAGTCCATCAGGTCTAAGAGCCATTAATGTCACCGATTCTGAAGCTCTGGCACTGTGGAAACCATCTTTGGCATCTGTAGATAATTATGTTATCTCCTACTCCGCAAAGAATGGTAAGGACCCTTCATTTCCTTGCTAAAGTTCCAGTTTTTGCCTAATTATTATTCCATTATACTAAAATTGTGATATGTCTTGAAATGTCTCCTTTTTTGCCTTAGCTCCAGCCGTAGAGGTTACAGTCTCAGGCAACACTGTAGAGAATGATATCATTGGGCTTCAGCCAGCTACTGAATATATATTAAAAATCTATGCTGTTAGAGGACCACTTAGAAGTCGGGAAATCTCCACTATATTCACTACAGGTAGAGTAAAGTTGCAATTACTTGCATATGAATGTTCTCTCCACAAGCCGTAATGTCTATGTTTACAGCAAATCTCTCCCACGTTAATTTCGGTATTGAATGCATCTGTCCTGAGAATCAGCAAGTAATAATATAAATGCTAATGCTAGGTGTTCCAATGGTCTCTGCCCGCCATCAATGTTCCTTGTAGATGAAAAGGATTATCTATTGTCTAAAAGCAGATGCGGGCTTATACTTGTCATGTAGCTCTTGACACCACGGCTGAGCTCAAGAGCCGTTTTCACGTAAAAATTTTGATGTATGAAACCAGGTGTCAGGAACAAAGGTCTGAAGACGCGAAGGTAAAAAATAATATTATCACAGTTTGACAGATGGAAGTGGGGAAACCTACAATTCTTTTCTTTCGGAGTAAAATGTTTAGCTTGGTGATCTATGATGTTTGCTGAGATATATATAATTATTAGGAGCTGTCAGATGAAAAGCCATTTAAAAATGGAAAAGATACATAATGTAGCCGGAAAAGTTTATTGAATGAACGGAAAAATATTTTTTTTTTCTTCCCCTAAAACAACAGGTAAATAGCTGCTCTGTGTGGGTGGTGACTAGAGACAAGCAAATTGGTTTGAAACTAGTGGGATTTCGTATTAATATTGCAAAAAATTGGATCTATTAGAATATTAACTTTTTATGATTCGTTTTGGATTTGTTTAGTTCCTGAGTAGTCTAGAGATAAGCTGTAATGCTGTATGTATCACAGCTTCTACTTATAACATTGGCTGGATTGGGCGTTCTGTACCTGGCCCAGCTACTTAGGGTACTATACAGGAGCAGGGACATCTGCCTTTGACCGGAGTCCCTGCTCCTGTACGTACTTTGCAATTGTGGATGTGATTGTAAGATTTGCCAAATAAGGCTAATGTTGACTGTCCAAAGAATTGGAGAACAGGAGGATTGCACCCAAAGGGAGCGCCATCTATGAACTACATGACATGGGGGTGGCCCCGCTGGAACTGATTGATAAATAGGGAATGATCTTTCAATCAAGACTGGTAGGATGAGGAGAAAAGTGTTGGAGACTGCCTTGATGACGTGTGGTTTGGGCAGTAGGAATGCAATGACAGATTCCCTTTAAAATGTGAATTGAGATGAGCGTTTTGGAAGTGGAGAACAAAAAAATGTGATGACTTTCTATATTCATTTATTAAATTATAATAATGGTAATATTAATAAAACAAAATAATAAAAAAAAATAGTAAAAAGTAAATTTAGATTTGTTTTTTTTTGGTTTTTTTTTACTGCTCAGTATATTTAGTACAGGGAATTTTTATTACTGGTATCTTTATTTGTTACAGGTTTAGATGGTCCTAGAGATTTGGCAGCTAGTGAAATTCAGTCCGAATCTGCTCTGATTACATGGAGGCCACCAAGATCCATCATCACAGGTTTCTTGCTCATCTATGAGTCTGTGGATGGAACAGTCAAGGTAATAACAATTTTCTGTATACACTATTACCATTATATTTATTATAGGTAAGCTCCTGGGACTCCGGGGTCAGGTTCACCATGGTGATGCACATTTTTTGTTAGCCCCTCAGACTCTTAAAAGGGTTTTCTCATGAGGTTTTTAGACCATGTGGTTACCATATCTTATGGCTATAGCTAGAGATGGGTGAAGCTAAATTCACATAAAAAAAATATCAAAAACTTGATGTGTTGACAAAGTGAATTTTTGCTACCTTTGTTAAAATTCACACACACAAAAAAAAGTAAAAAAGGTTTATTTACCTGTCTGCGCTCCCATGTCTTCATCTGCCTCCAGCCCGCTCAGGCAATCCCTGCCTGAGGGACAGCCACTGTGGCCAGTGACTGGCTGAGTGGGCTGTCAATCTCAAGACAAGAGTGACAGCCTGCTCAGCCAATCACTGATCGCCATGCTGTCCATTCTCAGTCAGTCATTGGCTGAACAGAGAGTGACAGTTCACTCAGCCAATTACTGACTGAGAAGGGACAGCACAGCTGCCAGTGATTGGCTTAACTGAATGTCTTGTAACTCAAGAGTGACAGCATGCTGAGCCAATCTCTGACCGCAGCTCTGTCCTACAGTCAGTGATTGTCTCAGCGGGCTGGAGGTGGCTGAAGACATGGAAGAGGACACCAGGGGAACATGGACAGGTATGAATAGATTTGTTAAGTTTGGTTAGCAAAGTTTTTGCGAACATCATGAACCAAATTTTTAAATGATTCCTTCACCTCTAGCTATAACCCTTTATAAAATAATATATTGTACTTGATATAATAACACTGAATTATTTTCTACTCTCCAAAGGTATACCCCTCCGATGTTTTTATTTTATGGTGCCTATGGAGGTGTACATAGTAAGCAGGACAATAGGAGTTTACACTAATCCGTAAATAGCTTTTGGAGTAAGAAGGTTAATCTGTTATCTGAGGAGGCGTCTTCTGACAGCAGTTTACCTGATAAATCACTTAAGATCACAAAGCCCAAAGAGCTTCACATAAATTCTATAGCCTTTATATATTGTTTTCAGAACAAAGAAATCAATTATGTGAATCATTCTACCATTTATACTGTATATAGAATTAGTCTTCTACAAAGGTACTTCTTTGTTTGGGGAGCTTAAAAAAGTAGTCCCAGCTCAAATTGGTATCCCAAATTGGCAAGATTGTCTCCGGAATGAATAGCGAACCACACGTAAGCAGCCAGCTCTCCTTATGGAGTTACAGAGTTACATAGTTAATACGGTTGAAAAAAGACACATGTCCATCAAGTTCAACCAAGGAGGAGTTGATGAACACTTCCAAGTTAAGCTCTTGGAAATGTTTGGTGGCTGCATAAAGAACAAAGCACTGGACATACAAGTGGTCTATCTTATTCTTTATCCTATGTACAGAACTATACAACTAAATTACCAGGGTGCAGGCAAGCTCTGTGAGATAAAGTTGTTAACTGATGACTGTCTCCAATAATGCTTGCCATACACATTAATGTTCATGTTAATTAATGTTAATGCTAACAATTTATGTTGGCTGAATCCATTGTTTTCGGCAGTACGGGTCGACCACCCAATGCTCCTGAAAGCAGCTGTTGGAGGAAATGTCCCATCTTTTTGGCTCTTAGGAGAGCTAAGCCTTGGTCAGAGCTGCCGGCCAGTGGCTTACCCAAGGCATGTGTGTATGTATGAGAGGGTCAGTAGAGATAACTGTTTGGCAATAGGCATTTGGCTGACAGCTATTTAATGTCTACGGGTCGATCAATCATCAAGAATTTAAAGTTTATAAAGCAGTTCTAGTAGAAACTATAATTCTCCTTGATAGGTAATGTAATGTAATAAACAAAACATTTTAAAGTAGTTTATATTTGTACATAAACAATAAAGTGGAGTAAATTGGTTTTAGAGTCAATGTAGGTTTTGACCTCAAACTTGCTGAACGATCGAGTTCAGTCAAATCCGAACCCTCGGCATTTGTCCCCGGTGGCTGGATAAGGTGGAAAACCATAAGCCATAGGCTATATCCATGTTTTCTCGGACTTCCTAGGGCTGCATCCAACTTCTCCAGCCACGAGAAGCCAAATGACATGTGTTTGGATTTGGCTGAACCCAAAAAGTTTGGCAGGTTTGCCCGACACTAATAATTAGCTCTAGTAGAATTTTTCTTGTTTTGCAGCATTAAGAAGATATCTTAGGCTCTTGTGACCCTAACCAATGAAATGGCATCTGTTCAAGTAGTGAAAGTCAATGGGTCCTTCTAAGGAAAGGACATAGAGTCCCAATGCAAACATCAAAATGGGTTAAATGACTATTTACTTGCCTAACAACCACAGATTTTACTATGACCTTTGGGGCAGCTTGGCACAGTATTGTTTGTGCACATGCTAGGATGTATGGAGTGGAATTCCCTCTTTGGTTTTTGCTTTATACTAAAATATCTAATACAACCAACCTGACCTGGGCCCCTTTGTATAATGGCCCCTTGACTCTTGGTCCTTCCCTTAGTATATTTCTCTACCGTCATATTAATATATAGTCATTTTGTGTTTTCATCCCTTCAATGCTTGGTTTTCTATTTGCATATTGTATTTATGACATCTTAGGATGTGAATATAGCAAATATAATAAGTAAACATATAACTATAGAATAAAGTCTAATACAAGGCGAAGGCAAAAAAAATAAAATAAAAATGCAGCTAGTTGTATAGCAATGTGCTTGAGGCCACAAAACCAGAAATAAATATAACTATGTTTAACAAGAAAGGACAAGTAAAATTCTTTGAATATGCTAATTTCCAAGTGTTAACATGCTGATGTCTACAGTGATAACAGAGGGATTCAATATTCTATAAAAGAGATGAAACCTGACTGTCCGAAATTCCTTTAAAATGGATTAGTTCAAAACCAAATCTTTTGTGATCACTTTTGTATTTGTTTTGCCTCGACCCATCTGGCCAGTGTACTGTATAGAAGCAGGGACACCAATCAAAGGCAGAAGTCCCTGCTCCTTTAAATACCATGTGTGGTCAATCATAGGGCTATTAGGTCACTTCCAAATCTGAATCAGGATCCATTACACATCGGGAAAAATATCGGACAGGTTTGCTGAATATATTTACTAGTCCTCAATTTTGTTGCGGAAGTTTCGTTGACTGTCCAAATTATTTAAATAATCCGCGGATATTATTACATCTTGTTTATTCTCACAAGCCTAAAACTTTTACCAGATGATAAATGGTAAAGGGTGATAAACATATGGGCAGATAATTCCTGAAAAATAATAGATAGATAGATAGATAGATAGATAGATAGATAGATAGATAGATAGATAGATACTGTGATTAGCAAACTAAAATTGTACTAAAGTGTCGTCTCTGGAAAGCTAGATGAAATGCGTTTGCACTTCTTACACAAGTATCATAACACAGCACTTCAACTATATTAGAACCATAATTTGGAAGGTTAATATGCAAAACATTTTAATTACAAAGTAATTTGGCTATCATTATGAGTCAGAGCTCGGAAAGTTATTCGCCTTTTGCCCTTCCTTTTTCATTAGAAATGATCTTCTAGCTTTACAGGGTTTCATAACCCACGGATACAAAATATACTGTGTATCATGGGAAGTTCAAGCTGTAAATTGACTATAAATGTTAGACACATTATAAAGAAGATAGATTGAGCGCTATCAATAGATATGTATCATACCTGGGTATGTGTGTAAGGTTTCTCCTTGTGGAGACCACTAGACATGAGAGCAACTGGAGCTTGCTTAAGTCTGATTGGTTGGCATTTGAATACTGGTGTCTGAAGAAGTTGGATGCAGCCCTAGGGAGTTTGGGGAAACATAGATACAGCCTACATACCTGTACCCATGTTTTCTAGGACTTTCTAGGGTTGCCTCCAATTTCTTCAGCCACTGGTATTCAATTGCCAAATGATCGGATTTGAGCATGCTCGAGTTGCACTCATCTCTAGAGATCACCAACTAGCATAGGAAGTTGTAAAGGCCTGAAATGTTCCCTGGGAAAACTGGAAGTAGCTAAAACCCATAAAAAAGCCTTAAAAATTAATCAGGTGTCATCAGCCAAACCAGAACATGCACCAAAAGTAGGAGGACCCATCTGTAGAGAGATATTTCAGTGGTTCTTGCTCCTTGTCAGTATGCAGGGTACTGGTTGCCTGGGCGAGAGGTCTTTGACATGGGTTTGAGGGGGTAATGTTTCTCCTTGGGAAGACTAGTGCTAGTATAAGAAGTCCTACAGGACTGGCAATTCTCCCTAAGAAAAAAAATAATCTCTCTTGAGCAAATAGCTGGTCAACACTTCCTTCCTCAAATCCTTCTTAGTTGTTTAGGTGACCCTCAAATGGGTCGGCTTGTATAAGACTAAATAAAAACTAAGCACCCCTCTTCAAGAAGCATTACCACCTCTGACCATAAGCTGTATCTAATAGTAGAACTCATTGTCAGGGTGCATTCACACCACAATTGTGCCATCTGAGGCATAGATATATTGGCTTTCTGTCTAAACCAAGTATCATCTTATCAATGTACCAGTGGCATACACCCCATTTACTTTTGGAAATAGTCATATTTTCTAATCAATGTAGAGGAAGGCCTCACTTTCTATTTAGTGATACTCACCTGATATACCTACCCCCTCAGCCTTAAGAAGAATGATTGAAATTCTATGTGTGCTTTTTACCACCGAATTAAAGGGCGGCCATGATTTTCTACTAACTCCTGGAATGAATTTAACAGCAAGTTCCATTGCAAATAACCATTGAGAGAAATCCACATCTATTCAAAGTTAGAGGGGGAAAAAATGAGCGCCCTTTGCAAAGATTTATGTGTTAATGATTTCCATACAAGCCACTGGTGGCGTCTCGAAAGTGCCTTACCAGATATTACAAGTCTCCTATTACTAACAGCATGAAAGTTGATATTTTACTTTGCTTCCTATTAATGGGAGATGACATATGGTAAACATGTGCAACAATTAAACCAGTTAACCTAGCTGTGTGGGCTTAATGGGTTTACAAATTACTTCTGACAACCTTCCAAAGAAAAGAAACCATATCAGGGCTAACCACATAAATGGCGTATTACATGAATTAACATCTGAGCATTCCCGGCTGAAAATTATATTTGTTACATTTGCAATTTATAGTTTATAGTCAGCGTTAATGACGCCTTAATCCCTCAATGATCACCGATACGCCTTTACATAGCAGGGCTGGAATAGCTTGGCATGGGTGTCTAGTGTTGGGTATCTTGTCTATCACTTCACAGCCAGGCTCCCTTATCCTACCAAGCAAGAATGGTAGTAGTCTAACCTCTTAGATGCAACATGTTAGAAGTTTCTCTTGAGTTGCCCTCTCACCAGGTGCCAATGGATTTCCATAGCAGCCAGGGCACTGTTAAGATCCCTAGGTCTGCCATGTCAGTGTACTTACTTGGCCTTTAAGAAGGCATGGCCAAGTAGATTACCTGTCAGCCTTAAACTGACAGGCATAATACAATGCATAACAATACGGATATAATATTACCGCTTTATAAAGCTTTGGTGCGGCCTCATCTGGAGTATGCCTTCCAGTTTTGGAACCCGACTCATAAAAAGGATGTTCTAGAGCTGGAGAGGGTACAAAGACGGGCAACTAAACTAATAAGGGGAATGGAGCATCTTAGTTATGAGGAGAGATTAAAAGAATTAAATTTGTTTAGTCTGGAGAAGAGACATTTAAGGGGAGATATGATTAACTTATTTAAATATATAAATGGCCCCTACAAGAAATATGGGGAAAAGATGTTCCAGGTAAAACCCCCTCAAAGGACAAGAGGGCACTGCCTCCGCCTGGAGAAAAAAAGGTTCAATCTCCGGAGGCGACAAGCCTTCTTTACCATGAGAACTGTGAATCTGTGGAACAGTCTACCACAGCATCTGGTCACAGCAAAAACAGTAGAGGGCTTCAAAACAGGGCTAGACAAGTTCTTAGAGCAAAATAATATAAATGCATATGTATAAAACCTATCACCCCTCCCCCTTCCCTGTATCCATCCCCTCCTTGGTTGAACTTGATGGACATGTGTCTTTTTTCAACCATATTAACTATGTGACTATGTAACTGTAGTGTATTGTAATATATCAGAGACCTGGAGATTGAATGTGATGTTCTCCTATAAAAGAAACAGAATAGAAAAAAATTAGTCGGCAATGCTGAAAGGCAGCCAGGAAATACTGGACCTTATGCAGGAGTATCTGAATGGTGTGATCAACTACAAGAGTAAAAATATGAAATACTATAAACAGATAAAAAGGTCAAAGCTCACCAGTCCAAATCTCATTTATTTTCATTAACACCCCCCCCCCCCAAAATAAATAAATAAAACACCCTATACAGAGTGAATACAAGTTAGTCAATGAACTATATGAAATCTAAAATAGCTGCAGTACAACTTGTCCTACAAAAAACAAGCTCTTAGGAATTTTTCCCCTTGGTATGGGGTGATTGGCTTATGCCTTATAGAGGTTTTCTTGCCCTCTTCTGGATAAACATAGTGGGATTATAGGTTATTTATTGGTTATTTATAGGAGCTTAATGAACTCTTATTTTTTGTAACCTTATTTACTATAAAATTATAATAAATGTAGATATAAGTCAATGGGAAAGTTACTATTCTTGGTCTATGATGATGGGAAAAAGAAAAAAAAGTACTCGGTCATCAAGGCCCAGAAATCATCCCCGGTCTAAAAATATATTATGTCAGCACAGTGTTTTGTGTGACTTGATAACATGGTAGTTACATGGCTGTTGTATTAGAATGAATGGGTGATGGTGGGCCGATGAATCATGGTGGGCTGCTGTTTTCCTACCTATGCTTTGATAAGAAAGAACTAATCATGGTTTTTGTACTCATAATACCATGGGTCTAGTAAGAAGCATGTTGGCCCTGCTTAGTCTATTTTCTATTATACTTTTTTTTCTCTTGTAATAGGAAGTAGCTTTGGGACCAGATGCCACCTCTTACAGATTGCTCGACCTCAGCCCCTCTTCTCAGTATACAGTAAGACTTCAGGCATTGAATGGAAACATCAAGAGCAAATTCATCCAAACTATATTTACAACAAGTAAGGATATTAGTGTTTGATATTCCTTTCATTCTTTTACATTGATGCAATGTCATAGTTCACGTACTGTATATGACTGTTTTCATATGGTAGGAGTCTGTGTAATATCACCCATAATATAAGTCCAGTTGTACTCTTAGATTCAAGAAAGACATGGTGTCATGCTCCATTGCATGATGTATTCATGATGTATTCTCAACAAGCTTTGCCATGTGTATAGTCCTGTGTGCAATGCTATAACATATAACATCTGGATAACACTGGATAAATATATTAAACTAAAATCAGCTCTGTATCTTTCTGGAACACAGGCATATGGTTGCAGCTCTCTGTATTGGCAACTCCTCAGCTATGTTTGACACCTCTATCAGTACCCTGATTGAATGCTAGAGCTGTCAATCATAGATTAAAGAAAGGGCAAAAGGCAACAATACAGGAAGCTGCATGCCCTAAAAGGGAATCTGTCACTAGGTTTATTCTGCCTTAAATGAGGGCAGCATGAATTAGTGACAGAAACGCTAAACAGATTAGTGTATTACTTACATCTTTCTGTTCAGCCGTTCTTCTAATATGCAGGAGAGTAGGATTCTTATCACACCCCTCCCCCGCCCTCCAGCTGCTGATTGACAGCTGACTGCCTATACACAGCCTGGATAGATAACTGCCAATCAGCAAATGGTGGGCGGAGTTTTCTGCTTCTCATGAATATCCAGGACTACTGGTCTCATGAACATAATGGAGAGGACTACTTATTGTCCATGTTATTGAGGAGGATATCTCTGGATCAGCTGCCCAGAACAGTGTAAGTGATACATCATTCTGTTCAGCTTCTCTGTCACTAGTTTATGCTACCCTTATAGATGACAGCATAAACCTACTGACAGAGTCTCTTTAACCAGAAATGCTTGCCATATGGGCACTTGTTGTGGCAGCACCTGGGTCCTTAGATAGTATAAACTTTTCACATGTTGTTAAGAATGTGCAGTTATAGCAACTGTGAATTATAGCTAGAGGAAGTATGCAGCCATGTGCCTCACTGCCCAGCTGGCCACCCAATGTGACCAGTAGTAGGAGCCAGGCTCCATTCTAAGTCTAAAGAAACTCTTGCTATCAGTTAGATTGGGCATCCACACTTTAACCAATTTTCTTGGTCATGAAAGTTGCAAAAGAGGAGGTATTGTTATGCCCCTTCTGTATAGGGGGGTCTAAATCAAAACTGCTTACGGATTCCTTTTTTTGTTGTTCTTTTCATGTATTATGGAAACATCCATTCTTGTAGATTTTAACTATTGAACCTTCTTTGTATTTATTTTATTCACCTTACATACAACGCTTGCCTGAGGCCACCAACAAGATCCCAGCTTTAATTTTTCAGAAGCCCTTAGGAAAATGAAAGCACTAACCTACCCTGCTTTTTCTTAGTATCAGAACTGATTCATCCCCCTCCCCAATGTGTCTGGCAACACTGGCATGGACAATATCATAACCAAGTGACTACCATACCTACCCACTTTTACGACAGTCTTACCGATGGATAATATTTACAAAATAAATAATTTTTCCCACCCTCCCATAGTGGTTCCTTATGATTTAGCCGTATGTCTACCTTCTTGTTGGTATAGCAATGCATGAGATAAGTCTTCTGACAATGTGTTTGATTCTGAGATATCAGAAGGAGACCGATAATGCATTTCCATCATAAAGGTAGACAAAGCCGATCAATATAATAAGCAGAGCTGAATTATTTGCAGTAACACTTTAAAAGCATTAAAAAAAAAAAAAGTTGTGCTGACAGAAACCTGCTACAAGTGTTTTTTTTCCAGCTTCCAGTTCTTTAAATGTCAAGGCTGCATTAAAAGCTTTCCACGTCCCCTCCAAGCAGAAAATTAAATGTTATTTCTAGGGGAAAATGTGCACTTCAATGACAGTTGTGATTTACCAATCATTTGCAGGTAGACTCTATTTTATAAATGCATATTTAAGACGTCCTGAGCTATTTGCTTATCGTATCGGGAAAATGAAATGCTTTTTGGCGCATCAGGTCTTGCTCTTGTAAATGGTTACATACACAACTGGCTAAAATATATACAATGTTCTAGAACTTTGTACGGCCTGACCTAAACGTGACCTAAGGGTCTCGAGATATTGAATGGAAAGTCATTCATATTTGAAGAGAAACATGTGCTTGGAAGGACTCGAGTATAGAGAGCGAAGCCAGACTAGTAAGTGCTGGGAGCGAGGGACGCACTACAAAGACTTGAAGACTAGACAAAGAATTTGTTTTGGGCTACTTACCTCGCCTTGGCTGGCTTTCAAATGAACAGGATGTGCTCCCAGTGCTGGGGTGAAATCTAAAGCAGACGCGTTTCTAATCCCGAATGGGAACAACCTAAGTTTTCAAGCCATTCTGATAGAAAAAAAAAAAAAGAAAAAAAAAGTATTGGCTAAAGGCAGAGGACGGGACTAACACATAGAGATGTTATGCAAGCAGCAGGCATTGGAATAATGTTTTATTCCCTATAGCACATTATTATTATTATTGGCTTCCTTTGTGTTTGCGGTTATACACAGAAGCCGCAGACTCTTTATTCTTCCTGTTCTTAAACCCAGGGCTTTACAGTCATCGTATTTATAGAAACATCATATCTGTCATGTTAGAACTGGAATCCATTTTCTGGTTTTCCATCGCATTCATATTAGATTTTCTTAGACTCTGAATGAGATGTCTGTGCCAGAGAACAGAGAGGATTTATAGGATATATTATGATCAGAATGCCTAATCCTTACTAATACCAGTCCTTGGGGAGAAATGTATTTTTATTGGATATATACATGGCATAGAAGTCACTGAATATGGATTTTTTTCAGCGGGTCAGTTGTGACAGTAATAGAAATATATTGGGCTTCATGGATGGAAACTGATGGAGCGTAGCGGATTCTCATAGCCGAGGTTTTAGCTGTCATGCTTTCCTGGGATTGGGATGGGTGCTAGGGGCAAATGCTACACTTTTTATCAGTATATGTTTTTATACATGAGGCTATTTAAATTGAAAATTTTAAAGATGTTATAAAATATACGTATCAATAAATAGCCTAACAAATGGCCTAACTTGCCATAGGGATAGACCTTGTAAGTCCTATGGGGCCTATAGTGGGAAAGCCAAACCAATGGACTGTTTCCCCTGCCTCTCAACACAACCATATTATTCGCCTATACATCTGTAACAGATTTATCTGTCAAGATATGTTAAAAAAAAATATTGACAGGAAGTAACTTGGTAGGGGGTCCCAGCTTAGAATGGGACCATTTTTGCTTCGAAGACCCATGATTTCTGTGTACAATTCTTTGAGTAGGTGGTCAGGGGTTAGAGTAGAAAGGTCAGGGAGTTTAGAACATTCCAGTAAGGCAGATTCAGCATTGGATGTGGTGCACAATGGACACCAACAGAGTCGAATTGTCCACTGGTTTTCCGGCTGGGGTCAACTATTTTTCTAGATTTTAACAAAGGACAAAAACAATATTATTGACTTCATTTTGAACAGATTCTGCAACTGAGGACCTGAACACAGCATCTGATGCAGATGTGAACCTAGCCTAAATGTTTCTGTTTAAGTAGGGGCATATTACTATGATCAGCGGTAATCAACCCCTTAGATGCCCACTGGCCCCACAACCTATCACTGTCATTCCTACACAGGGCTGCTCCTGTCCTGCTGACTTTGCAGGGAACTGCACATGGCCACGTTTACTTTAATAGAGATGCAATTCCCCTGCGGAAAGTCACATCATAGATATGAAATATTTTTTTAACTATTATGTTGGGTTATCACTGTAAACTCACTGCCATGTCTAACCAACAAAGGTGTCAGACATGGCATGTCAGCCCATGATTAGTGTTGAGTGGACTTACCTAACAGTTAGAAGAGTTCAGGTTTGGAGAACGATGCCGAACCTGAAAGCTCCACATTTGACTTCTGGTGGCTGAAGGTGTTGAATTCCTCCGTAGGACTGCCAGGGAAATATGGATACCACCGTGTATCCATTTTTTCCCGGACGCCCTAGGGCGACATTCACCTTCTTCAGCTGCCGAACGTTCGGATTAGGAGAAAGTTGCAGAGCCCGAACAGGTCAGCAAGTCTGTTCAACACTTTGTTATAACAAACTGTTGGATCATCCAATGTATGGACCAACCAAAGTTACTAATCAGTTTTTTTTTATTGTTTCTATTTAGCTGGACTCCTCTATCCATTCCCTAGAGACTGTTCTCAAGCCATTCTAAACGGAGAGACAGAATCAGGAATGTACACAATTTATGTAAACGGTGACCAGTCACAACCTATGGAAGTATTCTGTGACATGGAGGCGGATGGAGGCGGATGGATTGTAAGTATCAAATATCACTGAAATCTAATGTAGACTGATGTATAAAGCCATGTATGCTACATGCTCTGAACAACTCTGAACAAAATTATTGAAACTGATCCATATAGATTTTGATCATTTTTTTACTGCCATAATGGCAAAGTATAAAGATTATTTAAAGAATAATAACAATCTTACAAACCTCTCTATCGAATTGGAAATGGTAAAATCTTCGACAAGGGTGTATTAAAAGATATAAAATTGACATGCAGTTTTAGTATAAGGCTATGTTCACACTACAAAGGAGGCCTTTGCTAAGATCATTCCGGATGATCTTTCTGGCCGTAGTGTTCTGATGCGGGCGCATCACCGCGCGCCCGTATCAGAACTTCCCATAGTGCACAATGAAGCAAGCGGCCGCAGCCGCTCACTTTATTGTGTGAACTGACAGGGTTTACTACGGCCGCAATTCACTGAATTGCGGCCGCAGAAAACTGACATGTCAGTTCTTTGCGGCGCCGCACAGGATCCCAGATGGAGCGTATACGATGTGTATACACTCCGGATGGGATCCCATAGAACTATTTCCACAACGTGCAAATTACGGCCGTTGTGAACATGTTTTCCTTATTGAAAGAGGATTGCTGTGTCTTCTTTAATGTTTACAAGGTAGAGACCCATACATTTCCAAGTGTCTCTGCCTGGTGCCATGACAGCTAGTATCACAGCTTTGACACTATTTCCCTACCTCCAATAGAAGATAATTTTAGTTACAGAAACTGGGTACCCATCCCTTCCTCCCTTCCCTCCTTCCTTCCTTCTTCATCCTCCTTCCACCCCTTCCTCCTTCTTTTTTTCTTCTCCCTTCCTCCTTTCCTTCCTTACCCTCCATTCCTTCTTTCTCCCCCCTCCCCTTCCCTTTCCTAACATCCTTCCTTCTTTCTTTCCTTCCTGACACTGACACCCTCCTTACTTCTTTCCTCCCTGCCTGCCACTCTCTTTCATTTGTTTTCCCCTCCCTGCCACTTTCTTTTTTTTATATATAACAGGAATATAAATTACAGATGACTAGCGATCCCTCATCAGCACACAGATCATTTAATACATAATGAATTCTTGTTGATCGGTACACAACCTGTCTATATTCTTCATTCTGGAGGCCAATTCTTGCCTAACATTTGGCTTGGACAGATACATCTGCAGATCTCATCTAACAATCATAAATGGCAGAAGTGCAAAAACCTCAAACACATATATAAATAAAGCAATAATAATATCTATGAATAATATAAAGCAAATTATTCAATATAGTTTCCAAGTAAATGGCAATTAAACATATTTATGAAAAATAAAACTGGAAGCTGAAGCCATAGCATAGAATCGAGAATAATAATGACAATAACATATCATTGAGGGTTTTTCTGTGAGGCACTAGCTGGAGGAACAAAGTTATCAGTAAATCCTGCAGTTGGACTCCTACTGATCCTGGCCTAGAATAAACCATCAATATCTTGGTGCCAGATTTTATTATATTTTAAATTTTTTCACACAATAGGGGAAATTAAAGGAGAAGTCCAGCCTCAGGGTTTTTTTTTTTATGTAAGGGCACAAGGGGAAAACAACAAACAGCACTAACTTACCTCTTCCTACCCCACGATCTACTATCTGATCAGCCCAGGATCACCTGGGCTGCCAACATTATGACCTGGCTGATGGACTGGCCACTCAGCCAATGAGGGACTCGGGCAGGACGCTGCTCCAGGAATTGATTGGCTGAACGGACTGTTCATCAGAGATGGGCATTCTCCTCTGAGTCGTGACGTCATCGCAACTTGGGGGAAAATACCTTCCGTCAAGGGTCCCGTGGCCGGGCAAATGGCGGATTGTAGGCACATGGAAAGGTAAGTTAGTGCCATTTATTGTTTCCCCCCATGCCATGCCCAGCCTATTTTGTTAAAGGAGTCCTATTTGGCTAGGTAAAAAACAGATGAATACTTCGTAGAAAAATAGAAAAATTGTCCCCCTGTGTGCTAAAATATTAATAAGAATTATATATATATATATATATATATATATATATATATATATATATAAAATTAACTAACAAACTAACAAATAACTACAACATACAGTATATAACAAATATACACATATGCACGCCAATTTAGTCTATAGCTTTTTGTAACACCTGTTATAGATACAAAAGGTATTGGGAACATTAGAAAAATGCAGAAAATTTCTAAAGCACTAAAGTGCCCAGATCACATGTAAAACTAAGCCTATAGGATGCATATTATGCATGCCTGTCCTGAAAGGTAGTAAAACCAGCGTGTAAAATTTCACTCAAGTGAAATGAAATAGTGTCTGCAAAAAATTAAGGTTTCTGAACAATAATGAAAAATATTCTCTATATTCAAGCTATATTATATACACATTTACATTATTGTGATTCTGAAAAGCTTATGTATATCCAGAATGTGGTGAGCAGCTGGAAGAGTAAAAAAAAAAAAAAGTAAGAAAAAGCTTCAAAGAATGAAAAACCATAACTAACCCAAGCAGATTAATGTTTATCTCTGACACATCCCAGGGCGAATAGAACCTTAACTCATTCCAGGTGACTTTTTATTACGTCAGGGCACCACAAATTTTTGAGTTTGAATGGAAAAAGAAATAAATTAGGGTAGGTTGGCTACTTCGAACAATGTCTGTTTGTTAAAAGACTCCCCCGACGATCAGTTAATCATATGGTTTCCTACTGCTGGGACCTCCAGCGATCAGTTGTGATCTGTGGAGGAGCCCTGTAGTAACTGTTGAATTCCACTGCAGTGCTGCCTCTAGAAAAACAAAGTGATGGACATTCAACAAAGAGTTTTTCCAGTGAACGATTAAACTATGTATACTGCCTCCCTGTGGCTGTGTGAGCTTCCGATCCTGGCTGTCTTACGCCCCACTACCCCATTTAGCTCTTTGAGTTGGGGGCATCAAGAAAGTAAAATGGAAACACACCCAGAACTAAAAGGTTGTACAGCAGGAGCAGCAGGGAAAGAAAGAGTAAAAAGAGAGTAAACGTATGTACCCGATGAGCCAGAGGAATAGCATTAGGGCCCTGTTACATCAAGCGATTATTGTCTACACTTGGCTGATTACCAGCTGTTCTGGAAGATAATCATTTGGTGTAATGGCACCTGTGAAAAGACCGCCATCAGCCAACATGCACAATCGGCTGATCATGGTCTTCAAACAGGTTGAATATTCCCAATCGAGATAGGGATGGTCTGCTACCTGTCGCTCTTTTCAATGGGCCATCTGCATGTATGTCATAATCCTAACAATTAACTATCGTCTACTTATAGGTGTTTGTGAGAAGAACTGATGGCTCTGAAGATTTTTACAGAAATTGGAGAGCCTACAGCACTGGATTTGGAGATCCCAAAAATGAATTTTTCCTAGGTAAGAAAACCAAATAGTGTATCCAAAGTAAATGATTTCCCATAGGAACCCTGTAGATGTTCATTTAAGGGATAACAGTTTGAAAACCATGACATATATGCAAGAACCTGCTGATAGTTTCCTTTTAAGGGTAGCTTCACACGTACCGTATCGCTGCATTTTTGGTGCGATTTTTACAATCGACTTTTGATTTTCACATGAAAATCATGTGAAAATCAAAATGCGCATGTAAAAATCGCACCAAAAACGCAGCGATAAAAACGCAGCGTTAAATACGCAGTGATACGGTACGTGTGAAGGCACCCCAAAGGTGTATTCCTGGAAAAATAAATTTTTTCCTTATCCACAGGACAGGGGAAAAGTAGGAGATCCCAGGGGGTCTGACCCCTAAACCCCCTGGACATCTCTGTATCGGGCCCAGCTGGCTCTGTTATGGATAGAGCCCGGGGTCGGCACGCAAACCGCAGCTCTATTCATTCCTATGGAGCGATGGTAAGATACAAGTATGCCGGAATTCAGGGATCAGACCCCCCCACGATCTCCTACTTTTCCCCTAGCCTGTGAATAGGGGAAAATACATTTTTCCTGCAATACCCCTTTAACCAAGCACACTCTGTTCTGCCGAGCAGGAAGCACAGATAGGGGGAAATAAATTTACCTCTTTAACCAAGCACCCTCTTGTCTTCCATTAATTTTAATGGGGTTTGTTTCTCAAGTCGAGCTCTTGAGGATTGAAAACTGTTCGACTTGAGTAACAAGCACTCAAGCAATTAAGTGCTTGCTCAACACTAGTCCTTATTTACTACTGCTCAAATCTACAGCGCAGAGTAGTTTAGGATAGAAAGACATTACATTTGGTTCCTGGAGTTCTGGCTTTATATAATAGTACTGAATACAAAATAACAGCTTGGCATGCTATGGATTTTTTTTTTTTACTTGAAATGTGTTATTTTGTTGAATGGTATCAGACAAGCAATCAAATTTAACAACAACAAATTATGTATTGTTGAAAAAAATTATAAAACTGGGAAAAAAACCCAGTCATTATTTTACTGCCATTATCGCACAGAACAATAATAATACCAGATTATCCAGTTAAATGGCCTCATTCTCTTTAAAGTATTAAAAGGCAGCCAATTTACTATCTAAAAACACGAATTACATGCGCTAACACACAGTTAAGAAATCATTAGCAAAGCTCATGGGTTATGAATAATTTCCAATACCAGTAACTCTTTAACAGGCGGACAGAAAAAATATCTTATTGACAAATTAATTTCACATTTCTTTGTCTCCCTATGGTCCCTGTATATTCCTTAATTGGAAAAGATGTGTTTCTAAGGAATAACTGTGCTGCTTACTGGGAGCCAAATGGTTCTGAACAATTCAAATTTGCTCCAAACTAAAAATAAATAAATTTGATCCGTCTAAAAATAAAACTTTTGGGATTCATTTTGGTGCAAATCATCCGTGCCGATAACACCGACAACATAGGGCACCATGGAAAGCACATGCAGGAGCAGGGACTCTTGTCAAAGAAAGGAATCCCTGTTCTTGGAGACTGTGCAGTCCAATCTTGGAAAACCCCATAAATATGGGCCAGTTATTGGCCAAACAGGTAATGGCACGGACCTCATAGACTTCTATTAAGAAGACTGCGTTGCGATCCACCTCCATGCTAGGACATGTCCTATTTTTTCACGGCACAGATCACAGTACAGGTCGCAGCACCGAGCTTCTTCCATACTCTGGAGCTCACTACCCTGACATGCCTCTTGTCCACCATTACAACCTTCAAAACCTAGAAGCCTAAAAGTCTACAACCCATTTTTGTACAATGCCCTGGAACCAAGGGCACTCTACAAATAAGTAATAATCATAAATGGTGGGAGTTAGCGATGACCAAACATCGAGCATGTTTGGGTTCATTGATTTAATTGCCAGTGGTTGAAAAAGTTGATTGCAGCCAATAGGCTGCCTAGAAACCGTGGATGCAACCATAGACCATGCTTTCCGGGACTTCCTAAGGCTGCATCCATCTTCCCCAGCCACCGGTAATCAAATGCTGCACACTCGCGTTTATCTGTAGAGGGAGTGTTTCCATTTCAATGGCAGGTACAGTAAATTGAGGTGACATCTTTAGAGTACAAGTGTTTCCTTGTACAATACATAAAAAGTAAAATATTATCTTTTATAGGTCTGGACAATTTGCACAAAATTACATCCCAGGGACAATATGAGCTGCGTGTTGACCTTAGAGACCAAGGTGAAACTGCTTATGCTGTCTATGACAAATTTGGAGTTGGCGATTCCAGGAGTCGATACAGACTGAAGGTTGATGGTTACTCAGCTGGAACAGCTGGTAGGTGTTTCTCTTATTTACCATTCATGATTCGTTCACATTAGCGCCTAGTTCAGACACAGCAGTAAAGAGGTCTAATTGTATATGTGTGAACCAGATGCCCAAAATGCTGTTTAAAGGGGTACTCCAGCCGAAATCTTTGTCTTTCAAATCAACTGGTTTCAGAAAGTAATATAGATATGTAATTTTATTTTATTTAAATATCTCAAGTCTACCCATACTTATCAGCTGCTGTATGTCCTGCAGGAAATGTTTTCTTTTCAGTCTGACACAGTGCTCTCTGCTGCCTCCTCTGTCCGAAACAGGAACTGTCCACAGCAGCAGCAATTCAGCAATTCCCCATAAAAAAAAACCTCTCCGGCTCTGCACAGTTCCTGTCTCGGACAGAGGAGGCAGCAGAGAGCACTGTGTCAGACTGGAAAAAAAACACTTCCTGCAGGACATACAGCAGCTGATAAGTATGGGAAAACTTGATATTTTTTAAATAGAAGTATATTACAAATCTATATAACTTTCTGAAAAGTTTTGGAAGAAAAAGATTTTCGCTGGACAACCCTTTTAATATACCGACACCATGTTTCAGAGCAGGAGGAGCTCTAAAACATATCACTATTATTACTTTTGTATATAAAGATTCAATTTAACTAAGAATCGATCTTCATCAATGACCGACAATATTCCTTATATAAACATGCATCGTCATGTATAGCTGTCAATCATCACTTAGCAGTGGACCACCCACTGGACTCTTAGGTCCAGAGTCAGCAGGAATAAATTCCTAGTTATACTGAATATCTGTACAAGAGAATAGTGTCTATACGACCTTCTTTAACCTAATGTTGGCAGATCTGACTGCTTGACAGGTCCGCTTGAAAAATGTGCATTTATCCCATTGACGGCTTTGCTAAAAGCTTGTATAATTCCTCTTCACACCCCTGGTCAAAGGTTAAGGGAACCAGATGGACTGGAAGATACCTGTCAAAAATTATTTTGTAGTTAATGGGAATGCTTGACAAAGGTAGGGGGGGGGGGGAATAAAAAAAAACAAACACCTGTGGGAAACAGAGCTTAACTCTCCCAGAATGCAATGCATTCAGCTTAGGTGGACCTAGATATATCTGTCCAAAGTTGAACACCGGTTCATCTAGTAACCAGTAGACATTCTTCCCCTTTAAACTCATGCAAGACAACGCTGTATAAGCTACGTGCATTTATACCTGCCTCGTTCTATGATAACAGGTTGTCATAGATGGAACAGTTCTGCATTCATTATCTCTATAATTTGTGTTCCGGTACCTCTGCCGTATACATGATCATACATGTTCAGCACAGCGAGGACATTAATCATATGTATTGCTTATTCCTGGTATAACGTACACTTATACACTCATTTGTTACCTTCTGTAATTAGATCCATAATTACCTCCTAAATTATCATTAAGATGATATAGTAATACAGGGATGTGAAGGGAATCGTAAATTTGTTAAACCAATGTAACAATGTAGGTCTCCTTCTATGTAAATGTTAACTAGAAGTAAATGAGTGTCTGGTTGTACGTAGATTGTAATTAAAGGGACACACATGATATTAACACTGAGGTCTTCTGCCATTCTAGGTGATTCAATGACTTACCACAACGGACGTCCATTTTCCACGTTTGACAAGGACAACGATTCCGCCATTACCAACTGTGCTCTGTCTTATAAAGGAGCTTTCTGGTACAAGAATTGTCACAGAGTAAACATCATGGGCAGATATAAAGACAACAGTCACAGTCAGGTGAGTGCCGACCATTTTAATGTATGATTTTCAATGCACTCACTGCTACAGCTCCCAAAAATAGTTCTCCTCAGAACGGAATAGAGGAGACTCACTTTAGGACCACCTAAGGGTCCTTCTAAATCAATGTTAAACCCCTAAAATTGCCAGAATAAAGTTGTCATCCATCTTTTTGATAATCCTTAATCTGGCAAAAAAAAATTCTTTTAAATTAACTGGTTTATTTTTCAGGATTGGATGAGATGCCACACACACAAAAAAAATCCCATTTTACCCTTTTTATACCCATTGGTGGTAATGATCACCACTTGACACAAAGTACTCTAAAGTATTTAACTATATGACAAGTACTGTACGTATTACCTATACTGACCTATGGTTGTATTTCCTTTATTTCTCGTAGGGAGTCAACTGGTTCCATTGGAAGGGTCATGAACACTCCCTTGACTTTGCAGAAATGAAAATAAGACCAGCCAGTTTCAGAAATCTTGAAGGAAGACGAAAGAGATCATAAAGACTAATATATTATCATAAAAAGAAATCGAAGGAAAGGTGGGGAGACTGACGTCAATATCGAATTACACCAGCCAGTCTATACCCCCCTGCTATACAACTCAACCCCAAAAAAGAAGTGTCTTACAGAAGTACCGCAGTGTCTTAAGTATGTCATTGCTTAAAGGTGTTTTGTGGCCCAAACAACACCAAAGACTTTTCTGATGCAACTAAGCATGCTTATAGCATCCCCCTCGAATGATACAGAAAGGGAAAAAGAGGGATTGAACATTGACAGGAACAATGGAAACAAAAATGAAGTGTACAGTGGTAGAGTTAGAAATTGTCATTCTTTGAACAAAGCTATTGTTTAATATTTTGTCATAAGTAAATTGTTTTATTTGACGGGTCGGGCGGCTTTTATAATGAAAAATAAATGACATTGGAAAACGTATCAAAACAGAACATTTGTGTGAGGGTTGGAAATTTTATAATATTTTTGGGTGAAACAAAATAAAGTCCTTTCATAAATTTTGTTGATAAACTTGACGTGTCCCCCCCCCCCCCCCCCCCCATCCCTACCCAATGGTATTTCCAAGTGATTGTACAGAATAGGAAAAACAGGACACCTTTCTTAAAAAAAAATAAATAAAAAAATGCTACCACAACCCCCCCACCACATCCCCCCCCCCTTCCATCCTCTGGTTGTGTATGGTATTGCAATCAGTATTATTCACTTGAATGGAGATAAATTGCAATATCAGGCATAGAATAAAGTGGCCATTTTTTTCCTTATTCTACAAAAAATCATTGATATTGATATGTAAAAAGACAACACATTTATATGCTCAAAAACAATCATATAAATGGAAAAAAAAATGACAGTAAGGCTTTTGCAATCCGTTTTTCTTTCATCTGTTTTTGCAAAAAAAACAAAAAACAGATGAAAATACAGATGCATTTGTGTGCATCCGTTTTGATCTGTTCTTCCATTGACTTCCAAAACGCGGATCAAAATGCAGCTGTTTCTTTAACGTTTTTGTGTATGTTAAAAAAACGGATGCGCTTTAATCGTTTTTTTTTTTATTATTATTATGAAACTCAATGGAAAAGGGATCAAAACAGATGCACCCAAATGCATCAGTTTTCCCATCCATTTTTTCATCCGTTTTCATCCATTTTTTCAACCCAGCCTAACTCAATGTAGTGGTTGAGGATATTAGGTAAAAGTCCAACCAATGAACCAATGGTTTGTGGTACGGCTTCACGGTTGTACATCATATTACATTATATATACTGTCATCCCCACTCATGGTGAGCTAGAACCAGGCTACGCGCTTTGTGGCTATGCGCTTCTCACCCCGGCTTGCTGCTTTTCCATCTTTCTGCAGTAGATGAGCTCCATAGACTTATAATAGAGCCCATCACCTACTGTACAGAAAGGGTCAGAGAAAAGGAGTAAGGGTCTGAACACACAGACCCCAATCAATAAAAGCTTCTGATACGTCTCTGTACATGTTTAGCGTTTTTTAAGTGACCGTGATACCTCAGTAGCCGGGTCAGCAGCTATTATGTGTCATTTATAATACTAGTGACTTTGTTTCTCCTTGAGCGCCAGGCTATAGATGTCCTCTGCACCATGCTTGGTACAGTATGTTGTATTTAATATCAAGGAGCTGGATACTTGACCTTTCTTGCCACCAACATCATCCATCACTATTTAGACAGTCAGACGAAAACTTCTAAAATTATTAGGTTCAGCCAACTTTTGTTGGGGACCACAAGAACTATTGTCCCAATGCTTTTTCAGGCATTCATGCTCAAGGGTGCACGTATTCTCAGTGAGGAAAGGGGAGGCAGCCGCTGCCAGATAACTTCTGGCAACAACTTACCTATGGAGATAAGCGAACCTAGAGAGATGAGCGAATCTCAAGTACACTCTTCAAGTTCTTCTGAATACGGCATATGGTATTTGATTACCGGTGGCTGTGTAAGTTGGATGCAGCTCTAAGGCTGCAAAGGTTGTTTTTCAGCACTTTTCAGGACTCCCTAGGGTTGCGTCCGACTTCTTCAGCCATCAAATTCCATATGCTTGAGTTCAGACAAACCTAAGCGTGCTTGATGTTCGCTCATCTCTACTTACCTAACATGAGAAAAATGCTCGCCCCTTCTTTTTCTTGAAGGATCCAAAACCAGTAGGGTTGGCTAACATCGTACATATGTGTAGAGCCCCTTTTGCCTTGACCTACAATAGAGTACTACAGCATAAGGGCCATAACCCACTGCACATTTGAACAAAGCATCAATATAATACAATGTATAGTATGCATAAAGTGTAAAATGTTGCATAAATGTGAGCCTACCCTAATTAGAAAGATCCAAAAAAAATTCAAAATTTCATACAAAACATCCCCCAAAACACAATTAGGCTCAATATATTAGTACAAAATGGGCACAAATGGGGCTCAAATAAACACCAGAAGAAATAAGCCGTAAGGTTTTTTTTTGCCTTCACTTTTCCTTCAAATTTTCGAACCTAAATGCTTACATAAAAAAACCACAAGCTTTTGCCTTACTGCCTAATGTTCCAATGACGAAGAATGTATTAAAGTGGGATTTACTGTCATTCCTGCTACATTGGCAGATCTGCTTTGTCAGTCATGGACTGTACATACAGTACAAAACAGAAAAGTCGAACAATTCTAAGAAAAACTATCAGGGTAAACGTGCTGTCATCTGCAATATTGTATAGAATTTAAGATGACAATTTTTTTTTTCAAAGTTAATACGTCAGTTTTTCAGAAGTTGAAAGTAAACTCTGTCCAGCTGCTCACGTCTTGTCAGCCATCGGATTTTAATAACTATTTTTGGAAAACAAAGGACATTGAATAAAAAAGAGTTCAATTCAATTATAATATATTAAAAGGATTGTGCAAGATTCACAAAGAAAGGATTGCATTTTCCCAGAATTGGGACCACTTGTCTGCTGTCGTAGCTCAGGCCAATTCTTTATGCAATGCCATACCCAACTCATACAGAAAAATTCCAATATTTCTAGAAAAAAAATAGATTATTTTTCAAATTCTTAGACAACCCCTTTAAATTTACAGTTTAGTTCTCATTTTGATTAACCATTACAGGATGGATGAGAGTCTAACCAAACATACTTATCTGGATCCAGTGTAAGCGACTCTGTACCCACATTCGGCCCCCTCCCTCCCCACCAAACCGCTTGTACCATCGGATAGCTGTTTTTAATCTAAGATCTGTCCTGGGGTCCATTCAGCAGGTGATGCAGTTATTGTCCTAAAAAACTACTTTTAAACTGTGTCATATTGGTGTGGCCTAGAGTACCTGTGCCCTAGGCCTGCCATACCCCTCCGTCTCTCCTCCACGCCCTCCTCATGATTAGGAATGCCTTAGGCAGGATTTCTTCTATTCATCACTTGTTTAAACACTGCACAGGTGCCCTACTGATTCAGCACATGTGCAGTGTTCAGACAAGTGATGAATAGGAGAAATCCTGTCTGAGGCCTTACTAATGGTCAAGAGGGCGGGGAGGAGAAACGGAGGGGTGCTGCAAGCCTAGGGCACAGACAATCTAGGCCATGCCAATTTGACACAACGCTACAAGTTTAAAAGTTGTTTCTTAGGACAATAACTGCATCACCTGCCGAACTGACCCTAGGGCAGATCTTGGATTAAAGTATGGACAGCTGAGAAAGGCTAACTAACCCCAAAACGTCCTGTTGCATTTATGATGGATAGGAATTTTCTACAATAAAACTATAAACCATTTATGGTGAGTGCTGCGACTGAATTTCTACAGTATTGCTGGAATTTTTTCTTACTTCATACACCACCCATAGACACAGAAGTGCCGTCTAAAGACTCTTTTTAAATCTTGGATTAAAAGCGGCTATCTGACAGTACAAGCAGTTTAGGGGGGGGGGGGCAGATGGCAGATTGCGGGTACAGAGTCGCTTTAAAATATCAGTGGGATTTCCAACATCAAATAATATGTTACAATATCCATCCTTACACAATATTCAGGGATAAGTAATTCAGGGCTACTAGATATGGGAAGATACCTCACCAGAAATTGGTGAGATACCAACTACCTCACACCTCTTATGTAATGCAAACATTCTTTGGGAAAATTAAAGAATTGTGTTTAACAGACAAAATTTATTTAACATCATACCCTACAATGGCCAGCTATAACATAAGACAAGTATGGAGATCCAAAGTGTACCTGTCACATTGAAGAGAGATGCAAAAAGTTTTGATCAGACAGAGTCTGGGTAATCAGCTACAAGTGAGTGTCTCTTGCCTTACTCTCTGTACCTGCAAACACGACGTCCCATTGACCTCCATTAGCATTCCACCTAAAGTGATACAGGAAGAGAACCTGATCTTTTTCTGTCTTGTTCTAGCATTTGGTCAGGGCCAAAACATGTCAAACTTTTTTCTCTTTTTTTTTTTAAGTGGCAATGCCTATTTAATGATAGAAAGTAACATAGTATATGATTTGGGATTTTGGGATTGGGATTTTGCCTATATGTGTTGATCATGCTATGTTATAATAATATTGTCCATCCATATTTTATTGATTTTTAATGGCCATGAACCTTTTCAAGTCCTCCATTAGTCATGCCTTACCCATGTCCAAATATTTAAAATAATTGTAAAGTTTTCTTCACAGTTTCCTGTAACTCGGATATTGCGTCTCATTTTACTCTTGACCGGTGATGGCAAACTTTCAGCACTCCAGTTGTTGCAAAACTATGATTTGCATCAGGCCTGGACATCCAAAGATATGGCTTTGGCTGCCTAGGTATGATGGGAATTGCAGTTTTGCACCAGCTTAAGTGCCAAGGGTTCACATCACTGCTATAGACTATTGACGATAAAAAATAAAAATGACCTTGGTGTTTAGTAGGATATCCAGATCAAGTATATAAAAATGTTACTAGATTTTTTAAAAAATCAATGTTTTTGTACTGTGTATATAGATATGTTACAAGGGCAATAATTCTGTCAAGCACAAAAAAAAAAAAAAATATATAGTTTCTCTCCGCAGCAGGATTGCGTGACCGCATGCTATGTTGATTTTTTGTGTTTGTTTTTTTTTTTAATATCAATTATTTTATAAAAATTGGGTGAATAATATATTGCTGTACATACTGACACAACATGAAGTATCCGATACTTCATGTCTTTTCAGGCCTCAGCAGCCTGTCAGCCTTTGCACAATGATGCTGTACAAGCTCCTTTAATATTAACAATGTTTATTCAAGCGTCCAAGTGCCATCCAGATGGTGCCAGCCATTAGATAAATCCTTTAGGAAAGAACAAAGTGTCCCTCTGCATTATGTACCATAACCTTTAATTAAAAATAAATAAATAAAAAAAGATTGTACATTCAGCCCGGACTTTGTCCTTTGTTCCAAGTGAATTATAAAAATGCACAGCAGCTCAATAGAAAGCCCCATAGACATAGGAAGCAATAGACTAGAGCTGACTCTATTCACTTCTGTGGGAGAGTGTTCTAGGCATGCTCTGCAATCTGAAAGTGGGGGAAGGGGGCCAGACCGCTTATTGACACACATTACAAAGTTGTATAATTTAATTAAATAAGCTAAAAAAGAAAATCGCCGGAGTTGTCCTTAAGACACAAGCACAGCATGCTTCCGGGCAATGGGAGAGGGTCGGCTGTGGACTAGCCTTGAGAAGAGCTGTTGGGAGTTGGTGAGAGGAGAGTTTTTTTTTTTTAAGTATTGGCGGTCTATATTATAGAGGCCGGGCAAAGTGGAGGGCTATGATACAGAGGCTGAACAAAGAAGGGCTGTATTACTGCGTGTCAGTGCCTCACAGCACCTCCAATACCAACCCCCTGGCCCCCGGAACAGCATCACAAACTGTCTGGCAGCACCTCCAGATAGTTTGTAGGCAATAGTTGGTCCATATTTCAAAGGATATGTGGACTGAGCAAGGGAACACACTGACTCATTCCTGGCAGACTTGTAGCACCACTTGATGTTCTGCAATGCCTGGCTGTGGGGTGCAGGAAACTGTTTGTAGAAGATTCAGATGCAAATGCAGTTAGGTACTGGTACAACTTTTCCCTTCTGGCCTGTTGACAATTATGGCTCTGACACTGATACTCTAGAAAACTTTTTGGTGTGAATTTGTGCCCTTAATCTCTGTTTGGTATAAGTCCAATTGACCCAGGGGGGTTGAGCAGCCTTGATCCTCTACACTACTCTCCTAAACACACAAGTATCCTCTCTCAGCCTTTAGAGGGTATTGGACTGAGCATGTAGCTTTTTTCTATGGCCTTCCTTCCAAGTGTATAAGCCTGAGTTAATGTGTACATGTATTCACTTGCTTCTACCATGACACAAAAAGACCACTAGGTGGCAGCAGAACACACAGTATGCAGATTATTGTGCAATTTTTGCTTTTTTTTGGGGGGGGGGGAGGGGGCAAAGACTAACAAACTACCCTAGGGACTGACTGGAGTACTGTTACCCAATATATTTTGTGGAAAATAAAAAATCCCATATGATAAATCTGGCTAAAAAAAGTAGCTAATATCCACCACACCCACTCCAAGCTTGAAAAAAAAAAAGTGTGGCTGGTGTAAACTGCTCAAAAGTTGCTCAAACAACTTGCTAAATGCTGCAAAGAATATACGTCAAAATAATGGCGAAAAAAAGAATGATACATATACCCCTTAGTATTTGACATCAGGAACATTAACCTGGGTGTGCTAACATGTTACTAGATGCAGAACATTATATTGAGAACAGGGTGGTTATATAACCAACACAGTGTATTACTGCTGCCTGTTTGGTATAAAAGTTAGAAAATGTTCTAGACATTCCACTATGGGGGAGATTTATCAAACTGGAGTAAAGTCAAATTGTCTTAGTTGCCCCTAGCAACCAATCAGATTCCACATTTCATTCCTCACAGACTCTTTGGAAAATGAAAGGTGGAATCTAATTGGTTGCTAGGGGCAACTAAGACAATATGACTTCAGGGTAGCTGCACACGTACCTGATTCGCAGCTGACTGCGAATTCGGTGCGAATCCATGTACTGTGAAGTTTAATAGGGTTACATACCCGTAGCGTCGGTCACCATCAGCCAATCAGTGCTGTGCTGTTCACTAATTGGCCGATGAGGACTGACGGGAGCCGGGAGCCTCACACGCAGCTGCGGCGTTGAGCAGGTAAAGTATGCTCTGGTCACGGGCTGCGGGGGGTTAAAGGGGCCGGGTTACATACTCGCAGCGGCATGAAAATTCCACTGCGGGTATGTAACCCAATTAAACTTCCCACTACATGGATTCGCTGTGAATTTCGCTGTGAACTCGCAGCGTGAGTGTTTAAGTAAACTTTTAAAGGCCCGATGTATGCTAAAAGAGTTTCCTTTTGGGGTTGCATACAAAAGTGTACTCAGTGTCGGACTGAGGTATCTGGGGTCCACTAGAGGAAATGATCCTGGGTGCCCACCAATGAAGAACCAGTGAGAAACAACATGTCAGTATTAGTGCAGATTCTAAAGCTGGGGGCCCACTGGACACTGAGGGGGAGATTTATCAAACATGGGGGAGATTTATCAAACATGGTGTAAAGTGAAACTGGTTCAGTTGCCCCTAGCAACCAATCAGATTCCACCTTTCATTCCTCACAGATTCTATGGAAAATGAAAGGTGGAATCTGATTGGTTGCTAGGGGCAACTGAGCCAGTTTTTACACCATGTTTGATAAATCTCCCCCTAAGTGTACCGAGTGACGTAAAAAAAAAAAAAAAAACAACAGAAAAAATATAGAATTTTCTGTAGCAGAACGTGACTCTGTGTCATCAATACCTTTCCCAATAATCTATTATATGACAGGAATACAACAAATATTATAGTAATCCTAACAAATAATGAAGCGATGCACACTGCAGAAAACAGACAACAGAGGAGAACTAAGAGGCAGACGAGACCTTTCTTCTATCCTTCTCTGGGTTCTGACCGTGCTATTCTATTAGTAAAACACTGGTCCATTGAGTCGGTATTTTATCCTCTCCCATGCAATTTCCGCCACTGCCGCTTTTTTAATTAAACCGCACACATGACAATGAGGCAGGGACGGGAATTAATAGGAGCAGTGATCACACCGCGCTTTAATTGCTTTTATCGCCGATCGCCAAGAAACAAGATTCATCAATGTAAATCAGCTTGGTGGCAATAGAGGATTAGAAGTATGCAAACAGTAGAGAAAACACTGAAGGCTTACTAAGCAGCCGAGGGTATAGAGAAGGGGAACTGCACTTTATGTCAGGATTTATTAGGTATTTACGTGTTTTCTATAGGTATTTAGGTGCTGTTTTACAAGTTTTAAGTTCAGCTGTGCCTTCATGACTTTTTATATGCTGTTTTGCTGTATACACAGGCTGGTCTGGGTTCCTATGACACTCATCTCTGAAAGAGGTGGAAATCTGGCACTTGGTCAAAGAGGTCCCATAGTCTTTGGTGGCAGGTGTTAGGACATTTCCCTGGGGTGAGGTCTGTAAATAGCTAAAAGGCTTATGAGACCATAATCATGTGCGGCTACAAGTGAGAAAACAGCATGCCAGAAGCTAGATGTCTGGCATCATAGAATGATCTGATATTGGGAATAGGTGCATTGGAGTTGGGCAGTCAGAAGACCAGCTTGTTAAGATACAGGATATGCTGCTGGTTGAGGTCTGGAGGACAGGATGTCTCTGTACTAGGGGAAAAACCACCCCAGAGAGAATAGAGAGCTTACCTCTCCCACCTGACTCTTAAAGCTGAACTGTACCTCAGAGAGAATGGATGGGGGAAGTGGTTGAAATGGCCTTAACTGCAGAGACATGTTCCAGTTGGTACCAGCTTACATGCCAGTACATACCGTGTTTCCCCCCAAAATAAGACAACGCCTTATATCAATTTTTGCTCCCAAAGGGGCACTATGTCTTATTTTCAAGGGGATGGGGATGACTTATCTTTCTCTCCAAACGACCCCCCCCCCCCCCACACACACACACACACACACAACTGGGGTTCTTTTGTCTTATTCGCACTGTTAGCAAAAGCTTTGTATCCAGGTTAAGTGGTGATAAAGTACTTTTGTTGTTTCACCACTAGATGTCAGTGTTGTATATGTGTAGGTATTGCGCAGCTGTAGTTTATAATGGGTTAAGGTTTTCTGTGTTTCTGGCTTATCACAGGTGCTCTCTTTCTTAATCTATCTCACACACACACACCTCTCCACCAATCCCAGGGGGGCACACTAGAAAGCCCCTGTAGAAGGAGTTTTTCACTGGTGGAAGGAGGTGGAATTATTTCAGTCCTACCCCGATTCTCATGGGAAGAGAACACACAGAGCAAACGTCTTTGTTGTAGCCAAGCAAGGGCCTGACTGTGCCCGGACCCTTGTTCGGGACAAGTTCAGTGGGGTTTAGTTAGTGAATTGGTTAAGACATATGTGTATGAAGCAACTAGAGACACTCAGTTTCTCCAGTATTCCTATTATATCTATGATGCTAGAAAATGCAAGAGGGAGAAGTTCGGAGATAAACCCATCCTACGGCGAGAACCATTCTACAAAGTGCAGGGCAGTGTCCTACAACGCAAGAAGAACTATCCTGGATAGAACAAAGATACCAGAAGGTCTACGTATTCTATCTCACAGTGCAGGTGACACCGGGACACCCTCGGACACTTAGTTTATCCCAGGTAACCAAGGCTGGGGCTTGTATCACCCTATTATGATGGGAAGCTCGACACTGTACGGCAGAAGGTGGTCAAACTATAGTCTAAACACGGGTACAAGTATCACTTTCACTCTCAAGTATTCTCCTAAAGTTCCAGCAGAGCACAATACTTCTTTGGGTTGGGACTCCCTTGAAAAACTCCTCTACTCTATCCTGCTCCACTCTACTCTAAGATCTACAAGCACCGCTACAACTAGCTCTACTATATTCTACATGTCCAAGTATCTCCACAGCTTAAACCAAATTAAAGGGGTACTCCGGGTTTGGGGGCTTTTTGTCTAGGGATTCCAGCGGCAAATCCCGTATTGCACCACTCCCGGTCCGTGCTGCCCAGCCTCTTCCTTGTCACTGACGCAGGCTTGAGACGCGACGTTTCAAGTCCACTCAGCCAGTCAGTAGCAAGGGTGGGATCCCGCCTCTGCTACTGACTGGCTGAGTGGACTTTAAACCAGGAAGCGGCCGGGCAGCACAGACAGGGAGCGGCTCGATACGGGTCAACAAAAAAGCAGGTTACAACATCACACCTGTGTGCTGGACTAGCACTGGCGTCACAACACTAACATCACTGGCTGAGTTGTACTACAAAACCAACCAACCACCACAGAAGTGACGTCACCAGTAACACCTTAGTACATGACCGATCGAGTACCACAAAATGATTCAGGTTTTTGCCCTAGCTCTAATGGAGGGCTTGTGCCCTAAGCCACCCCAGACTTGCTCCTGTACTCCCCAATGTACAGCTAAAATATTCTATTCAAATTCTGCCTAACCTTGATGACCCCTGCCAGTGCTTGTGCAGTGATTGTTTAACATTGCGGCCCCCCTCTGAACAGTGTGAGACCAGCACTGCCCCACCGACAGTAGTCAGACTTCTAGTCTCTATGATGGGAAAATAGGCTCCAATGCATTATTCCATAGTACAGTTGAAAAATGTACATGTCTATTAAAGTGTCACTGTCGTTATAACTTTCCAAATCTCAATCAACAGTAAATGTGATATCATTAAGGATGAGCGAACTTTTGAAAAGTTTGGTTCGGTTCGATCCGGCGAACTTTCGTGAAGTTTGGCTTCGTCCGAACCGAACCAAAAAACGAACCTTGCTCTAACAGCTGTATAATTGCAGCTACAATAGTGGGTGTCTGATAGGGTATCGTTTCTTTTAGTTGCAGTTGCTATTACAATGAAAAAAGTTTAAAAAATCTAAGTGCAAAAATAGTGAAAAAAAAATTGCCAGCAATAATACTGCACTAGTGATGAGTGAATAGTGAAATAGAGGTAGCATATGAACCATCCCAAAATTGGTGACAGCAAGCAAGGTTACTGTGTATTGCCATTCAGTGATAGCAAACAAGGTTACTGTGTGTTTCCATTCAGTGACAGCAAACAAGGACACTGGGTGTTTCCATTCAGTGACAGCAAACAAGGTTACTGTGTGTTTCCATTCAGTGACAGCAAACAAGGACACTGAGTGTTTTTCATTCAGTGACAGCAAAGGTGTAAGTGATTACACGGCACATAGGACACAAAGTTTCTTGGACCCAGTAGGGTGGAAAACAGACATTTGACAGTGGAACCAGCAGCAGTAATAGCACTGTATTGGACCCAGTGTGGAGGAGGGGAAGGAGGAAGCAGTAGCACTGGATTGCAAACAGCCCAGTATGATTGAAAAGAGACTATTTGAGGAGGAGGAGGCAGTATTATTGAGAACAGACTAGTCATGGAGCAGGAGGATGGTCAGCCTTGAAGTGGTGGCCTGGGATTCCTCACTGTTGATGTTGGTTACCGCACTTTCCAGAACACGGATGAGTGGGACGATGTCCTTGATGCCTGCTCACAGAATCGTGTCTTCAAAAGGGATCAACAATTGGCAGGACATGTTCGAAGAAACCTGTGCACTATGAGGTTTATCACATGTGCCATACAGGGTGTATGACTCAGCCCTCCCTGCTGCACTGCAGAGAAAAGGTTCCTCCCTTTGTGGGCTACAACACTTCCCACCGTTAGTTGACCTTGGCTCAGCCATTCATATATTTCCTACCTGATGGCCCGGAGGAGCTCCTGCCCATTGTGGCTCCGTTCACCCAGCCTTACAAGATGGAGGACAGCCTGAGAGCGCCGGGCCTGACATCGTTGGTAAGACTCCGGGGCAGGTTGGACTGTAGTCAAAGCGGTGGATGGTTGCAAGCTGGATGGAGGCAGAACGTGTGCAGAACTGGCCCCCTAAAGCACCGGGGAGGTGACAGTGGAAAGAATGGGCTAACTTTATGGTGGTCTTCTGGGGGAATGTTGACCCACTGGGCAGTAACAGACATGCACAGCCCTTACCATAATTAAAGGACCAGACATCAGCACTGGGGTGCACGGTCTTGGACACCAAGAATCCCAATGAGTCGCCAACATTTTTCTACACAACTGTGCAGTGGATGGGAGAGCCGATGGAACTTTTTTTTTTCTCGGACTGTGATGGGAATTTTTATTGACTTTTTTTGTTTCTGGGAGAGTGATGGGACTTTTTTATGGACTTTTTTTTAGTTTCTGGGAAAGTGATGGAACTTTTTTTTTTACTTTTTTTTTTTTTTTTTTACTTTTTATTGTTGCAGCTAAATGGGGTTCTTCTATTTTTTTAACCTGATTTTAAAGCTATGAACTGATTTTCCCTTAATAAATTCGATAAGCTTGAAACTTAAAGTTGCTTTCACGTGTCTTGGTTGATACTCACAGACAGCTGTCACATTACAATTTTGATTAGGCAGCACCCAGGTATATCTGAGGAGACTAATTTAAGGTCTCACCCTAACAGGGGTGACGTCACACATCTTGATATTCACAGAAAACTAGGATACAAGGGATTATAGGAGTAATAATCCTTTGTATCCTGGTCTATTCTGTGAAAAAAGTACAATTTTGCGTCACCGTTGTTGTTTTTTCCAGATTTCTCAAAGTTCGGTTAGGTACCGAACTTTTGCAAAGTTGGTAACGAGTTCGGTTCGCTCATCCCTAGATATGATGAAGATATTTTTTTTTGTTGTTATCATGCTGTAAAACAAAGCTGTACTTACCAGAAATCCAGGTCCAGTCTTATGAAGGCAGATTTTCTGACTTGTGCTGGTTGAAAAAAACAAACTAAACACAAGAATTCCAGCCAGAACAGAGAGCTTTGGCTCAATGTGTCCATCAATCACATGACTGCCTTCTCTATGTTACCGCTCAGATGGCCTGGGATACAGAGGACTTCCTGTTTTCTGACTATTTGGGGAAAAAATGTCAGAAAACAGGAAGTGCCGTGTTCTCCATGATAACAAAAAACAAACAATAATGAATGTAAATTTTAAACTTGCTTTATATACTGTAGCATCTACTTTTGGTTTAGATTTTTAAAGTTATAATGACGGGGACATATTAAGTTTAGCCATAGAAGGTTAGAAGAAGTGGATTGAGGGGGATGGATGACAGATAAATTTTAAATTTCTACACACTAATGTTATTTAATTGTGACGGATTGTTTTTTGTTCCTGAGGAGACTGCTCCACCCTTTCAGTGTTCTCATGGGAAAGAAAACTTGTCATCTCTGGAGACTGAAGTTTTTTTTCCCCAGGCGGAGAGAGTGCCCCCTTGTCTTTTAAAGGGGTTTTACCTGGAACATCTCTTTGCTGCCCATGGTGAGACAAACAATTCATTGCATACTTGTCATTGTCTATTCAGTCTCCTTCCTCCAGTTCTGAGCTGCTGGTTTCTACTGAAGACATGAAAAACTAGTAAAAACTGTGTAAGCTTTTCTCTCCATTTTCCCCTTCTTCCGCCTCTTGGTTGACGTAAACTAGTCTCTGGCAGGCTTCATCTTCAACATTGTAGCTTTTTTTTAATGCTGAAGGGATAATCTGAGGTCAAGTTGCTCATAAACTCACAGTGATTATGCCTCCTGACATTACAAAGTTTCAGATAAAGCCTACCAGGGACTTGTTTACATCACCCATCTCAGAAAGAAGGGGAGAGGATAGGTAGACAGAGAAAAGCTCACCCACAGTTTTTTGTGTCTTCAGCAGAAAGAAGCAGCTCAGAACTGGGGGAAGGAGACTGAAAAGATAATAACAAGAATGTAGTGAATTGTTAGTCTCACCTTGGGTAGCAACATATGAAAAGTTATATTTAAGCCTAATATCCCTTTAATCATACATATTTTCTCAGGACTAAGATGCCCCATGCCTCCTATTAATTTTAATGGAACCTTTGCACCTTTTCTAGTTCAAAGACGTCTTTTCTATGAATTGGTGCCCAGAACCAACGAGCATACTGCAGATGAGGAGGCATCTCCAATAAACCACAATTTACCAATCATTTTCTATTTTGGATGTGATACTTGTGTTTTCCTCAAAAAAACTCAAAAGAGAGAAATAAGTAAAAACTTAATCATTCTTATCCAGTATAAACATTTATTTCAGCAGCAGAAAACTTATAAATCTTTTGACCACTAGGTGTCGGTGTCTTGAGCAGTGACCTCGTGTGAGATGAAGCTGCCGCTGCTGTACAAGCTCCTTGTGGTTACAGACATCACTACAGGGAAGACTTTCCAACCACTTTAAATATATGAAACATAAATAATACTCAGAATGTTATGAAGCCTGTTATCAAGAACACTGAATATGACAGAATCCTGATGTGTGAAGAGACAACTTGACACGTGCTACATCTTAATAGGAAATCTCATTTTATGATAAAGAAGAAAAGACGTTGGATTTACAGCGCTAATCCAGACTTGGCGAGCAGGGACTAGATTGCATCAGATTTGTGTAACTGCAGAAATCTACAGTATAAGCCTGAAGCCGCTGATGGATAGTCACAGCCTAGATCTCTGCTTTTAATGACTGTTAAACCTATTGTGCACTCGTGAGAGTGTGGACCATCCGCAATATAGGCACCGCATATAGGTTCCCATAGGTTCATAGCGCAGAGATGTTGTAGGGTATACGGCATCCATGCATATTGGGCTTATATCAGGGGTAGGGAACCTTGGCTCTCCAGCTGTTGCGAAACTACAATTCCAAAGCTTTAGCTTGGGCTGTCCAGGCATGATGGGAGTTGTAGTTGTGCAACAGCTGGAGGGCCGAAGGTTTCGTACCCCTGGCTTATACCATTGCTCATGAATAGAACAGCAAAACTACAGTGGATACTGACATGGTTGTAGATGAGAGGTGTTGGGATTATATGTAAATTAATGTGGCTAAAGGGATCGGTAGGAAGTAGCACTTTTAGTATTCTGGAGATAGGGCATCAATATCAGATCAGATCAAGTCCAAAGTTGCGTTTACACGGAACAATTATCGTTCCAATTTTCGTGATAACGATCACATTTCAGAGATTATCGTCTCGTGTAAACAGCGAACGATCAAGCGACAAGCGATAAATCGTTCATCGTGATCTTTCAAGTTCTCAAATCGTCGTTGGTCGTTCACTGAAAATTCACAGATGGCTTAGTCTAAACAGTCTTTCATAGATTCACCCTATGTGTGAGATAAGCTTAAGCAATCTTAAAACGATATATGGTTCCGTCTAAACGCTGATCGTTATAAAAAACACATTGTTACTTCTAAATCGTTAATCATTCCATTGGGCGAATTATCGCTCCGTGTAAACGCAGCATTACTCCTAGCACCCCCCTTGATAAAGATCAAGGCTCCCCCCTCATTAGATAGGAAGGTCTTCCCTATATGTAGTTTCCTCAGTAGGTCCAATCCTTCAGTATGTAGTTTACCCTGTTAAGCAGGCTCCCCTAGGTAGGTCTTCCTAAAGGTAAGTTTGCCCTATAAGTAGATCTCCTTGTATTTAGTTTCTCCCTTCTAAGTATTTGCCCCTGTATGTTTCTTCTAGGCCTACCTGCTATTAGTTCTCCCTTAGGGCCAGTTCACACGGCGTAAACACGTCGTAATTCCGCAGCAGAGCTCTCCGCCGTGGAATCCTGCCGCACTCAGTGTGCTGCTTTGAGTGAATGAGAGGACGTGCGCTTGTCTGCCGCCGCCGCTCTCCGCTCAATGAACTAACATGTTAGCCAGCCGCGCGGCGACCCCGCTCTGAACCGCGGCGGTCCCGGGTGCCGCTTGTAGCCCGGAACCGCAGGTATTAGCGGGCACGGCGATCAGATACAGTAATCAGATGCAGCTGTCAAAATTGACAGCTGCATCCGATTACCAGACGCAGCGTCATCCCTGGTGTCTAGTGGGGAGATCGCTCCTCCGGGATGTTATCCCAGAGGAGCGATCTCCATAACTGAAGCCGGCCGGGGACCGCTCCAAGATGGCGCTGTCCCCGGCTCGGCACTCGTTTACTTCTGGCTGCAGCAGCCGAAAGCAAACGAGTGCCTATCTCATGGATCTCTGCAGCATATCTATGCTGCAGAGATCTCTATGAAAGATCAGAGCACTTATACTAGAAGTCCCCCAGCGGGGCTTCTAGTATATGTGTATAAAAAAAAAAGTGTTGGTAATAGTAAAAAGCCCCCTCCCCTAATAAAAGTCTGAATCACCCCCCTTTTCCCAGGTTATTATAAAAAGTAAATAAATAAATAAATAAACATGTTTGCTATCGCCGCGTGCGTAATCGTCCGAACTATTAATTAATCACATTCCTGATCTCGCACGGTAAACGGTGTCAGCGCAAAAAAATCCCAAAGTGCAAAATTACACATTTTTGGTCGCATCAAATCCAGAAAAATTGTAATAAAAAGCGTTTAAAAAGTCGTATATGTGCAATCAAGGTACCGATAGAAAGAACACATCATGGCGCAAAAAATGACACCTGACACAGCCCCATAGACCAAAGGATAAAAGCGCTATAAGCCTGGGAATGGAGCAATTTTAAATGACATATATTTGTTGACAATGGTTTGAATTTTTTACAGGCCATCCGATACAATATAAGTTATACATGTTATATATCGTTGTAATCGTAATGACTTGAGGAACATGCATAACAAGCCAGTTGTACCCCAGGGCGAATGGCGTAAAAACACATTCCCCCCAAATAAACAAAATGCGTTTTTTTTTTTTTTTTAAATTTTACCACAATTTTTTTCTGGTTTTGCAGTGTACTTTATGCAAAAATTCAGCCTGTCATTGCAAAGTACAATTAGTGACACAAAAAATAAGGGCTCATGCGGGTTTCTAGGTGGAAAAATGCAAGTGCAATGGCCTTTTAAGCACAAGGAGGAAAAAACGAAAACGCAAAAATCGAAATTGGCTCTGTCTTTAAGGGGTTAAAGCAGAATTCAAGCCCCATTGACTTCTATAGGATTCCTCTAGCGGAATCCACCCAAAGAAGTAACATGTCACTTCTTTGGGCGGAAAGCGGATCAGTGACGGAAATTTACAGACGGAAATTCCGCTGTGTGAAAAGCACAGCGCAAAGCCAATTAAAAACAATGCAAAAGTGCTTTGCTCAAATTAAGCGGGCAAATTTCCGAGTGGAATTCCACGCGGAATCCGCTTGAAAATCCACCTCCTTTGCTCAGTGTGCATGAGCCCTTATACATTGCCCCCGTAGGTAGCTGAACCCCTCCCCCAAACCCACCTTTCTGGCTCCTGTTTCCCTCGCAGTCCTCTGGCTTCTCCTCTTCCTCCTCGCTCTGCAGGAGAATGATGGAATCATTGTGCATGCTACAGAGGAAGAGATGTGCAGGCTTTTGTGTGTAAGTGTTAGGATAATGCTGCCTGTGGTTACAAAAGTGATTGACAGAGCGATAAGCCAATGGCTCGTCACTCTGTCAACACTGAGCACCACATTTAGGGTGCGTTCACACCTACAGGATCTGCAGCAGATTTGATGCTGTGTTCAGTTATTTAAATGAAATCTGCTGCAGAAAATCAGCTGCAGATCCTGTAGGTGTGAACACACCATTAAAGAGGTACTCCGGCAAACATCTTTTTCTTTTAAATCATCTGGTTTCAGCATGCACACCTCCCCCTCTCCCGCCCCTTGACACAAACGCTACGTTTCGGTGGAGATGCCCCTTTGTCAAGTGCTTGACAAAGGGGCACTTCCCACGAAACGTAGCGTACGTGTCACGTCCCGGAGGGTGAGAGCCTCCGAGGACTTAGACACGAAGAGCACTGCCGCCTTGGTGTGAAGACCAACGTCTATATGTCCTCAACACTGTGGTGACTTTTCATTTATCTTTTTTGAATGTTTTGTTATTTACGTGAATTTCATACGATAAAGAAAGAACGTTTTTTTGGCAGCGGAATATACACTATATTGATTACAGTCAATGGTGAGTGAGATGATCAGCGCTCTAACCATGACCACTAGGTGGCAGCAGAAGAAACACTACAAGTGAGTTGACAGATTGAGGGACTTCACCATGACCACTAGGTGGCAGCAGAATACAGAGTACAGTACTTGAATTATCTAGAAGCAATGTAAATGGGAGACAGACTGCAAAGTGCTTCAACAATAGGAGATTACGTGTGTAAGAACCACAATGCAGCTAATAACCTTTTCACTAGTAAATCTTCAGCATAGTGCACATGGATCTGAACTCTTCCATCATGTTCTTACATTCAGACATATGTGCCTGACTATCAGGCAGTCATGGAGGTTAACCTAAGCCAGTAATTTATTATTATTATTTTTTTTTAATAAAAATGCCAAATCAAAGAAATTTTCTACACAATCAACACGTACCATGACATCCCGGATCCACCTGAATAGAATGCAATGCTAATGGCTCCAATCACAGCCGAGGTTCCTCACTATTCAGGACCAAATGACCTTACATTCAATTACGACCACTCAGGCGCTCCATACTAAATACCTGAGGTGCCGAGCTGCTTTTTAAGTTGTGAAGGGTCATCATGGCTTTGGCAGCGGAGGTCTCATGAATAGCCGCCACACTAATATATTCATTTAATGTATAAGGCGAGCGCACCTGCATAATCACAGCCCTGTCTGACAGCGGAGAGCGCACATGCTCGGAATAATGGGCCAACATTAAATATTAGAAAATGATACACTGTAAAGCAATTTCCATACACTCGGGGTAAATACTTTCTATGCAATTATAAAGCAATGAGCAGAAGTAACCCGGACGGACAGACTAGACAGATCCGCTGCTCTTTATCTTGCAGACTGGATCAGACAATGGTGTGTTTTTCTATTACCATTGATGTGAATGTATTCTAGCTGCATACTGCTGCTTTATGGCGCATAAACAGCCCCAGTAAATGTCAAGAGAATTGCAATTTTCCTATGGTGTATGAACCTGTCAGCGAAAACTAATGCAGTCAGGAGCTTTCATCATATAATGGTTAAATGCATTGATGACTCGGATTATTACTTAGACAAATCATATAATGGACTGGATAGGAAGTGGTACTTCAAGGGGACTACAAGTCCCAGTATGCATGGCTTGCTAGAACAGAGTAAAACACTGCAGAGAAATATTTCCTAGTAAAGATCCATCACTTTGGCTACAATGACATTGCACACTGCAGGGAAGCCTGCGCTCCGCACTCGCTGCACATACTGATTCTGACTTTAAACAGACCCCACTTTGGGCGCTCAGGAACAGAGGTGTCTGGCGGAATACATATTAGTAATAATCAGCCCAAATTAATCCTCTGCCTGCACAGAAAACACAGGGCGCTTATTCATTCCCATTGCTATAGTATAAAAAAAAAAAAAATTATCACAGGACTGTAGTATGGAGACGTTAGGGTTAAGCAGGGGTTAAAATGACCGGCCCTATAGTCCTGTTATTGCATTATGGATGAGTATCAGAATTATCATCACCCATAGGGGTCTCTAAATGGAAAGACTTTCAAGGTCGGCTATAAGGGAAGGGTTTTCTAGGGCTACATAAGTATACGTGAATTAATCCATATGCCGACATCATCATACCGGGAGTCATGTTAACAAATGTTGGCGTGACTTCGGAGAACTGCTTTCAGTTAAAGGGATAATATGGGGGAAGCTGAAATTCCCTATAGTATGCTGACACCTGTGGCTAGGTTACCTGGAAAAGCAAGGGAAGTGATTGGGACAGGTAAATAGAGCAGGTGACATGGCGGGGGGGGGGGGAGATGATGCTTAAAGGGGTGGATCACAAAAAAAAAAAAATCAAATCAACTGGTGCCAGAGATTTGTCTCAAGTCTTCCAGTACTCAGCAGCTGCTTTATGTCCTGCAGGAAGTGGTAATCTTCCCAGTCTAGAGAGCAGGGGGGATGCTGATGCTTAAAGGACAACTCCGGCCAAAACTATTTTTTAATATGTTATTACTTATGGAAAGTTAGACAAATTTATAATGTACATTAATTATGGGAAATGCACATATAGGGCTATTTTCCTTAATTTAGTAGATCAGGGAGACTTCAGATTCTCTCAAAAAAAGTGACGCCACGAACGAGGTGTCATTACAATGGAATGTCCAGCAGGGGCGCACTATATTTAGAAGTCAATGAGTACCATTGACTTCTATATATAGTGCGCCCCTGCTGGACACTCCATTGGAATTACAATGGATGAGTTTGTAAATGGAATATACAGTGTTTTTTAATGAATACATTTATGGAATACTTTGGGGAGCAAGTTTCCTTGCTCCCCAAAGTATTCCATAAATGTAATCAATCAGTACTTCACAGTAAGCCCTCCAAACCGCCGCCGCCCACCGACCCGCCGCTCTGGACTACACTCAACTACTACTCTCATCACCTGCTCATAGCATGAGCAGGTGATGGCCCGACCCCCGCTCTCCGATCGGAGAGCGGTGGCCGGGTGGGGAGTCAGCCATCACATAGTGTACAGTTTGGCCAGATCCAGGAAGAAGCAGGAGGGGGGAGCAGAGGGGAATGTTAGCTGCTGCACAGTGATGAGCGGCTATCCCTGCACGGCATCAGCATTAGCGGCGGTGGCGGCGATCTCAGCGGCAGTGGCAGTTCGGCGGGTGGGCGGCGGCGGTTCGGCAGGCTTGCTCCCCAAAGTATTCCATAAATGTATTCAATCAAAAACACTGTATATTCCATTTACACACACATCCATTGTAATTCCAATGAAGTGTCTAGCTAGTACTCATTGACTTCTATATATAGTGCGCCCCTGCTGGACACTCCATTGGAATTACACCCCTGGTTCGTGACGTCACGGTATTTCAGAGAATCTGAAGTCTCCCTGATCTACTAAATTAAGGGAAATAGCCCTATATGTGCATTTCCCATAATTAATGTACATTAGAAAGTTGTCTAACTTTCCATAAGTAATAACATATTAAAAAATAGTTTTGGCCGGACTTCTCCTTTAAAAGGGGTGGATCACAAAAAAAAAAAAAAAAATCAAATCAACTGGTGCCAGAAAGTGCCAGAGATTTGTCTGAAGTCTTCCAGTACTTAGTATTCTTTTCAGTCTGGAGAGTAAGAGAAGTTTTCTGTGAGGATTTGCTGCTGTTCTGGGCAGTTCCTGACATGGAAAGTGGTGGCAGCAGATAAGTGCTGGAAGACTTTAGATTTTTTTTAAAAAAATCTCTGACTCTTTCTTGCACCAATAAATTTGACAGAATTTTCTTTTGTGAACTACCCCTTTAACAAAGGTATAATTGTTTAGCTAAAACATTGCATTAGTGAATAAAGACCCCTAGAAGGTTAATACTGTGGTGCTATTACCAAACTACTTTGTACATCATCAGCATATGTTCCGGAAGGTGATATCACTCATTAGTACATGCCCCCAGCATGTTACATAGTTTCATATAGTTACATACTGTAGTTTATAAGGTTGAAAAAGGACAAGAGTCTATCAAATCCAGCCTATAACCTACTGTATTGATCCAGAGGAAGGCAAAAACCCTTATGAGGCAGATACCAATTGCCCCGTCACAGGGGGAAAACTCCTTCCTGACTTCAATATGGCAATCAGAATAATCCCTGGATCAGTGTCCTATCTTATGTTATCTAATGCCCATAACTTGTAATGTTATATATTTTAAGAAAAGCATCCAGGCCTCCCTTGAACTTCTTTAATGAATCAGCCATGACAACATCATGTATGTGGCAGAGAGTTCCACAGTCTCACTGCTCTTACAGTAAAGAATCCGCATCTGTGCTGGTGGTGAAACCTTCTTTCCTCTAGACGTAGAGGATGCCCCCTTGTCATGGTTACAGACCTAGGAGTAAAAAGACCACTACGTAGATCTCTGTACTGTCCAATCATATATTTGTACATTGTGATCAGATCGCCCCTAAGCTTGATAACCTGTCCTGGTCCTGTAACTCACCCATTCCCTTAATGACCTTGTTGCCCTCCTCTGCACCCGCTCCAGTTCAGCTGTGTCCTTTTTATATAACGGTGCTGGTACACAGTATGTTCCATGTGTGGTATGACCAGTGATTTATAAAGAGGCAAAACTATGTTTTCATCTTTAGCATCTCGGCCTCTTTTGATGCCTCCCATTATTTTATTAGCCTTGGCAGCTGCTGCCTGGCACTGATCACTAAAGTTGAGTTTACTTTCCACCAATACCCCCAGGTCCTTTTCAGAAGCAGTGTTACCCAGTGTTTTATTATTTAGCAAATAACTGTACTTATTATTTCTACAGCCCAAGGGAAGTGACATCATAATTGACCAGAGGTCACATATATCCCTAGCAGGTGATGTCATTAACCAGCATATGCCCTCAACAAATAACATCACAAGGCCGGATCACAAGGCTTTTTTAATGTTTATTTTGGAGCAAAATACATGTACACAAGCAACATGCCATTGATTTTAAACATGGTGTAAAGTGAAGCTGGCTCAGTTGCCCCTAGCAACCAATCAGATTCCACCTGTCATTTTCCAAAAAGTCTGTGAGGAATAAAAAGTGGAATCTGATTGGTTGCTAGGGGCAACTGAGCCAGTTTCACTTTACACCATGTTTGATAAATCTCCCACAACCATTATATATATATATATATATATATATATATATATATATATATGCTAAAACATATATATATATATATATATATATATATATATATATATATATATGCTAAAACATTGCACACGTTGCACATGTTGCAAAAAGTCCTTAAAATCAAAGACGGAGATGATACATGCATGAATAGCTGTTTACCATGAATGCATTTCTTACCCATCCATGTCATACTATTGGCCACTTAAGAATCTTGGCAATAATCATAAATCACGGCAGAGATAAGTTGTACTGCACATATATAAGTATACATCGCTCTCCAGGTGACATTCCTCTATCTCTCTGAATGCATAATGTATCCGACAGATGTTCAAAGCTTTAGATGTCATATTGTGCCTAACCCTGTGACCTAGAATGGTGTGTATTACAGAGGAACACACTTCTGTCTATTCTGTAAGGCAAAGAAATCCATCCAGGCAACAGCCAGCTTCTCATTTAGATGATGTTATTGTAAATGCTACCAGTAGGGGGCCCCATAATATCAACATTAGTCATGGAATCTGGTATCAGATATACGGCGCTGGGATCACAGCAGTTAAAATTGCAATTATTTATAGGCCCGTTTGATTTATTGTTTTGCTTACACATAGATGCATTTGTGTGCACACAAACAAATACACACACACACACACACACACACACACACAGATAGTCACACACACACATTCTCCAACTGTTTCTTTGAATATTTGAATGTTTAATGGATATAACACAGGGCTCCATATCATTTGTTTATTAATATTTTTAGAATTCTTTGTATTTACTGTTTATCCTGCTGATTGTCTACCACACCTGTTTCTCGTATTCATGTTAATTAATGTGACTACAGTATGTGTTTGCTATCATTCTTTATCAATATACTTTATCTTTGTGTTCTAATTTGTAAAGCCCCTATTACTCAGGGCGATTCAGAGGAGCAAATGAGCGCTCACTTCCTACTTGTAATAGCAGCCGGTGCTATTACATGTCTTAGCAGTGAGCGAGTGGGAGGCGACGGAGACCTATGGTGGGGCCTTGCGGGTGATTGCTAGATCGTCTGGGTAGCCCGTAGAAGATAGCGGCGGTCTACTGCCGCTGCTCCTATTACACGAAGCGGCGGCAGCAGATCTCTGCTATCCTCATTGTTGAGCTTTCAACATGTTAAAAGAGAACGATCAGCCGACATCGGGCATGACGGCTAATTGTCGTCTTCTATTACACAAGAAATTATCGTCTGTAACCAATACAAACGATTATCGCTTTGTGTAATAGGGCCTTTAGTGCAGATCTCTGGACCTTTATGCACCTAGAAACCTACTAGGATCTCAGTGGTTTAGAGCCACCATATGGAGTGATGTTTCATGTGTTTATTGTATACAGTTTCTAAGTAGGATCTGTTCACATTTTTTTTGTCTATCCTGTTATAAGAAAAAAAAAAACTGAAATTTTGCAGTTTTAATTTTTGCCACTAGGCTTAAAACTAAGCTAAGACTTTGGGGGAGATTTATCAAAGGGTGTAAAATTTAGACTGGTGCAAACTGCCCACAGCAACCAATCACAGCTTAGCTTTCCTTTCAGCACTGCCTAAATCTGAGCTGTGATTGGTTGCTGTGGCCAGTTTGCACCAGTCTAAATTTTACACCCTTTGATAAATCTCCCCCTTTGTGTTCTGTCTGTTGCCAGAAAGTGATCTGCATTACAGAGAAAGGTGACAACAGGAAATTATCATTGTTTCTTTGTCTATGGGGCTTGCTGTAAAGCATGTCACTAAATGATGGTACCTTATTTGTCCTGTTTAAAAAAAAAAATCACACACCCCAGTATGAGGTCCCCCGAATATTACAGACCCCAGTATGAGGTCCCCAGCATATTATAGACCCCTTTCTTCCCCTGTAGGCAGCCTCCATGGTGGGTAGTCATGCCTCTGTAGGTATTCCCCCGGTATGTAGTTTTACCCTTCTAGGCATCCCCTTAGGGTAATCCCCCGGTAGTTAGCCCTCCTCCCCAGTGGGCATCCCTGAAGGTAAAGCTCTTGGCACAGCCTATGTAATGTAGTTGAAACTCAACTGTAGACATCCCCCTGTAAGTCCCCCTCCCATCATGTTGAGCAACTCCCCTGTTAGTTAAACCTTTTTGCCACCACCACCTGACCATGTAGGCATCCCATCTATGTGTAATAAAATAATATAAAGCCATACTCACATGCCTGCAGCGCTCCTCCAGCCACTCATCTCCCTGCTTTGCATGTAACTTATGCGCTGGGAGCCAGAAGCCACAGCCACAAGAGGTACTGTCAGAGGAGGGAGCCAATGGTTCCTCCCTCTGTCAGTGTACTACTATATTTAACTGTATGCACTCATTAGGAGTGCTTATGGGGGCGGGACTTCCTGGGACAGCTAGGGGACAGTTCCTTTAAAATCAGGACAGTAATGGCAAAACCATGTGTGATCTGACCAATGATCTGTATAGAGAAGGCAAGCAGAAATCAGCAGAACAGGGAACAGCAGGGGGCGCTATCACTTGCATCAATGTAAGATATCTCACAACAGAAACTGTATTTCCATACATACTATTTAAACACAAATAGTATTTTACATGGGACAGCCCAACAGTTGCTTGGGTCATGGGTAGTTTCCTTTAATTTCTGTAGAGGGTAATAACATCAGTACAGATTTTACATTACATCTTGAGGTCGTGTGCATTCATGTACAGACAGCCATAACTCCCCAAATCCCACTATAAAAACTGTTAGGTGATCATTTATGTTATTGATGGGGGAAGGGACATGGCAGCAGTTTGGTCCCAGTACGTTGAGTGCCAGTACGAAAAAGCTTGTACTGTAAGGCTGCGTTCACACTACGTATATTTCAGTCAGTATATGTATATTTCAGTCAGTATATTTCAGTCAGTATTGCAACCAAAACCAGGAGTGGATTAAAAACACAGAAAGGATCTGGTCACACAATGTTGAAATTGAGTGGATGGCTGCCATATAATGGCAAATATTTGCTGTTATTTTAGAACAACGGCTGTTATATTGAAATAATGGCAGTTATTTACTGTTATATGGCGGCCATCCACTCAATTTCAACATTGTGTTAACAGATCCTTTCTGTGTTTTTAATCCACTCCTGGTTTTGGTTGCAATACTGACTGAAATATACTGACTGAAATATACGTAGTGTGAACGCAGCCTAAATCCGTATGGTGCAACCTTTGTCTATTCTATTGACTGTATATCACTCCTTGGGTTTACACGGTTAATGTTGTTTTGCAATTATAGTTGCAGAAAGTAAATGGGAAGGTGGCTGGGGGTGATGTAAACTGAATGGACTCGAGCAGTGCGGCCTCTGTCAGTTGCAGCTATAATACATAATCCAGTCCATTATTTCAGTTCCCTAACAACTGCCGGGGTTCCTGAAATGCATTTTCTTTTCCTTGTTGATATCAAGATGATATTGAGCTTATCATTTCATAGAACTTTATGCTGTATATACTAAATACAGTGATGCCTTCGATTATGAGCATAATTTATTCATTTGTAATCCAAATCCACTCTTAAACCAAAGCAAAATTTCGCAGACAATTGGTTCCACACCTAAAAAAAATATTGATTTTTTTTTTTATTCTGTAGAACAGATGAAACAAACAATGAGAAACTGAATATGTCATATTATAAGTGACTGTACAGTATAGCAATCAGCATGTGGAGTATAATGTATAGAAAGTGCATAAACCTGGAAGAACAGCAGCAGTTTGTAGATACAGGATGGAACTTCAGATTCCTATAATGTAGTAGCGTAGTACAACAGGCTAGAATAGAGAAGCAGGGCTGCAGTCAGAGGTCTGTGTGGTCATGCAATAGGGAAGAGGTATGTTTAGCATGGACCAATCAGGAAGTGGCAATCACAGCTGTGCAGGAGGACAGCGACAGAAACGTCTCTATAAAGCAGTGTGAATGCCTGATTGAAGCAATGAGCAGGACATATGTGGGCACATACATGCAGCACTGTCCAGAGAAAAAGGGGTTACAGCTATGAAGAGAGTCCTGTCCCCTGATGTAAGCCCCAGCCTGAAGTGGATCTGCTATGATTTGGAAGGTGAGGGAGACTTACTGGGTCAGAGTGCAGTGCTGTAGACCCCACTATGCAGACCATGATCCGACACTACTCCGCCTCCCACCCAGTACAGGGAGCTCTTAAACCAAAGCAATGCTCTTAAACCAAGTTACAATTTTGAAAAACTGTGAGCTCTTCTTGCAAAATGCTTTTAATCCTAGTTACTCTTAAACCAAGGTACCACTGTACTACTATATATACTAAATTAATTACTATGTAAATTAAATTAGATTTTTAATATTCTTGAATAATTGGCAAACTTTTGTCGCAGTGCTTGTTTTAGTTTGCTCACAGTTGGACTGGTATACTGGTACAGACAATGGACGGAGGTAACCAATGGTAGGTTCTGGGCTTCCTTAACAAGTTGAGCATGGTTTGCATGGCGGTTTTAAAAAGTAACCAGGTTTTTGGGTGTGGGGGGCATGACCTCCATCACTCAGCAGCTGGAATAATCTGGAACACAGGTGTCTATTTAAGGTGCCTCTGAGCCATGGCGAATCAGCCTGGTTTTGCTGTCATGGTTCTAAAGGGGTTATTTATGTAATGGATTAGGTTTGGTTTAATATGTACATGTTTAGGCTAGGTTCACACTACGTATATGTCCGGCCGCATATTTTTTCGCGGCCGGACATATACGTATGAAACTCCGGCCGGGACTTTATGCAAGTTGCGGCTGGATACGTACGGACCGCGAACTTACGCCCGTAGCGTACTTACGCTTCCCGAGCGCTCTTCGTAGCGATCTAACAGCGGTCTTTTACTTGGAAATTTTCCCCTAGCCCCGGACACCCCACAGAACCTTTTGGATCGGAACAAAAAGCTGGCAAAATGAAGAAATCACCACTACGTACGGGACCGCATGTTACGCTACGGGCGTAAGTTACGGCATTTCCGTCCGGAAACAATGGTCTGGTTCATTTTTTACGGCGCCGCATACGATCCTGGCGTAAGTTCGTACGTAGTGTGAACTGTGCGCCCGTAGATCGTATACTTTCCATTGTACGCAAACTACGTAAGTTTCCGGCCGCTTATTCGCGGAACGCGCTATGGCCGGAAACTTACGTAGTGTGAATGTAGCCTTAAGCCGGATTCACACACTGTAAAACACTGGCTGGTGTCAGTAAAGAGCATCCCGGCCGTTACTGCAGTACCAGCTGGATGAACATTTGTGCTGAATTGGGATGCAGGCGCATCCGTGTGCACCCGCATCCCAACTCACCATAACTGTCATGTGTAAACTGACAGTTCTGCACGGCCGTTGTTCGATGAAAAGCGGCCGCACAAAACTGACATGTCAGCTTTTCCTGCGACCGCTTGGGATCTCGGCCAGAGTGTATACTATGTGTATACACCCCGGATGGGATTTCATTGACTGCAGTGCAACATAAATTTTCAATTAACCATGGCCGTTGTTGCAAATCTGTTAACACAACAAAATGTTGTGTTAACTTAGCCTAAATATGTGACTGTTTTTATAATGGTTTCATATTAAAATGGCTTCTGTGTGCCAATTCAGTCCCACTAACTTCCTCCTAGAGAGTGCTGGGCTAGACTAAACCATTGCCATACCCCCCCCCCCCCCCCCCTCCCTCAGGCAACAGGGCCCCAGTGATCCTACTACTGGTGTACTCATTATAGTTATGCTCCTGTATAGGAACTTTAATACCATGGGGGGCAAAATCCATATAGTGCAGTTGTCTTTCTGTGTGGCAAAAAGACCTTTTGACCTCCCTTATGCTGAGGACTTGGGTGTCACCACAATTTTTTTTTATGTTTCCCTGGCAGTTTGCATTACACAATATGAGATTCCTTTTTTCCCTTCCTCAATAATAACATGATAAAACATTATCTATTAAAGTATAAAGATAATAATCATAAAAAAAATAAAGGAAGCAATGCATTATATCCATATTAATACTAGATGGGCTAAAATTAATGGTATGCTTTACTAGCACAGACAATGGTACTGCTCAAATGTTTTATATGTAACAGTATCCATAAGTTCTACGCTTAAAGGGGTTGTTCAGGAGGGGGGGTGGAATTATTCAAGACCGGTAATAAAATAGTAAAACTTATAAACATACTATACTTACCACCTCCTTTCTCCCCTAGCCCCCAGCTGTCGCTCCAAAGTCTCCCTCTGGTTTCTTCTTTTTCAGGGTTCTGTATTGTCCTGTTCCCACAGGGCCTGCCTGCTTAGCCAATAACTAGCTGAAGCAGGACTGCTGAATCTAATGATTGGTGGAGCAGGCAGGTCCTCTGGAGTTGGAACAACACAGAGCCCAGTAGAAGACTGGAAGCACTGACGCTGCGGCTGCAGAAGACCAGGGGAGGTGAGTATAGAGTTATTTTTACACTACCCCCAGCCCTCAAACAGGTCTTTAAACGCTGCTTAGCCTAAGTAATACTTTTTCACAATATTATATAACCTTGTAATAACAAAGTCACGTCCATGAGTACACACGTGCGCTTTGAAGAACTAGATCTCCATACCTCTTTCTAGTTCTTCCCCTACATTGCTAAGCTAAAGAGTGAACTGTGCCTTTCTGTGCTGCTACATTTCTACCTTACACGCGAGCTATCAGCGTTATCCTGGCTACCACAATGCCTCTTGCCATGTGAAATCTCACTGTCACGTATTTTGCCAAAATACTTCCTACTTTGCTGTACCTGTTGCGATGTACATTTATTTACTTTTTTTTTTTACATCTTTATTTTTATCTTTTTTTCCAAACAAGTAAGGACTCATTGAAAATACATCAATTTCCAACAATGTGATTTTAGCTTTCATTTCTCAACAAATCACTATACAACAAAATAAAAATTTTCCCTCCCCAACCCTCCACCTTTTTCTTATTCCACCCCCCCCCACACCTTTCTCTTATCCAACATATCCATAATTTCATAACTTTGTACCTTAAATATTTTGTTATTACTAGTGTGCCTCACAGCTTGGCTAAGCTGATAATAGAAAAAATCTAAGTTTCTACCTAATTCATAATCCCTTCGTAGTTGATCCAGTGGAATAAGCTGTCCCTCTTGGAATAAGTGTGTAACTAGTTTCAAGCCCTTACGCACCCATGGGGTACAGTCCAAGTGTTTCCCTTCCCCAAACTTATCATTGCCCCACAGTGGAGTAAATTTGAGTAGTCTGTATGTGCACTATCCGTTTAACTTTATTCCACGTGTTCCACCATTGTTTTAATTTTAAATTATTCACCTTACAATCCGTCAACGTTGTCGTTATCTCCAACAATTCCATTATTGAATTTGCATGGGTCAAAAAATCCTCATTTGAATGATAGAAACAAATCATTGCACGAATGATCCATCGGTTGTTTGTGTGATCATACCCGCCTAATAACCGCCCATGTAAGAAGCTCAGGGGGAATACAATGTTGGTGGTTTAAGGGGCCACCTGAGGCTCCTTGGGGGGCCCAAACCGCCCATATCATCATACACTGTGAAGTGGCACATCACTCAAGGGCCCACAGGAGGAGAGGGAGAGAAGTTATTTGGGTTATTTTTTATTTACTTTATTTTTATCTAGTCATCATAGGGCTATTTACTATAGGAGACTACTCTCAGGGGGGCCATTTACTATAGAGGAACCACTCACAGGGGGCCATCGACTGTAGGGGGACTAGTCACGGGGGGGGGGACATCTACTATAGGCAAACTACTCCAAGGGGGCCATTTACTATAAGGGAACCACTCACAGGGAGCCCTCTATTATATTAGAGCTAGGGTGCTATCCACTGTAGGGGGCAGCAGCACAAGGGCCTGCACAGGTTTATATGGGTGTACATTGGGGGGGCATCTTCTATAGGGTGATTACTCACAGGGACCCCTCTATTATATTAGGACTAGGGGGCCATCTATTATAGGGGGCTACAGCACAGGAGACCATTTTTTTTAAGGGGGCTGAAAAGGTTTATATGGGACTACACAAGAGGCCATCTACTATAGGGGGCTGCACAGGGGCCTATTAACTATAAGGGACTACTCACAGGGAGCCCTCTATTATATTAGGACTAGGGGGGCAGTATCACAGGGAACCATCTTCTATAGTTGTCTGCACAGGTATATATGGGACTACACAGGGACCATCTTCTATAGGGGTCTGCACAGAGGGCTATCTTCTCATCACTCTATGGGGGGAGGGGGCATAGCCTGGGGCCCAAGCTACATTTAATTCTCCCCTGAAGAAGTTCATTATTAATCTAGTAACATAGTGCTCATGTTGGACAGGGTCAGGCTGTTTAATAAAACCCTTAGTCCATTTAAAGAATGTATTCACTTACATAATGAATGCAAAGATAAAAGAAAACCCTGGAAATTATAGGAGACAACGGTTGTTCTACGGGAATCATTCCGGAGATGCTGAAACCTAAAGCAATGATCCTTCACTGTTCCATCCATGAATGTGGCAGTCAGTTGTGTAGGTTATGATGTCCGCTATTCACTCATAATCCTTGACTTTATCACTGATAACAGACAGGCAGCGCTATTATGCAGCACTTTATCTGCAGTCATTTTTATAGCTCAATGAAGCAGGAAGACAAGTGGTTCGGTATAAGTATCTGTCATGTGAATTACATTTATATGTGCCGGGATTATGATCGCTTTCTCCCATAATAAATTATTCTGGAAACTATTGCAAATTAAGTTGAATAGCAATAAGCTCCACTTGATATTACACCATGTAAGGTAAAGAAGGTATAAGGTTATGTATGTGTGCGTGTCTGTGTCTATTATACAGCGTGGAATACTTAAATACCCTAATAAATAATAACACATAACCACCACACATAAAGAGGGATAGAAGTGCCGATTAAACAGGCATTCATTTGCCACAGTTTAGTTATTTTCATAGCCCCTCCTTGTAAAGGAGCAGGGTAATAGCTGCTTCTTCAGTATTCGGGCGGCTGTTAGGTATCCCGGGGGTGTTACTGATGAAGTGAATAGAAGACGAGATCTGTGTGTATAGTACAAGTCATTGGTAACAACAACCTAACGGGATGTTACTCTTATTTAATATTCACCTGTATATAAAGGGACAGAAGGAAACACATGCGGGAGCCGGAACTTAGCATTTGCAACTTTGTTGAAAAGTTTGGGGGAGGGGGGATTTCTGTTGAGGCTGAAGCCAGGGCTGTATTAAAAAGGCAGTTCACAAAAAAAATTATTGCCCCCCCCCCGGTAGGCGCTGGCACGTATACTCACCGCAACTGATCGGTGTCCCGCGGCGTGGCTTTATTCTGGTCCCGCAATGCCGTTCAAATCCGGTGCGCGCTCACTTCAGCTTCTGCAGTGACTCATCTTCTCTGTCTTGTGATTGAATGCCGGAAGTCATGTGTTTCCATAGAGAATGCATGGAAGCGCGTGAGATCCGGTGTATAATCACAGGACAGAGAAGAGGAGTCACAGCAGAAGCGGATGTGAGCACGCAACGGATTTGAACGGCGCTGCGGGACCGGAAGTGAAACCGTGAGACACCGATCAGCTGTGGTGGGTATACGTGCCGGCGCCTACCCGTAATATTTTTTGTGAACTGCTTCTTTAACAGCTGCTGCTCCTGCCCTAGGCCTGAACCTGAAGACGCCCCATCTTGGGGAGTGTGGAAGAGAGTGGTTTTGGCCACATGCATTTATCTACATGTAGAAATATTGTCTGAATCTCGTTTTTCATGGTTTTTAAACAGCTTAAGACAAATCAATGATTAGAGCCGTCTCCATATTGTCTGAAGGAATTTTCACCACAGGATTGGTAGATTGGTAGGTAATTGTCACATTTAATACCGTCAAACCAGACCTAAACAATCACACACACACACACACACACACACACACCACCACCACCCCTCCTCTAAAAGGCACCAAGTCTGAGAAGGAAGTGAAAGATATATATATTTTTTTAAGTAGTTTTTTCCCCCTGCTCCCTGGTGCTGCCCCCCTGCAAGGTGCAGCCATAGGCACCGGACCACGGGTGCCTAGTGGTAAATAAATACGGCCCTGGTTGGAGGCATAATGCTGCCGATAATTTCCAGGCCTATTTTTTTGGTGTCTGTGCCCAATAGAACCCTATGCAAATTCCCTGATAAGAAATCTAGATAGATTTTCCTGATGTTTGCATGGGGCTTAAAGGAAACAAGCATTGTATTAAAGGGGTAGTTCACCAAACATTTTTTCTTTCAAGTCAACTTGTTTCAGAAAGTTATATAGATTTGTAATTTACTTCTATTTAAAAATCTCCAGTCTTCCAGTACTTATCAGCTCCCGTATGCCCTGCAGGAAGTGGTGTATTCTTTCTAGTGTGGAGAGCAGAAGAGGATTTCAGTGGGGATTTGCTACTGCTCTGGACAGTTCCTAATATAGACAGAGGTGGAATGAGCATTGTGTGGACCCATCATGAACATAATGCTCACTCCCATCATCCACATCATGCTCACTCCCATCATCCACACCATACACACTCCCATCATCCACACCATACACACTCCCATCATCCACACCATGCACACTCCCATCATCCACACCATACACACTCTCATCATCCACATCATGCACATTTCCTTCATCCACACCATGCACATTCCCTTCATCCACACCATACACACTCCCATCATCCACACCATGCACACTCTCATCATCCACACCATACACACTCCCATCATCCACACCATGCACACTCTCATCATCCACACCATACACACTCCCATCATCCACACCATGCACACTCTCATCATCCACATCATGCACACTCCCATCATCAACGCTCTCTCAACAGGCACACACTACAACTCACTCTCATTCATACAATTTGAAAAAAAAATTAAAAATCACTGCATCCACAGATTCATAGATTTATACTTACATCTTGACTGACCACCAGAGGATTGGCGGTGGCATGCGCAGGAAGCAGTCTGTCTCTGATGGGATATCTTCCCTGCGCCGGTGCGGTACATAGAGCCCACAGAACCTGCTGATAGTGGCGCTTTAACCTTTACCAGAAAAAAATCCAATCCATTTATTACAGCTATGTAAGGAAAGTCCTACCTATCCAAAGTAAATGCACAGAAAAGTTATAGAAAAAAAATGTTCCGCCTGTGAGTACAAACAGCAAAAAAAAAAAACATTAATGTGCAACAAAACAAGGTTAATACAGATAGTAAAAGAAGTCACCTCACACCACTGATTGTCATAGTGTGGTCAATTTATCATACAGTTAGACTGATGTAGCAGATGAAACTTCCCCTTATGAGTCACCCTGTATCCAGGATCACCTACATACTGCGAGCTAGCTTGGGAAATACCCAAGGTATGATGCATAAGACAAGGGATTTTTTGTACAAGAGGAAAGATTCTGATATTTAATAGAATCAGCGTATCTGGTAATTCCAGATATAAGAAATATGATATTAAAGAGAAGAATGTATTTTAGTGGCAAACAGGGGGGATTCACGTACCTTTATAGGTTATTCTCATTACAGAAATAGTTTGGTTATACCATTATTTTCTCATTGGTAATGACTATAAGGATCCCAATTAAAGGGGTACTCCGACATCAGGTTAAAAAATAAACCTGCTACAGGAGCATATACCATTGCTTACCTGTCTTTCCTAGTTCTGAAACCCCCTAAAGCCATTTGTTTTGGGGGTCTTAGTTTAGAAACTTCTGGTATATCAGTTGCTCAATACTACAAGTCCCAAAATTCACTGCTTCCCCCAGCTCTTTATCACAGTCCTCCCACAATGCCTAATACACCCCCCCCCCAGTACTCCTGACAGATCCCCGTCCAGAGCTGTTGCAGAACGTGTCATTTTACTGCAAACTATTTAACAATCAGTGAGGTTGCTGCACCTGCTTCTTTCACTCCCTGTCTGCTCAGGGAGATGGTGATGTAGACTGGAGGAACTGGTCAGCAATGGTGACATTACTCAGGGGTGGGACTAGAGCTTAGAGACACAATCACAGGATCACTAGCATAGTGGCAGCTATGTCATGGCATAGTAGAGAAAAGTAAGTGTTGGCCTCTGATTGGCCAAACAAACAACCCAGCACTGCTCCCATCATCGGAAATGGATACAATGAGAAATAGCCGTACACTATGCAGAAACTCTTAGTGGCTCAAAAAAATCACTTTAAAACCTCTGTAACCAAACCATTTTTTAAATTCTTAGGTCCATTTAAGGTACAAAGGTATTTTATAGTCTCATTTTAAGGCCTCCTTCAGACATCAGTATTTTTCATCTTTATTTGCTTTGCAACCCATTCATTTCTATGGTGCTATTCATACATCTTGTAAATTTGCGGATCCGCAATCCGCAATGCAAAACATATCCTCAATTGCAATCCACATTTGTGTGACTATTGGTTGAGACAGCTAGTGAAATCATTTTATGCCGTCCCCTTTTTGCGGATGTGCATAATATGGAGCATCATATGGAGCACAGTATGGATGCACTACGGATGATATTTGGCGGATTGTTGAGAAAAAAAATGCTGATCAGTAATTTCATCTTTGAAAATATACTGAAGTGTGAACGTAGCGTAAGAATTGTTATTGCTTCTCTCTTACTATAAGGCCATGTTCACACAACGTATGTGTTGTAGAAATCACGGCTGCTGTTGCAATTTGCAACAACGGCCATGATTTATACAACACATACATTGTAGGTGAATGAATGGAATTCAGGCCAGAGCGCATACACATAGTATCCATCCGGCAGCACGAAAAACTGAAATGTTTTCGGCGGCCGGTATTCATTCTGCGCCTAATATTCATTGAATAGCAGCCGCAGAAAACCGGTCAGTTTACACAATGGAGCGTGCGACTCCGGCCGATCACAGCCAAAATTATCTCTGATGAGGGCGACCGCTGATCGCTGAAACATGTTAGATGTTTGACCTGCATGAACTACGGCAACTACTACAGTGACGTCACTGCTGCTCCTTGGAAAACCGCTGGATTACTCACTGTATGCAGAGAGTTGGTAGTAGTGGAGCCAACGGCCGGGGCCCGCTCCCAACCCTACACCTCAATACCTACAACTACTGAAAAGATACAGAAGAATCGAGGATACTATACCACATCCCAAAACTACCAGGTATTCAGCAGTATAGCTATATATCACTAAGGATACTTAAACTGCTTGAATGGACCATTGTTACTATTTACTTACGTACTTTACATAAGATATATTATGATAACATTTTTATAGGACAGTATTTCTCAGGAAACCTCTTTTCCATCATTTAAGCACGCACTGTAGCGCTTTAAGTGTATACACATATTTTTGGCGAATTCCGATGTGCGCCCACATCCGAATTCAGCAGAAGTGAAGACTGCAGTAACGGCCAGGATGACATTCAGTAACACCAGCCATTCTGTGATCCGTCTGGGTCACAGAACGGCAGGTGTTATATGTGAACATGGCCTAATGTTGCGTTTACACAAAGCGATAATTCGCCCAGTCGATCGTTTAACGATTTTGAAGCAACGATTTGGTTTTTATAATGATCAGCGTTTACACGAATAAATCGTTAGAAAAATCGTTAGAAAATTTGTAAGAAAAATCGTAATTGCAATAGTATTTAGGATTGCTTAAGCCCATCTTTTACACAGGGTGAATCTTTGAAATGCAGTTTACACAAAACGATCTGCGAATTTTTAGCGAACGACGATTTGAGAACATGCTGAAAGATCAAAATGAACGATTTCTTGCCCACCGATTGATCGTTCGCTGTGTTTACACGGAACGATTATCGCTCAAATGCAATTGTTAGTGCGAAAGTTCGAACGAAAATCGTTCTATGTAAACGTAGCATAAGGCCATGTTCACATGGCGTAAGAGAACGGCCGTTCTGTGAACCGGCCAGGTCACGGAGTATCCGGTCTCTGAAAAGATCATCCCGGCCGGTATTGCAGTACCGGCCGGATGATTTTATCCGAAGTGGATGCAACTGGTTCACCAGATGCTGCGGATGATGTCAAACAGGGAATAAAACATTAGGTATTAACCCTTTTTTTGCTGAAATAGACTACAGATCCTAGCACGTCTCACTTCTGTGAGGCTCTGCAATCTGAATGAGGAATTGCAGAGGAAAAAATTGATCCCCCAAAATTCTGGGGGATTGGATCATGCACTAAGGACTGCAAAGTACAGAAAGTTGGGGGGATACAGCCAAGAGTCAAAGAGGGAAACCTTATCCCTTTGAGGACCAGGCCCAAAATGACCCAGTGGACCGCGCAAATTTTGATCTTAGTGTTTTCGTTTTTCCCTCCTCCCCTTCTAAGAGCTCCAGCACTCTCAGTTTTTTATCTACAAGGCCATGTAAGTGCTTGTTTGTTACAGGAATAGTTGTACTGTGTAATGGCGTCTTTCATTTTACCATAACATGTATGATGGAATCCCAAATATATTATTTATGAAGATATAAATAGGTGAAATCGTAAGAAAGAATGCAATATGGTAACGTTTGGGGGGTTCCTGTGTCTACGTAATGCACTATATGGTAACAGCGACATGATACCATTACTCTATAGGTCAGTCCGAACACAACCATATGCAGGTTACACAGATTCTCTAATGTTATATATTTTTTTTTAATGAAATCCTTTTTTTTGGCAATTAATTATAAATAAAATGGGACTATTGTGACGCTTATAACGGTTTTATTTTTTCACCTACGGGGCTGTATGGGGTGTCATTTTTTCCGCCATGATCTCTAGTTTTTTTTAATACCATATTTGTGAAGATCGGACGTTTTGATCACTTTTTATTAATTTTTTTTATATATAATGTAACATAAAATCGGTAATCCTCGCACTTTTTTCCCTCTTTTCGTGTACGCCGTTTACCGTTCGCAATGACGCTTGTTATATTTTAATAGATCGGACAATTACGCACGCTACGGTATATTATATGTTTATTTGTTTATTTATTTTTATATGTTTTATTTATATAATGGGAAAGGGGGGTGATTTCAACTTTTATTGGGGGAGGGGCTTTGGGGTAGTGTGTTAGTGTTTTTAACTTTTTTTTTTACAAATTTGAAGTCCCTTTGGGGGACTTTTACATCCAGTACTTGGATTTTTACACTGATCATTGCTGTGCCATAGGCGTACAGTTACGGCGTACAGTTACGCCCTAGGTCGTCTGGGGACAGACTTCCATGGCGTAACTATATGCCCTGGGTCGTCTAAGGGTTAAAGGGGTATTCCACTCAGGTGATATACTGTACATGTTAAATCATCCCCCCTCCTGGAGACTAAGAATTCATTTCATACATGTCAGTACCTTTTATGTCTCCATTCCCCAGTTCTGAGATGCTGCTTTCTACTGAAAAAATAGAATCCTCTGTGTGAGCTGTTCACTTCATCTCCCCCTCCTCCCCTCTCCTATCTGAGATGGCTCATGTAAAAAGTGTTCCTGGCCAGCTGTTTCTGTATCGTTTTTACACTCTGTACGGTGGGAAGTGTTAATCACAGTAACTTCAACTTAGATTAACTCTTTAGCATTACACGGTGCAGAAATGGAAGGCCAGGGAGACCTCTAGGAGGAGACCAGTTTTAATGAGACCTCTAGGAAGAGAGGGGGAGGAGGGGGATACAGAGTGAACAGCTCATACACGGTTTTCTGTGTCTTCAGCAGAAAGCAGCAGCTCAGAACTGGGGAAAGGAGACAGGAAATGTAATATCATGTATAGAATGAATTGCTAATCTCCAGAAGGGGGCATGATCCAACATGTTTAATACATGAGTGAAATACCCTTTTAAAGCCCACTACCTTGTAAAAAAGTAAATATACAACATGCTTTATTACTTTTTTTTTTCTTCACATGAATAGGGGCATAAAATGAACGCTTAACCTGACCTAAACTTGAAACAATGATGATATTGAGAAACTGTGGAACCTGAAACTTTTGCCTTAAAATGGCACAGAACATGTGTAGGTGGCTATAGTTGTTTTACATTCTTTAATTTCGTTTTCACAAGTAGGTGGCAGTATTAATTTTACACTTGAGTGTTTTAGTAGGTGTTTATGGGAGAAGTTATTGAGTAGGAGAAACTTTGTATACATAATAGATGTACATAAATAATTGGAGGAAATGAGCAAGAAAAAAGGGAGTAATAGAAAAAAGAAAGTGATATTTATGAGTCTGCCGTAACATTAAGAAATGTGGTCGCCTGAGTCTTCTCATCTCCTTCTCCCCCCACACCAATGTTTGTCAGCCACTGTCTTTACAGGCAGAACACAGAAGATGCCATATATGAGTGAGGGGTGGATGCACTGTGGGGTCATGTAGTGAATTGAGAAGCATATTTTATTAAAATGATTATTTAATAAATTAACACTGTCACTTTAAAAAAGTCACATCATAGAGACAAGAAAAATGATTAAAATGGCTTATTAAAAGTCACTGGTTTTAGTGCAAACTCATTTTGCTCAAAATTTTTACCTTTTCTCTGCTATTTATGCACCTAATTTCAGGTGTTTTTGACACAATTATTATATGTGACTTCAAAATAAATCACAAAATGTTTGCGAATTACTCTTCACAAAATAGGTGATATACAAACCACATTATACATTGCAAGACAATTTGATAAAGAACATGTGGGAACTGCAAAAAATGATACTTAAAAATACATTGTTTTATTATGCTCCAATGACAAGATTATTGGGTGCCAATGGGTTTTTATGGGATTTTAGAGCCAGAGCCCAAAAATATTACTTGTCAGCTTTAGCCTATGTTCCCACAACATCTTTTTAGATAAAATATTAGTTGTTTTTGATAATGATAGCCATAAATAATGATCATCATATATAAGTGCTCTCTGTCTCCTCATACAGTAATTAGGTTACTCCTGTGTCCTCATATAGTATTTGGCTACTGTTTGCTGCTCCCATATAGTATTATGTCTCTCTGTGTAGCTTCTATATGTGGGTGTTGGTTACACCCCTCGCAAAAGCCTGTACTTGTTGTAAGTGGTGATGTAGTAGTGATAAAGTTTCGCCACTAGATGTCGCTATTATAAGTATATGCACTTAGTTGTTGCATGGCTGAAGCATGTAAAGGGTTATTGTTTATTTGTTTATTTGTGTGTCAAATGGATCTGTGAACCTATGGGAGTGTCTTCTTCTATCCTATTACTTTCTTCTTTACTTCTTCTTATGCACTCTTAACCCATTCACAGCGCACCTTACAGTAGCTGTAGATAGGAAATGACATGGGTAGAGGAAGTGTGTGGTTCTTTTGATATTGGACTCTGTAGGGAAAGGACGCAAGCTAGAAAGTTCCTGTGGGCCCTGGCCCTCTGCCAGGTCCCCCAGCCTTCATATGAGGTCTTTTGTGTTAGATGCTGTAGAGCTAGGATGCACCAAACAGTTTCTCTTCAAGTAACTCTATACAACGCTGTGCAGTGTTAAACGAAACTCAAAAGAGAGGACACATGACTAGGAGAGTCACAGTACAGGACAGTATCCACAGAAAGCAAGAAAAGCTAGGAACTGATCTAGATAGAGCAAAGTTGCTAGAAGCCTATAAACTCTATCTTGCAGCGCAGTTGTCAGCAGGAAATCCTCAGCATTCCACTCATCTCAGGTAACAAGGTCTGGGGCTTGTGTCACCCTCTAGGATGGGTCCCCCGACACTGCTAGGGCAATAGGTGGTTAATGCCGACAAGAGTCGATGCACAGCCACTTGTTCTCTTTCAAGTATTCTTCTATTTCTACCTCAACCTCCAACATCCCGGCAGAGCACAGGACTACTTGAGTTGGGACTCTCACAACATCCTCCACTCTGCTCCTCTGATTCTTCTGTATACTTCTCAACACGCAACCCAGTCAGCATGACTGTACTCCTCGCTATACCCCTATCACAGATTTGGATCCTGTATTGTCAAGTGTATTATCAAGTGTGTTCTCAAGTGGATTATCAAGTGTAACTTATACAGTAAACAGATTTATGATAAAGAGACTCTGTGACTCTTTGCCCCAAACCAGCACAGTATACACACACTCCTTGGGACATTTTCCCTTTCTGTGGGTGGCGGTACCGATAGTTCGGGAGGGTCACTTCACCACTCTGGCCCATCGTGATAACAACCCAAGTGACCCCGTAGCAACCCGGCAGGTCACTGACCACAGGGGAACAGGGTACAACTAATGTGCCACCATACCTGTGTGCCCAACCGGCACTGGCGTCATGACATTACAATACTGGGCCTGCCTGTATCTCGGTCAACCACCACTGAACTGGCGTCACTCTTTAACATATGACAAGTGACCGGCCGTACCCTTACACTGGGAGTCACCACATATATAGTAATGTCCTAGTGCAGTTTTCATATAATGTTAGGCCTATCTGTGCAGACCCAATTTAGTATTAGGTCACTCTGTGCAGCTCCCATACAGTAGATAGTCCTCTTTCTTAGTCCCCTTATAGTAGGTGGCCCTCTTTGTGCAACTCCCATACAGTGGATAGCTTTCCTCTGTGCAGCTCACATATAGTAGAAAGCCCCCATGTGCAGCCCCCATACAGTAAGTGGCCCCCATGTGCAGCCCCCATACAGTAAGTGGCCCCCATGTGCAGCCCCCATATAGTAAATGGCCCCCCCATGAAAAAAACCTCCAATTCAGTGCTGTATGACTCTTTTCTCCTTCCTTCTCTACAGCCTACTGCCTGCACTCATTTAATTGTGTGTGTGTCTTAAGGCAAAATTATCATTATTTGCGGCCGTAATTAATAAAAGACAATCCTCATTTGGCGTTTAATGATGGCCATCAATATAATTTTGTCATTGTGTGAACATAGCCTAACGGTGCACACACAATTGACTCATGAGCTCGGCCGGGAATCGGGGACAGGTGTCCTGGATTCCTGGAAAGGCCTTTTCATGTAAACCATGCTAGGGCTTTCTCCAATGGTCATTCAGTATTGCCGGGATTATCAGAGACTGAAGAGCACTTTGGGACATGTCTTCAAGTGCACGTATGTGGTAACAGGGACTTTGGGAAAAAGTGTTCATACTGTGTTATGCAATGGTTCAAGCTAATATTGTACAATCCATGAACAGACAAACTGTATTTTGTATTGGTATTGGTCTGTAGTGGTTCTTTAGGTGCACCACAATTCATAGTTTTTTTTCTCTTGGCTAGCATAACACCCCCCCAACAAATGTAATGGCAGAAGAGTTCACAGATCTGAAAAGGATGTAGACAGATTGAGTAGACCACTAACCGCGTTTCCCCCTAGTATGTCTCCCCGCTACTTCTGGTATTGCTAATCTTCTTTTATGCGCTGTCATTACCTCCCACGTTGAGTATGGTTTCTATTTTTAATGTTCAATTACTCAATCCTTAGAAAGCTTTGACAAAAGTAGAAAAAAAAAATACACAGAATGGTGGTGTTAATCAAATTGGTGAGTATAGAGCAAAACCTGCCCTGCCGCACCATTATGTGTGAATCTGAATTGTAAGTAATATGTGTTAAAGAAGGAATAAATATAGAAGCATATCTCCTATAATAAACCCTCCCTGAATTGCTGCTAGTAATCTTTCATCCAACCTTGAGAGCCTCAATTTATGTTCTAACAAGATAATATCCAGTAGTACATAACTGCCGTGTCAAAGAAAGTCAGGCCGGAAATTTCATTTCAGCATCACTTTATATTCCCTTTAATATAGTAAGTAAAGACGGACAAAACTTATCTCGGTGAATTTAGCTGTCTGGTTCAATTTGGGTTGAAAAGCTTTCCGTGGAACATCCAGATAATATAATACATATGCCTCAAAGCCAATGATAAAGAAATAGTGCAGAAGAAGGAGCAAAATCTTCTACCTTCTAGTCTACCCTTCAGTATTTTACAGTTCACATGACTAGTACTGGCTAAGGGTATGTGCACACTACGGAATCCCAGCGGATCACCCACCACCGATTCTGCAGCTTGCCCCTGCTCGAAGACGCGCACATCTCTGCTGGTCCCATAGGCTCCATCCAGATTCTGGCGTTTGCCCGAAAAAATTAACCCGCTCATTCTTCGGGCGAAGGGCGAAATCTGGCAAACCATAGAAGGAAGCCTATGGGACCAGTGAGCAGGGGTGAGCTGCGGAATCCGCAGCGGGTGATCCGCAGGGATTCCGTAGTGTGCACATGCCCTCAGTGTGCAACGTCTAGGAACTTGTTTTTGTAGGCTCCTTTGTTTTTATAAATAGGATTTATTAGGGCATATGAGCTTCTTAGAGAAAAGTTTTGAATTTAGGAACCTCCCTCTTTAAAGCACAGAGACAGATCTATTATAGCCGCCCATCTGCATGAATATGTATGGTTATCCATATCAGCTAGACTAATAGATAATGGTTGATCCCTGGGGACCTTACTAAGGGGTTATGCATTTAGATAATTTTAACGAATTAATAGAATTTTGCACATTCACTAAAATTTTACTTTGATTACTTTATTTAATGTCTAATGTGAGATAAAAGGTAATTTAACAATGCAAAGAACAGTTACTCGTAATACTGTGTAGAATATAGATGCCTATACTACTTATATGATACACCCAGCATAACGTTCAGGTAACTTCTCAGTAGATGAAGGAATAGAGATTTAATATCGGAAAGAAAACTATTACAAAATATAAAAAAATAAAACAAAAAAAAATAAAATAAGTAACCTTGAAAAGAAAATGGTGGCTGAGTATGTTGGACCAGGAGCATAACTACCACTGTAAGAGCCATAGAGACTACTAAGGGGCCTACAGCATCAAGGGGCAAAGTGGCCCATTCCTGCAACACACTGGGCCCCCTATGCCATCATCATGTGCAGCACCAGGTACCTGAGCAGTTATGACTACACATGACAGCTAAGTGGTCAGTGGGAAGGGGGCACAATCAAACGTTTGCTATGGGCACCAGCCATTTCTAGTTTCGCCCCTTCATGGGACTATAAAAGGAGGTACAGGAGATGCTGGACTTTATTTTCAATATAAGGAGGTATGGTGTGGTGCAGAACTACCCCTGATGAAGGTGAATGAACTCTCTTGCATAGGGTGCAATTTTACCTCACACAAGAACCAGTTGTCTACCTTAGTGATGATACTCAAAAGACCAGTTAATAGTGCTGCCGGTCAGGGCACCCTCCTAGCATTTTTCCGCTTGGATATTGTGGAAAATTATTTGGAATTACATAGAACTAACAGAAACCAGAAAATTGAAACTTTCGATTGAATGGGAATAAAAAATATTAAATTTGGCACAAGTTCTTCCCAAGCATGTCTGGCTATAAAAAGGCTGTACCTGATGGTAAGTACAAGAAATGTCATTTATTTACACAAATAACAACTAAGGCTAGGTTCACACTGCGTTTTTGCAATCCGTTTTTTTTTTTCATATGTTTTTTGCAAAAAAAGGAGGGAAAAAACTGATGCATTTGTGTGCATCCGTTTTGATCCCTTTTTCCATTGTAAAAAAAAACCCATAAAAACCGATACGTTTTTTTTTTTTTACGGACACAAAAGTAGTGTCAGCTACGTTTTTGTGTCCGTCAAAAAAAAAAAACTGATTTGTTTTGATCCATTTTTCTTACATTGGAAGTCAATGGGAAAACTTCCAAATGCATCCGTCTTTTTTCATCCGTTTTTTGCAAAAAACAGATGAAAAAAAAACGGATTGCAAAAAGGCAGTGTGAACCTAGCCTAATACAACGTGCATACAAAGATGTGTCATTTTTATATACTACACTGTATATCTTGTCTTAAAAATAGATAATGATGGAATTCAGGAATTAAACAGTAGATGAAAAAATAAAGAAAAGGTCCTGGCTATCAGATCCTAATCTTTTCCCTGATCTCCCCCAAAATGATGCGGAAGCTAACCCTACTGCCCCTGCAATATCCCTGCAATAACCCTGAACTAAACCAATATATACAACCAGAACTCATAAACCCAGAATAAGCAGAGGATTACATAAATAATATACACATTATACTGAATATTTTTCCACTAAACTGTATTTCAATCTGTCCAGCGCCATGACACACTGCTGATAGATTGAACAGTACTCTCATGGTCACCAAGTGTTTATGTCCAAGTGTTATTTTTGTTTAGTTCGATGTTCTTGTCTTGTTTGTTGTGTATGTCTTGATAGACAATAATCTAAGGTTTTTCATCACCTAACAGTTTCCCCCATCCAGTCCTTTTCAGACATTTCCAGCAGGAAGAATTGGAAATCAAAAATGTTTAGGTGTTGGGAACAGCTTTTACAGATTCATAGGGGAAGATTTATCAAACATGGTGTAAAGTGAAACTGGCTCAGTTGCCCCTAGCAACCAATCAGATTCCACCTTTCATTTTCCTAAGAGTCTGTGAGGAATGAAACGTGGAATCTGATTGGTTTCTAGGGGCAACTGAACCAGTTTCACTTTACAACACATTTGATAAACCTCCCCCATAGTCTTTTATAAATTGAGCTATTACAACATAGAAACATAGGAGATTGTTCACAAAAAATACCCACTGGTCCATCCTTATTTTATTTCCTTTCATGTTATCTTAGGATAGAGATACTGTTTCTCCAAAATAAACCCTACCTCAAAAATGAGCCCTAGCTTGTTATTGCAGGGATTTGGAGTAGGCTTAAAAGAAAAAGTGCTAGATTATGTCACATGACGTCGCAGAGACAGAGAATAGGCATACCATAGCTCCCAATCCTCGACAAGGGCCCTGACACCTCCCGCCACGGCAGGGCAAAATCCACTCTCTCGCTTCAGAGTCACAGTTCAGAGTCTGTAGATTCAGGCCAAATCTAAAAATAGATTTGCTCATCTTTAAGTAGTATACTATATAGTTTATGGTACATCTTTACCCTCCGACAACATGAGTTTAAAAAAAAAAAAAAGCTACTTTGAGAAATACAAGAAAGCAATGTTGTTCATGGGAAAAAAGACCTACCGCAAAAATAAGCCTGAGCCTATCCCAAGCTGGTGTGCAATCACTTACTGTACATTTACCAACCACAAGGTTTACAGAAGGTGATTACTCCTTTTTTTTTTTTTTGAGCCTCTTGACCTATGATGCTATTAAAGGGGTTATCCAGTGCTACAAAAACATGGCCACTTTCTTTCAGAGACAACCCGACTCTTGTCTCCAGGTCAGGTGCGGTTTGCAATTAAGCTCCATTCATTTCAATGGAACTGAGCAGCAAAACCTGCACCCAAACTGGAGACTGGGGCTGTCTCTGGAAGAAAGTGGCCATGTTTTTGTAGCGCTGGATAACCCCATTAATATGGACTTGGTAGTATAAGATATAACTTTATAGCAGTCATATGAAAGAAAACCTTTCTTAATGAGAATATTTTGTCCATTCTATACGTTCTAGATTGTCAGAGCGAGTGGTGTTTCAATGGAAAGTTACAATCTTTCTCTGACATTATGGCGCTCTAGCTGGCTCCACAACTTCTACTGAGTCATTCGATAGATGAAGAATTACTGTTGTTTTCCAAGATGGGTATCACACGTTTTTAGTTTCGTTTTAGCAGCAGTCAGCTGGGTAGTCCCAGAAACCGAAATAAAAGGCAACATCAGCATTTATTGTCATAGTGTCGCACATAGGTTATCTCGCTAAGAATATTCAATATGATACTTTGCTTAAAGGGAAAATGATATCACAGATATGTATATATCTTTGCTGCCAGTTTCCCGTTGGTGATCACAACAGCAGTGTGATCGGCAACCTTGGGCGCTACCTTGTAAGTCGGTGTGTTGCTAGAAAACGTTCTTTTATTTCGGACTGACCGTGTCACAGAGGCACTGAGAGCTCCCCCCCCACACACACTTTCTGGCCACTGCTTTATCTTCAGGATGCTGCCCACCTCCTCCTGCCATTACATTACGGCCTGTACATACAGCAGAGGCAAGAAGGCGGGAGCTGTGAGTCCTGCCTCTGTGACACTGTAAAGCAGGGATGGGAAACCTTCGACCCCCAGCTATTGCAAAATTCCCATCATGCCTGGACAGCCAAAGCTTCAGGAATGATGGAAATTGTAGTTTTGCAACAGCTGGAGGGCCGAAGGTTCCCCATCCCTGCTCTAAAGAATGATTTTTAGCAACACGCCGGATCACACATCAGCTAAAGGTATGTATACACTGCTGGTGTGATCGGCAACAGGAAACTGGCAGCGCAAATAGATGCATATTTGTGATATCATTTTCCCTTTAAGTGATGGAGATTCATTAAAATGTACTGCCTGCTTTAATTTCTGTACTTTAAATACTCGAAATGATATAATATAATTTCCTAGACACATCAGCACAAACATGGGGGGGGGGGGAGAGAGAGTATCTCTATACTACATGGTTTGGACAAGTGGCACAAAAGGTTAAAGGGGTTATTTAAACCCCTGAAGCACCTCCCAGGTTGTACTCCGTTGCGGCTTAGAACTAGCAAGTTGGAGGTTCACATGTTTCAGATGCTTCATGCAATGTTAATTCCCGGCTTACAGAGCTAGTTTTTCTCTGTAGAGAGATTCTAGAAAAGAGTCAGGTGTTTCTTGCTGGGAGGAAACTCATAAAAGACCATAAAAGAGATATGATGTGTCTTGCAGGCACCTTGCACCACATAACGATGGATGCATTGAAAATCTTTAGCCGTTTGTATCCTTCTTTGTTGAGCCTTTATGATCAAAATCTGCTGCATTTCAGGAGATGATGTCTTGGGTGGAGTATTGTTGTAACAAAGCTAAACACAGCATTAGGGCCCTATTTTATGGAAAAATTATTGTGCATTTTTATAATAATATATATTGTTCAAATTTGGGCGATAATCTTTCCGTGTGTATGCAGGCAACCATCAAACGACCAGCGAAAATTGTTTGTATATCAGGAAAGACTTAAGGATTTGAATCTGTATAGTTTGGAGGAAAGAAGAGAAAGGGGGACATGATGTAAACCTTTAAATATGTTAACCCTTTCATGATCATGGGTCATTGATGCATCAATGCCCAGGTCGTTTTAGGACATCAGCTTATGGGATCATAATGATCCCGTAAGCTGATGTCCCTATGTCTGCCCCCTCTCCTCTGTACCCTGATGCTGTTATAATCTTGTGACAGCGGCAGGGGACAGAATAGAGGGGGCAGATCTCTTAAGGGGCGCGCGCCCCATGCACCCAGCCTTCCCTCCCCCCGCCGGCCTCAGCAGCCAGGAAACCGGAAGCCTAAGGCTTCCGGTTTCCATGGCTACCATCGGGGCTCTGCGATCATTGCGAACAGCAGATGTGGTAGGTAAATCTACAATAACAAAACTTAAACCTGTCTGGGATAAACTTATCCCCATCCAGAGGGTGCGTTCACACCCACAGGCGGAAATTCCTAGCAGAATCCCCGCCACGGACTCGGCTCGGAATCCTGCCTGACTCACTGTCTCAATGTTATGTATGGGGTTCCTCCACTCTCCGTGGCTCTCGGCTCAAAAAAATTGTTATTTCAGTTCTTTAAGTGGAGAGCCTCAGAGAGTGGAGGCGCCCTATACATAACATTGAGACAGTGAAGCAGGCGGGATTCCAAGAAGAGCCCACAACAAGCATTGCACCCTAAATTTTCGCCTGTTTTCTGCAGTGTAAACGCACCTTCAGATAATAAAAAGGGAAATATTATAGGGGCAGACTAGAGGGACCCTGAGGTCTTTTTCTGCCAACAATCTTCTATGGTTTTTCTTTGTTGTTGATCGCATCTTTTCAGCTGACCATATTTAATTATTCGCAAATCTTTTGGTGTAAGTATTTTTCCTTCATAATTGAGATCATTTGTATAATAGAATATACAAATGATTGTAATTACTAACAACTATTGTTTTTCCGTTTATTAGGATGAATGATTTCAGGTCGTTACCAAAAGCACTCGCTTACAATTGTAATGGGGGGGGGGGGGGGTCTAATAGGACCCTTAGGGTCTCATCAAGATCTATTTGCCTGTTTATTTCGCTGGCAGGTCAAAGGGCAATTTTGCAGCAGATGGCATTTTAAACAGTATTTAGTGTTGCAGTTTCATATTAGAGATTATTTTGGTTCTAAGCTTAAATCCTTCAAAAAAAAAAAAAAGGTCAAATACTTTCTAGACCTAAGAGAGTAGACAACTCACCTCATGCTTATTCAGAGCAATATGTGTACTAGAGAATATTCTAGGATCTAGGGGAATAGGAGAAGCATTCTGTGATCAAGGCTACAGAAATACCCACAGAGTGTCCTGCTTTGTTTCTCGATGGCTCTACCAGTCTGCTAACCCCTACCAGAAAAACATGCAATGCTTAAAATACTTGTGCACATTAAAAGGTATAATGGAGTATCTTACAGAGCTTTTACTCTCTTAGGGTTAGAGATAACAACATAGAGGTGTTTGGGGAGAGGAGATTTGCTTTACACACCAGCTTAGATAATAGACAGGGAGGATAGAAACCTTAGAGGACAGCCTACACAGCCTGTGAGAGAGAAGAGCACATACAAAGTAGCCTGCAGGGGAGAATCATATATACTGAAAAAATATAGAGAGAAAATGTTTTTTTGCACCATAATAAGCACACAACCATCTTTAATACAGAGTTTTGCTACAGATTACAACTGATTGTTGACAAAAAAGCAGCAGGACACTTTATTATTTAATTGTTGTCAAGAGAGGTTTCTAATAAGTAGATATTGTCAAGAGTGTTAAAACTTTCCTGCAACCTCATTCATTTTTCGGTCCTTACCAGATGTAAGTTTTATGGATTATATATCCTTTAGATTGCTCCAGTGACGAAAGCCTTGTGGAATATGTTATGCCAAAAAAAAAAAACATGAGATGCCAAAAGGAAACAAATAATTTAATTTATATAGATCAAACATACAGCGATTTAAAATTTCTTGAATTTCTTAGTAACAAAGAGCTTTTCCACCGTTGACTGGGCAATGCTTTTAAGTGACACTCTTTCAGAAGAAACAGGAAGTTTAAATGTTAATAAAACCAAATGATGCAGTTTGGAAAGCCGAACTAGTGAAAGTTTCCACCTTACACGTACAACAAATATTTACAGCGTAGGTAGAGCACCTCAGCCAGAAACGATAGAAGCTAATTCAGCAAAAAAGATTTTTCCAAATCATTTATTTACTTCTGACCACCAAAAACAGTTTTTTTTTTCCTTAAGTCACGAAGCTGAATTCACATTGTCTTAAAGTCGAATGTGCATCTCACTTGTAAAGTTCAATATTTGCATAAAGTATCACAGACGGCTGAAATTAGCTTGTGAGCCCTACATGTTACTGAATGTCAAACCAGTAAGGATTCACCAGCAGCAGGTTCTGCCACAGAGTGGGAAAACGTTAAAAGCGAGCTAAGAAGCCGAGCGTGGGAGCGTGCAAGTGTTATCGATTTAAACCATGGGACTTCATTGAGTTTAGAGAAAAGTCAACTGTCTGTCTTCTTCAACTTTTTGTGTAAGTCACTGTTGGGATATGTTCCCACTTCGGGAAACTATTGAGGAAGGCGGCCATGATCCATGATTAAAGCGAGTCTATACCCACATTCTGACCACTTGTACCTCCGGATAGCTGCTTTTTATCCAAGATCTGTCCTGGGGTCCGTTCGGCAGGTGATGCAGTTATTGTCCTAAAAAAACAACTTTTAAACTTGCAGCCCCTTGCCCAAAGGCTGGGGCTAAGAGTATCTGTGCCCTAACTTTGCACCACCCCTCTGTCCCTCCTTCCCACCCTCTTTATCATTAGGAATGCCACTGGAACATTTTCTCCTGTCTGAACATTGCACAGGTGCCTTAACGATCCAGCCCTTGTTCGGTATTTACCCAGGTGATGAATAGGAGACAATCTGCCTGGAGCATTCCTAATGATGAGGAGGGCAGGGAGGAGGGACAGAGAGGTTGTGCCAGCCTAATGCATGCACAATTTAAGCCCCGGCCGTTGGGCACAGGGCTGCCAGTTTAAAAGTTGTTTTTTAAGACAATAACTGTACAGACCCCGGGACAGATCTTGGATTAAAAGCAGCTATCCGAAGGTACAAGTGTTTTGGGGGCGTCAGATTGTGGAGCAGAGTCGCTTTAACAATGCCAGCCAATGTGCTTCTTGTTCAGTGTATCTAGTCCTTGAATAGACATTTGAGACAACATTGGGATCCACAGACAAAGTGGAAAGAAGCTTGTTGCTCCCCGAGCTAGCACTCATTGGAGTAGGGGTGGATAGTAGAGAGGAGGTGCCAAAAAGTCAGGCAGATAGCTGAGTAACAGAAGGTCGTGTAGAGAAAAGAGCATTGGCCCAAGTTTGCAATTTGAAAGATGAGGGGGAAGTCAGTTCTGGTGTTGCATTGCCACATCAGAACACAGTCTTTGAATGGAATATTTCCTTTATGACCTGTTCTCTGTTTATAGTCTGTTTCTGGCTTTGGCTTCGAAGATCTGTCAGATAAATCTCTCTTTGTAAAAGCACCATTATGCACCATGATAAGTGAGTGGATCTGCTAGATCTGCTCTGGCTTGCAGAGCCTATTAGATGGCTTGATGATCGCACAACCAGGGCTGTCCTTTCCTTTAGTCGATAATAATGGAGAGCTGTGCATCCAGGGGCAGATTATATCCGGACATGTTAAAAGTTGACGATCAGCTGATGAGCGAACATCGCTTGTCTGCTGATCGCTGGCTCTTTTACACCGGGAGATACTGCCTGATTTGGCAGCTAATCTCTTTGTAATAAGACCTTTACAGGTTGTCGTAGAGGAGTGGCATGTGGCAATGCTGGTACATTCTCTTTAAAGGGGTACTCTGGCCCGGGGGTATTTTTAAGCTATGGCCGGGGAGGGGGTGGTTATAGACGGGTCCCGGATTGCGCCGCAGATCAGGAAGTGGCCGCGGGAAGGGTGTACAGGGCAGCACGATCCAGGACCCGGCACTGAAACCGGGGAGGTAAGTGACCGCCTCCATCTATAACCACCCCCTCCCCGGCCATAGCTTAAAAATACCCTGGTCCGGAGTACCCCTTTAAGTGTATACAAAAAGTAACTCACCAAACAGAACCACCCACTGGACTCCTAAGCCCAGGATCAGCAAAGATTTTAGTTCTACAGAATATTTTCCAGCACATATGTATACCATTTAGTTTGCTCTACAACATTCTGAACTGTATTTTTAAATAGTCAGTTCCCTTTAAGTCCCTGAAAGCTAAGAATGGAATAAAGAGTGATAAAAAAATATCAAAAAAAGGACTTATTCTTTTTTTTTTCCAAGCAAAGTAAAAAAAAATTACACAGCATGAAGATCAGCAGTAATTTTTTTTATGCCGTGTGTGAAGCCATCCTAACACTTCACGGTAAGAGTTTAAACTAAAACGTCCTTTTTCAACTTTACTGACACAGCTATGTAAAATTTCATAAAAAATCTAAAGGAGAAAGCCTCCTCCTGTATGGGGGGATATAAAACCAGCATTAATCTTGTTAGGATGTGGCCCTTGAGCTGCGAACTGCAACTAATGAAAATGAGGAGAGGGAAATACTTTGTCTGCTTTTGCTACAATGACTCAGAAGTTACAGTTAGTTCTCTGATGTGAATCAATATGACAGCTGTGCTTTTCAAAGGGCTATGGAGGCCATATTCGCCTTTATGATTGACAGGTGGTCCCTCATGATAGATTGAATCAGTGAAATTTAATCAGCCTAGAGTAATGCCTGAGGTTTGATTTATGAGACCTGGGGTTCAATAGTATTGGGAAGTATACAAACCAGATTCAAGGGCATATTTTTATAGTGCTGGAAATGTATGAATAAAATGACTGCTTTGTGCTTGTTAAAAATAGCCGCCGATATGCCCATAGTAGTGGGAATTGATATTGATGCATTGTCTGCAGCTTTTCTATGTTTGGGATGCAGCAAAGAAATATTATTTAAAAAAAAATCTGTTCTCAAGTGGTCACCTTTACGATATATATAATGTGCATAATATCTTTCATATTAACAGAATGACTGTAATCTGAAAAACCAAAAAGTCCCAAAACACCTAAGACCAGGTTTGGTTATAGCTGGAGGACTTGTGCCTTAGACAGTATTGGGTATTTATATTCACTATATTTTTTTTTTATTTTTTTTTTAAGAATGAGTAGAATTATATTTTAAAATATCTAATTCCTCACATAGGGAGGTTAGTACTGATATGCGTAACCTGTGCAGAGAAACAACATATTGGCTTACTCCTGCTATGGGATTATTACTGCTATGGGATCTATGGGATTCGGCCTAAATGTGAACATAGATTTTCAATAGCTGTCAGACAAACATCTGTTATCTCTCCCGTCCTCCCCATATACATGAGCACTCGGCACAGCAGAATGTTCATGTGTTTCCAATGGGAAGAAAAATTACAAATCCAGACTGTCTGGTGCCATCTTATCGGATACCGGATCAATAAGCTATGCCATTGATGGAGAGTCAGGAGGCTACCTTACACTTTAGACATTCAGCTGGACAGTAGTTTGGCCAACTTTAGTAAAAAAAAAAAAAAAAAGGCTGCTATGCACCTCAATAAACCAGGTGACAGTCATCTCTCCTGTCCTGCCAGAACACATTCTTGTGTACCTTATGGGGGGGGGGACCACAGCCTATAAAAATCCACCACCCTCGACCCTAATCTCCACTGGCATGTTCTGTGGGTGAAGAGTTGGAATGCTCCCTGCTGCCTTCTTTGTCCATTTCCCTGGACAGGGTGCGGGAACATAATAAAGAATCAATACTTACCCATCCCTGTGACGGTCAGTGCCGCATCACCAATGGCCTTTTTCAGCTTCCGGTCGTGCAACACCACAACTTGGCTCAGAAATGCCTGCTCAGCCAGTCAGTGAATGGGGGGGAACACCGCTCCAGTCACTAACTGTCTGAGCAGGCCCTTTCCATTCTGTGAGCTTGCGACTCGCTATTGCAGGAGCACAGGGATGGGTAAGTATTGATTCTTTATTAAGTTCTTACACCCCTCTAGTTGCACTGTAATTTAAATTTTGGCCAGGCTTTTCCTTTAAGTTGTATGGAGTTTTTCCAAGTAATATTTAGGAGGAAGTCCCATGAAAATAAAAAAAATACCTCTCTCTGACAGCCGCCGAAAGTAATTCTTTGGCCAGCTTCTCTGTACGTCCTGCTGGGTCCTGCTGCTGGAACGTCATGGCCCCGCTGATGGACTGCCTGCTCAGCCAGTTAGTAGCAGCAGCGGTGTCCCAACGGGGTAAATGGCGTTGCAGCAGCAGGACCTGGGACTGTAACATACAGAAATGACTTCCGGAGGGACAAGGATGGGTAAGATACTTTCTTCTTTATGTTCCAGGACCTCCCAGCCTGCCTATAATTTAGTATTTTCATGGGACTTCTCCTTTACGTTGTCATTATAAATTCTTGCTTATATGACTTAAAGGGGTGGGGGAGAAAAATAAAAAGTACTGAAGCAGCTCTTTGTTTCCTGGTGGCAAAACACAGAAATGCCTGCTTAGCCAATCACTGGAAACAAGTTACTATTATAGCCAGTGATTGGAAAAACAGACATTTCCTGTGTATCAACAGGAAGCAATGAGCAACAGAAACCCAGCTATGTCAGAACGTTTCTTTCTTTTTAGCCTATTGAACACTTCTCTTGATCACACCCAGTCACTATAGAATATATTTGGTAGGGGGTCACATTGTTTCTAAACCATTTTAGTTCCTTGATGACCTTGATCCTTTACATGGTGTCAACATAGTCCTCCATGCTTCATCACAAAATTATATAGAAAATTGACTCACAAAAAGGAAGAAATGGTATATAATATTGGTATATAATGCAACTTTTTATACCTCTTATGCCTTTTGTAAAAGAAATGTAAAAAATATAGAAATGTATGTATCTCATATATAAAACACAAAGTGCATCAAGGTTGGCGAGATATAGACACAGTTGTATAAAGAGGTCATAACCTAGCCCCTGAGATTCACATTTTGCCTCTGCCATAGACTTTGGTAAAGGCTGATAAAATGTTTTGTGACATAAGTCAGCTTGCCGAAATTAGTTTTCAAACACACTTAAAACGGTTAATATTTCGAGCAAGTTGAGAAGTCCAGGGCAAAGAGTTCAGCGTAATGAATGGAGCATGGGAGAAGTCCTTGTAGCAGGAATGAGAGGATGTAATAAAGAAGATAAGAGTTGTAATTCACTTGTTGAGCGAAGAGCACAAGTGGATTGGTAAAGTGAGAAGAGAATGGGGATTTATGACAGTATAAAGGAGAGATTTATTGATGGGTTTGAGAGATTAAAATGTGATTCTGTAAAAAAAAAAACAACAACAAAAAAAACGTAACCAGTGTGATGAGTAACAGATAGTATAGCTGTCACTATAGAGATATCAAATGGACTGCTTAAGGCCACATTAAAAAGCATGATTTTCCAGGGGAAGTGAGTACTCGTTTCCCCCTCATCCCCTGCCTGCTGCCTGTGCTATTACACAAACAGATAGTGAACAGGGAGTAGCGGGAAAGCCAACCCAAACGATCCTTAGATCAATCAGGCTGCCCATTGAAGTCAGCTTGGTCTTCTGCCAGTGCTCCTATTACTTGGGGTGATTTGCAGCAGACCGTAACATAGTCGTGATCTTTCAGCATGTTAAAGGTAAAGATGAGCAAACCGGTTCGGCGGGTATGGGATCCGGTTCGGATTTTTCCAAAAGTTCGAGTCCGGTTGGATTCGGTATTTTGGAAGTCCACTTCGAAATTTTTTTTCTTGCTTTCTAAAATGGCAGCCGCCATTTTAGAAAGCAGGAAGTGTTTCGGGTGGGAAAAGCGCTTTCCCATGATGCCCGGAACACATCCAATCAGCAGGGATCTTGCACTAGCCCACCCCCTGTGTGACATCGGTATTGCTTTAAGAGGAGCGGTCACATGACTGCACGACGCAGTCTGCAGAGAGAGAGAGGAAGGAGACTGTTAGCAGTGCACAGAGCTCGTCAGTGACAAAACACTGCTGCTGCTGTACGCTGCTGTACTGACTACTGAGAAGATATTGTACAAAAGCAAAGACCACAAGATTATTAGAAAAGCGGAGAGGAAAAACATATAGGGATTGAGATAGAAAAACAGGGCGATAGATAGATAGATTAGGCATAGGAGAGCAAAGGGTGCACAGAACAAAAACATGCTATACAGATATATAAGTACTATACTGTCACCCTTGCGAGAGTGTATATGACATAGGTATTTTCCTGAGGCACAAATATACCTCGTGCATGTGTGTAGAATTAAACTCTAAAAAAAAGTGCTCTACAGATATCCATTCCAAGTACAATAGTTGGATCCTTGGGAGAATGTATATGACATACGTGTTATCCTAAGACATAAATATACCTCGTGCATGTGTGTAGAATAAAACCTTTTTCATGCATAGACCCTGTAATGGTGAATATTGATGTCTAAAAAAAAAAAAAATGACTTTAAGATATTAAAAAGATAATGATGTTACTGACATGTAGAGCCCTAAACGTAATCAAATACACAACCCCTGTATCATATAGCTGCTTTAAACTATGAAATCCGAAGAAATCTGAAATTCGGTCGAACCGAACTTTAAAAAAAAATCCGGAAGTCCGGTCGGAACGAATTTTCTCTAGTCTCTAGTTAAAGCATGTTGAAACACCACGATAAGCCGACATTGTGCATGTCAGCTGATCATTACCTTTCAACATGCAGTATTAAACTGAACAATTAACAGGCTTAATGGTCGGTGTTTCGAACATAGAATTAGAATTACCTAGAATTACCATAGTGTGTAAAAAATAGACTGGTGTAAACTGGTGCCCACTGCAATCAGTCACATTCACTCATTTTATTAGAGCTGGGTCTTAATGCTAAAACCATCTCTATATATCTGGGTGAAGCCCACAGCAGAACCATTCACTCCCCAGCTTGGTGCTTTATTTGACTCATTGCAGTGTAGCTCCAATAAAAGTCTATTGGGCCCTGCACTCAGTCAGACTGAGCAGCAAGCCGGGGAGTAAGGTACCTCACTGTATGCATCTTTTAGCTCTTTATCACAATTGGAGGGGATCTCAGCACTGACATCCCAGCTGATCTAAACTGATCTTTTGACAAAATTACAATAAGGCTTAACGTCACCACAGACTTCCACAGAATAGTTGATAAAATTCAGAAAAGGTTTCCTGTTTCTATGTGAAACCTTCATGTGGTCCTAGGTTGTTGTCCCTTTGCTTTGTATCTTGATAAGTTTAATTTTTTGATAAGTTTAATAGAGTCAGAAGGCAAAATATTAGATCACAACAATAGAAATAAAAAAAAAATCATCTTTAAACACACTTTTCCAGAAATATAAGCTTTAACACCTTTTTAAAGAGAATTTCAGATGTAAACCTCAATTAAATTATTCAAAACACATTTTATTTGCACTTCCCGACAACTGAATCAATTATTATTGGGGAGCTAAACTATTCAAAGACAAAACACTTTTTGTCTAAACATCTTCCCAATCGTCATTGCTTACAGCTTTGTTTCTTTAATTTTAAAACTTCTAGTGAACTGCAAATAAAACTTTGGTGAAAGCCTAACTACTGTATAAGGTCGAAGGGTCCTTAACTACTGTATGGTGGCACAATGCAAACTTATTATAGTATGGGACTATAAGGGGGGTCAGCTAAAATATGGGATAACAAGGGAGCTGCATATGTGAAACCCAATAACAGTATTGGGGCACATGGGGCCTAACTGTGACATGGGGGCACAACATATTCTATATAAAGGTTTATATTAAAGATATGCAAAAGGGAACCTAACTGCTGTGGGAGGCACAAATGGAGCACTATTATTATTTGGGAGGTAAATGGGGCACTAATAGTGTGGGAAAAATAAAAAAGGGTGTTTGCCGAAGATGTCTGGTAATTCTATAGAGATGAGTGATGGCTAGAAGTCGTCCATGGCAGTCTGAGCCGGATGGAAAAGATGGGAAAATCAAGAGAAAAGGTAACCTAAAGACACTGTAATCACAGACTGTAGAGTGTCTGAAAAAAGCTGCAGCAAGTTTTTTAACAGCAATGTCTTGTTACACAAGAAAATATGGAAAAGTTCAAGGGTGTTGGTGGGCGGAGGCCGTGAATACTTTTCATAAGCACATATATAACTAGACAAAATGTATATTTATATTGAGTCAGAGGTAATAAAACTATTAATATTACCATTACACCCATTTGTCTCAGACATAAAATTCCGTATTCATTTTTCATCAAATTAATGCCCAGATTCCTCCACGGCTTCACATTTCCCATGATATTTAAAACTTTTAACGTTTGACAGTTTAGCATCAGTCATTAATGAAACTCCGAATATGATGATCTTTAAAATAAGATGCTCTCCTGAATATAAATATCAGTTCCCAAAACAGGTCGTGTAGGAAAATACTGTTTATCAATTCATTCTGAAGCTACAAGTATGTTCACACACAGTATTTTTGCTTAGTATTTTGCAACCAAAACCAAGAGTGGATTGAAAACACAGAAAGGCTATGTTCTCACACTGTTGAAAATGAGTGGATGGCCGTCATTTAATGGCCGTTTTAAAATAAAAGCAAATATTTGCCATTAATGACGGCCAACCACTAAATTTTATGTGTGTGATCATAGCCTTTCTGTGTTTTCACTCCTGGTTTTGGTTGCAAAATACAGAGCAAAAATACTGTGTGGGAACATAGCCTGCAGATGTAAAATTTTATTTTGAACTCTGTGAAAATGCAACGATTTCTTATTATTCTTATTTTTTTCATTTGTTAAAAGAACATCTTAAGGCCATATTCACACTATGTATAACACCGGCCGTTCTGTGACCCAGCTGGATCACAGAATGGCCGATGTTACTGAAGATCATCCCGGCCGGTACTGCTGCACCGGCAGGATGATTTCATTTCCAAATCTGAACTCCCCACTGCACAAATTGGAGAGTGCGGCCGGAGCCGCACGCTCCATTGTGTGAACTGACATGTTCTCTGTGGCCGCTATTCAATGAATAGTGGCTGCAGAAAACTGACACGGCCGGAGCACACACTACAGTATGTGTTTAAGCTCCGGCTGGGATTCCATTCATTCACAATACAACGTATAGTTTGTGTAAATCACAGCCGTTGTTGCAAATTGCAACAGGGGCCGTCATTTATACAAAGCATTCGTTGTTTGAACATGGCCTAAGGGTGGGTTCACACATAACGTATCCGCATGTGCAAGTTTACAGCGAAATCCTCTGCCGATACCTTATCTGTCACTTTCAATGAGATTACATACACACAGCTGCGAGTATGTAAAAGTCAGCCCCCTTAACCCCCCTATGGCCCAGAACATTCATTACTGGTCCGTGCTGTGGCTTGCTTGGGGGGTTCTTTGTGTGTGGCATGGTGGGGCTGTAAGAGGCAGTTCTATGCCTCTGGAGTGGGAATTGGAGTTCAGGTGGAGCTCCTGGTCCAGATACTCCACTCCAGCCCTAGAGCTAATGAGGCTCTGAAACCACCTGGTGGAGCTCTATTAGAGACTCCAGAGCTTCCCAGGTGAAGGCTCCCAGGTGAAGACTCCCAGGGTGGGAGAATACAGGCAGCTCTAGGCCTGTGGGAGCTGCAGACAAGTCTGGGTGAGACCAGTGGAGCTGGTGATATTGAGCATAAGGCTCATAAGCGACAGCTAGGGAAGCTGTGGTGTTAGTCAGTGGCTAGACGGCCTAGGTTTTATTTTATTGGCAGTGTTGCCTATGTCTTGTGTTTTCTTTGAATGGATAAATAAAGCTGACTGAGGTCAGTATAAAGCATACAGCGCTGACTGGACTGCAATTTGTGATGTGCCAATCGCCTCAGGCCCAGGAGATGGCGATCCCAGCAAGTGAGTAACCCCCAGATTGTCACATATGGTGGAGGATTGCTGTGGGCAGAAAAATGGCACATGATGTTTGTTGCTGGATTTAAAGAGCCAGAAGCCTTATAAGAGGTTGTGTCTCTGTGGAGCAAGAGATATACAGAGACTGTGTTGCTGTGGAGAGAGACATACAGAGACTGTGTTGCTGTGGAGAGAGTCATACAGAGACTGTCTTGTCTGGATAAGGCCAGTTTTGCTAATGTTTGAAGCTGGTGTTTCTGCTGCTTAAAGAATATAGTTGCCATGGGTCTAGCAGAGGACTATGTCAGACGCATATGGGACATACAGCGCCATGAAGACATGGCCAAACAGATGGGTGATAACCTTGCGCAGTTTGAAGCAGAGCGGAAGGCTGTTGAGGCCCAACTGCAAAGGACATTGGATAAGCAAGCTCCTATACAAAGTGCATGTACTGCTACACAGAGCTGGTGTCCAAATACCCGCACTGCACTGCAGGAGGCTCCCAACCAGAAAGCGCAGGTGTCCAAGCCCAGTGGTTGCTGTACCAAGGTCCCAGGTGCATCCTTGTCTGATTCTCCAGATAAAAAGCGTGAGGGTGCCGTCCCTAAGAGCAACCAGCCAGAGCCAGGCTTGAGATGTATGAGAATGGACTGTTGTGTAGTTGGATGTGCTTTTGCCCAGTGCCCAAGTGTTAAAAAGTCACTTCTACAGAGGCGCCATGATGATGTTGCTAGGAGCAACCAACCACAACAGCAAGCGGCAGCCACTGAGCAGAGGGAGCCATGTTGGAGATGCATGAGAGCGGGGGTCTGTGCATCTTATTGTCCTCTGGTCAGGAGATCAGAGAGATTTAAACCAAAAACCTGTGAATTGCTGGTGGGTGGCATCCCACTGCTGGTTGACCTGGATTGTCGCCAGGAGGTGTCCAGGGTCCATCCGGATATTATACTGTTTGTGAAGAGTCGACCAGAGGCGTATGGTAAGACTATTCTAATTGACTTTAAAACCTGTTATGGGACAGTAAATCATGTGCTGCAGGTCTGTGCGGAGCTTGAGGTGGAGTTCATACTGGGCAGAGACTTTCCTTATTTCTGGCAGTTGTGGGAGGGAGAGTCCCCAGTAAAAGTGTACTGTACCACTGCCTAAGGGGGAGGAGCCAGGAGAACCATATACAAAAGTCCCAGAGTTACCAGTGGGTGGAGCCTCACTGTCTTACTGTGTGAACTGTGACCAAAATAAGTCCAAATGTTCAGCGATGCTGCCAAGTGAGGAGAAGAATCCTGTGACTGACAAGACCATCCTGATGTCTGATGAGATTATTGCACAGTCTGAACATGGACTTGAAAAGTCAGATGAACTTAATGATAATGTATTGCATGCAATGTTTATTGAAAATGCCACCCAGCAGTTATGTGATAGCAGTAATGTCACCCAGCAGTTATGTGATAGTAGTAATGTCACTCAGCTGTTATGTGATAGTAGTAAGGTAATGTCAGATTTGCTGCCTAACATGCATTTAACACATAACTATGTCCCACAACCTGAGCAGGTAAATGATGGGTGTGCTACAGAGTTAGTTCCAGTGAATGCAGAGTGTGAACTAACCTCTAAAGCAGAAAAAGCAGTAGAGGGGATTAGCTCTAGTGTGCCCCTAGAGGTCATGGTGTATAATGACCAGAGTATTGCATGTGATGAATGTGCTGTGGTTGAAAGCAGTACGAAGAGTTTGGTGGCCTTTACTGAGTCAAGTTAGGCCAATGTGGTTGCTAGTGGCAACCAGATATCTACTGTAGATAAGGAGGGTGAGAAGACAGTTGACAAGCGTATCGGTTTGCATTATGCCAGAAGAGTCACCTACAAAGTCAAACAGCATGTGAGAAGTGACCGTGGCAGTAAGCGGTATGTCTGCTGGGTTTGTGGGGCACGTTTTTCCCAGCATGGTGCAGTGAGAATGCAGGTGGTGTGGAAACATAGTGAAAATGTGTTGTGTATTCTCACACCTAAACTGCGTCCTTCCAGTGAGAGAGGCAAGAAGGCTTTCCATCACCGCTGTGCTAGCCTGCTGTCCAACAAGTATCACAGAAAGAAAAGAAGGGTAAAAAGTGACCAGTGTGAACATGGTTGTAGACAGAAATGTTGCATGGAGATAGTCAGGTGTGCTCGGTTTGGTAGGAAGCCGTATGCACGTGGCTGGACTGAGAGCGCCCCCTGTGTCTATGACCGTAACCCTGGTGTGGATGCCTGTGTTACATTGCAGAGCAAGATAGACCTAAGTGGTGGTCACACAGTAGGTGCATCCAGTGAGGTTAGTGATGATGGTCACACAGTAGTAGAACAGCCGCCACTTGTGGTTATAGAGTCTCTTCTTTGTCAGGTCCCAGAAGCTGTTCCTGTGACAAATGTGAACACGCCTCAAGTAGCAGGTGATGAGATGGTGGCCAGAGAAGGTCAGGTTGAAGAGCTTGTGTTGGCTCACACATTACCTACAGGGAGTCTTGAAGTTACTGAGGCTGATGTAAATAATGAAGAGGTAACTTTGGAGGAACTGAGTCCTCAGTACACAGATGTGCATGAAGGAGCTGATATGAAGACTTTCACTTTGGAGACTGAAAGTGAATGCAGTCTGTATGTTGCCCTGTCTGAAGTGAGAGGTAGTGAGAACTGTCAGTCAATGTCTGAGCCGAGTGCCACTCATACAGTCCCATCCAATGTAGCTGGAAGTGAGAGGTTTCATGTTGCCAAGGGTAACAGCCTGGATGTTACCAATAAGGGAAACCAAATTACATATGAGAACAAGGACTGGGCGCCTGCTGAGAGTGGTTCTCAGTACAGCCGTCCGATGCATGTCTCCACTAATGGACGTGGGCATGAAAGAAATGAACGTCAAAGGGAGAAAGTGGACCATGGTGTTTCTGTGGGGAAAACAAAAACCTCATGAAAAGTGTGATGTGTGTCCCCAGAAAAAGAAAATGAGGCATGAATGGTGTCACATCTTACCCCAATATAGGACCTTTGACCCAGGGGGGGGTGTTAATAAAGTGACAAGTCCTACGGCCTTTGTCAGGGGGGAGGATATGTGGCATGGTGGGGCTGTAAGAGGCAGTTCTATGCCTCTGGAGTGGGAATTGGAGTTCAGGTGAAGCTCCTGGTCCAGATACTCCACTCCAGCCCTAGAGCTAATGAGGCTCTGAAACCACCTGGTGGAGCTCTATTAGAGACTCCAGAGCTTCCCAGGTGATGGCTCCCAGGTGAAGACTCCCAGGTGAAGGCTCCCAGGGTGGGAGAACACAGCGCTAGGCCTGTGGGAGCTGCAGACAAGTCTGAGTGAGACCAGTGGAGCTGGTGATATTGAGCATTAGGCTCATAAGTGACAGCTAGGGAAGCTGTGGTGTTAGTCAGTGGCTAGACGGCCTAGGTTTTTTTATTGGCAGTGTTGCCTATGTCTTGAGTTTTCTTTGAACGGATAAATAAAGCTGACTGAGGTCAGTATAAAGCATACAGCACTGACTGGACTGCAATTTGTGATGTGCCAATCGCCTCAGGCCCAGGAGATGGCGATCCCAGCAAGTGAGTAACCCCCAGATTGTCACTATATATATATACAGTGGTACCTTGCTTCTCGAACTTAATTGGTTCAGGTAGACAGTCTGAGAACTGAGCAGTGTTTTCCTATAGGAAATAATGTGAATAGGTTTAATTGGTTTCAGCACCAACCTATAGATACTTACAATACCTATTTATTACATTGAAAAGTGCTCAGTTTAATCATTACTGCACAGAACAGCACTACAGTACAGGACATTATACACAAGAAACATTCAACAAAACAAGCAATTATACTACAGTAGTCACCAACTCCTCACGCATCCTTTACTGCGGTGCTTCTCAAACTGTGAGGCGGGCCTCACCAGTGAGGCGCCCCCTAGTTGTTGGTGAGCCCATCAGTAGTGGATTATAATAGGGGCGTTTTGGGCGGCAGCCCGAGGCCCTGAGCTCCTGGTGGGCCCATGACTACTCCAAAAAGACTTATACTTTCAATGGTGTACTGTCTCCTGGCTACATTTCCGCCATGATTTGCAAAAAATCACTGTTTTTTTTATGGCAGTTTTGCACAAATCAGGACATCATGACATTATCTATCCTCTACTATGAACGCCAGGCTAGTGCTTCCATAGTTACAGTGGGGTGGGGGGGCCCAGGCTTGGTGAACAGCCCGTGGCCTATGGTAAAGTTAATCCGCCCCTGGCACAGTTCTTTCCCTAAATGCAACAATCTCTGGTTAAGAAACATTATTAACTCATTTTGTGATTATTAAATGTTGTACAGAGGTTAGGAGACAAATGAAGGGTAGACTGAGCAATAGTTTTTATCTTTGCATGGACTGCCATCACAGATGGTGAGGCCCAGCATCTTCTTGGTCAGTCTGGTGAGGCCCAGGCATCATTTTGTCTGTTAGGTGAGGCTCCAATAGAAAAAGTTTGAGAAGCACTGCTTTACTGTATAGTAGTGATGAGCAAATAGTGAGATATTCGAATATTCGATATTCGTACGAATATCCCACGAATATTCGAGTATTCAATCCCATTAAAGTCTATGGGAACAAGTATTCGATTAGTGAAAAACATCTATTTGACCATTTGGAGGGTGAAACCGGAAGCTGGGGGATTTGAACGCTTATCGAATATTTGTGGGATATTTGTACGAATATCGAATATTCGAATATCTCACTATTCGATTGAATATCTATTCGATCGAACAGTATTCGCAAATCACTACTGTATAGTGCCCCCCCCCCCCAAACACACACAGCACTGTAAAGTATGGGAGACGGTGGTGCACTCACTGTACTACTACTGTACTGTATATGCACTCCAGCAGTATTATACAGTACAGGATGGGAGATGGTGGTGCACTGACGGTACTACTACTGTACTGTATAAGCACTCCAGCAGTCTTATACATTACTGTATAGGATGGGAGATGGCGGTGCACTGACTGTACTACTACTGTACTGTATATGCACTCCAGCAGTATTATACAGTACTGTACAGGATGGGAGATGGCGGTGCACTGACTGTACTACTACTGTACTGTATATGCACTCCAGCAGTATTATACAGTACTGTACTATATGTGAAGCCTCACCATAGCTAAACTTATCAGGTATAATCCACAATCCAGATACCGAACAAAGTTTGAATTCTGAACGTTACTTCCAGGTAAACTTTAGTTCGAATACCATGGTATTACTATATTTCAAGAGTGAGTGGCCTTGAAAATACTGTTTGAGTTCCAAGCAGTTTGAGAACAGAGGTAGCACTGTATATGGAGACCTCTCTACACTATATATACAATGCCCTGCTTTTTGTAACATGTTTGCTCTAAACACCAATCACTCTGCTCATCTTTCAGAAATCATTTCAACTTATTTCCATGTATGTTATAAAAGTTTACAGACCTTCAGAATCAAAGGGCTCCTTATATGCATGTGAACTTTATTTGTATAGTTTTCAGAACTCACCTACACTCTGGTTTGATTAAAATTCCCAGTCTAAAAACTTGTTCGGCATTATGTGCCAGCTATTAGCAGTCGAGCTTGTGATTCTTTATTCTGGGGATTTCCTACAATAGAAGCTTTGGTTTTGACTCATTGCCATTCACTTCTCAATCGGTAGGTAAGTTGTCTGGGTTTGTGCTCAATGGAAATATTGATTTGTAAAGCGACATGAAATTACAGGCAAAGCTCCATTCCTTTATAGACAAAGCAGATTATATAGTAAGCGATTAGCTAATTTAATGTGGAATCAAATAGCTCTGAAACAAGGGGGAAGGGCAGTCTAAGTAACACTACTTAAAGCTTACTGCTTCCTATTGAATTGTTTTTATAGTTCTTGTAGTCGTAGTCAGAGGGGGAATGTAATTTCAAATTTAAACTTTGAGGGTTGTAGCTTGAGGATTTACTGTGGCATGTGCTGGATGCTGGATGCCTAGACACCAGCTAACCACCATTCCTTGTAAAGCCTATTTATATATTGAGTTAGGGCAGCAAATAAAATCTTTGCCACAAGAGAAAGAAGCCTTGCTACCAGTAGGGATACCCTAAGTATTACAAAGTTTACAGCTTCATATTGAACTTTTCTCTACTCCAGTTAATTATAATGGAATTAGCGTTTCTTTGTTATTTATGTTTTCTAAACTGCCAAAGGGAATTTGGGTTTGCTAAGAGCTATACACATATATGCGTATAGATTGATGCCGAGGCTAACATTAAAAAAAAAACTTTCCGGTAAATTGTCTATTAATCCACTATGTAATATTGTATATTCATGTCCGTTTAATGGCTCAGAGTTCTTAGAATCAACTTTGCTAACTTTCAATCTTTTATTTTAGTTGTTAAGAGGAAGATGGGTATTAGTCAGAATAAGCTACAGGAAGCAAATGCGATCTTATTACATTTTATTACAAAGTCTTTCCTTCCAGTTAGAAGACGTGTGATGAGCAGTTGTTAAATGCTTTCCAGTTTCTAATATTTAACCAGTGATATAAGTCTTACATGTTTTTAATAATGCTACCATGGCTACATTATATGGACATTTATTGTATATCTTCCTTATTAGAGATGAGCGTAAGCATGCATTTGAATACTGGTGGCTGAAGAAGTTGGATGCACCCCTAGGAAGTCTGGGAAACAGTGATACAGCCATAGGCTATTGGCTATATCCATGTTTTCTCAGACTCCCTAAGGCTGCATCCAATTTCTTCAGCCACTGGTATTGAAATGCTAAACAATCAGGCTCAGGCCTATTCCCTGTTTCTGTATGTATACTGTATCTAAGTAAGATGATAAAGTAGACATATACTGTATATATTTACCTGGGCACAACTATGGCAGCCAAATTGAAACCATTTTTTTAACTAGTTGCATTAGGAAAACTATAATGATGATATAATTTAAAGTGAATGTACTAGCAATATAGTTTTTCACATGGATAGAACGCACTGCCACAGGGAAGCCGGTGCCGCTGTCCTTTTTTTTTGAACCGCGGCCCAGGTCCCGGGTACAGATTTATTCTATTCCCAGGCACCGGCCAGAGGTAAAGCACTTGAGGCAGGACGGCCTGCCCTCAGTGACAGGAAACCCCCGCCCCTTTGTGATGCAGCTCTATTGATTCTAATTTCCTCCTAGTGGGCCTGCCTGCCTCCAGTGCTTCAACCCCAACCGGTGGCCAGGAATAGAACAGCGCCGTACATGGGAACCAGGCCGCGGTTCAAAAAAAGGACTATGGCACCAGCCTTCCCGTGGCGGCACCATTCTATCCTTGTGGAAAACTTAAAGCGAATATACTGCTAGAACATTTACTTTAAAATAGGGTTTTCCCGACTTAGTGTAAATGTGCTTATATCTATGTGGATCTGGAGGCATGACTCTTTAAAGTGTACATGTCATGAGGGGCCACTGTCAGTGGACGTTTAAGTCTTTTTGGCATTGAACACGAGATATGAGACAGTAACGTGCACTAACCCCCTGTATGGGGTTCATGCACATTACACGTGACCCTCATTCGAATACAAGGGGGTTAGCACTTTACTTTAACAAGAATTGTTGAAGAAGTACCTGTTAAACTCACCTGTAGCCTGTTGATCTCCCTCTGTTGATCCTACTGTGAAGTTTGATGTTCTATAGTAATAATATAAAACTTTGGAATGTCTTTACCAGCTTTTCTCAATGAGGTTGTCTGGGGAGCAGAAGATGGCGAAAACCTTCTGCTCCCCAGGGCTGAAACCTTTACAGTTGTCCCCCCCCCCCCTCCCCCCCATCAAGATTTAGAGGAGTATGCCTAAGTGGCGATAAATGGGTGCCAGCAAAACTACATCCACACAGCTGT